>NC_136270.1:132074282-132154282 GCF_964187855.1 Myxine glutinosa
ACTATATGCGCATGCGGTTTCCACAATGACTTTTTGATCCTTTGTTCGGTGAAAATAAAAAAACGCCCTCCCTCATCACTTCTCTCGCCTGGATAGGGTGATAAGATAATATTTTTTTTTTATGGGGCCTAACTCCCATGGTTAGTGTTTGTGATCCAAAAAAAAAAAAAATTTTTTTTTTTTTTTAAATGGATACATGGACACGCGTGTGAAAACTGCAAATGCAAATGTTGGTTATCCCCTGCACAGAGAGCAGGATCTCCCAGGAATCCTTTTTTTTTTCTTCCCCCATAGGTTAGCCATCGCAGCAAAGATTGGTATTTCCGTCAGCGAAGCGACAGGTCTTATTCTAGTATACAGAGTGGTCCAGAAACCCTGGGCACATTTTGAAGAACGATACCTGCAATAAACAACGAAGTTTATTATTGTCCTTTGGTGCAAAACAAAACATGAAACTATCAGTCTAATATACATGAAACAGATCAGTTCAAATTTTCAAACTGCTTTCCTTCATTGTATATGCACAGCTGCATTCGTGACGAAACACTCTGACACACATTTCTGCATGTTTCAGTCGTTAATCTAGCAGTCTCATTATGGATGAATTGTTTCAAGTCTCTAAGGGTCGTAGGATTCCTTGCATACACCTTGTGTTTGAGGAAACCCCAAAGGAAGAAATCACAGGGTGTTGAATCACAAGACCGCGGCGGCCATTCAACAGGACCACGACGGCCAATCCATTTGTCTGTAAAGTTCAAACCAAGGGCCTAGCGTACGCTGGCAGCATAATGAGCAGGCGCACCATCATGCATGAACCACATTTGGCCATCATCGCGTGGAAATACATGCTGCTCCAACATTAGAAGATGATTTGTAGCATTCACATTTTCTTCTAAAAATATTGGTCCAACAATGCCTCCAGAATAAACGCCTGCCCAGACGGACACGCTAGCTTGATACTGGACGTTGTGCTCAACAGTAAATTGTGGGTTGTCTCCTGCCCATATCACGATCTTATGACAATTCACAGAACCAGATAAAGTAAACTTGGATTCATCTGACCACAAGATCCTGTTCTACAAATCATTGTCCATATCCATTAACCCAAGCAATGTATCACATGCCTCAACGTGCCTGTCAAAACCATCCTCAGATAGTTAGTGAATTAATCTGGGTATGTTTGGTTTCGCATTAAGGTCTTTTAGTATTCTTCGAATCGATGATCGGCTTATGTTGGTGACGTTTGATAAACGACGAGTTGATACTGGTGTGTTACTGTAGAGTTGTTGTTGAGTGACCGCTCTGCTTTCCTCAGTTTGAACAGTACGAGTCCTACCTGGTGACTGTTTTGGAAGAATGCTGCCGCTTTCATCAAACTGCTTGTGTATTCTGCCGATTGGTTCTTCTGTCAATTGCATCGGCGCCACATTCTTTGACAAGTTGTCAGTGAACTTCAGCTAAATTTCCAGATACTGAATACATGTGTACAGCGCAAATTTTCTGTCTCACGATATCCTCCGTCATGTTAGGGCGTCTAATTCACAATGAACTGAACTAATGCAAAGACAAACGAGTGCAGCACACTGAACAAAGCTCACCCCGATCCAAATCACGTGATGCATGTCACCCTGTTGCGTATTACGTGATGCACGTCACCCTGTTGCGTATTACGTGATGCATGTGCGTGTTGAAGCGGTCACATCCATTTTGTTTGACTGGTCACATACCTGGTGACTGTTTTGGAAGAATGCTGCCGCTTTCATCAAGCTGCTTGTTTATTCTGCCGATGGTTCTTCTGTCAATTGTGTCAGCGCCACATTATTTGACAAGTTGTCTGTGAATTTCAGCCAAATTTCCAGATACAGAATACAAGCGTACAGCGCAAATTATCTGTCTCACAATATCCTCCATCATATTAGGACGTCTAATTCACAATGAACTGAACAAATGCAAAGACAAACGCATGCCGCACAGTGAGCGAAGCTCACCCCTATCCAAATCACGTGATGCACCTCACCCTGTTGCGTATCACGTGATGCCTGTGCGTGTTGAAGCGGTCACATCCATTTCCGAGTAATCATGTTTTGTTTTGCACCAAAGAACAATAATAAACTTAGTTGTTTGTTGCAGGTATCATTCTTCAAAATGTGCCCAGGATTTCTGGACCACCCTGTATATATATACAAGAGAGCCCGTCGTCTCTGTGTGTGTCACCATTTTCCTCAGAGGTGGCTGAACGGATTTTCGTCAAACTTTCAGTGTTCCATCGGTGAGTGCTTGGGAGTGTTATAGGCTAAAAACAAAAAAAAATTGGAAAAAAAAATGAGGTTAGTTTTTTTGGGGTTTAAAAAAAACATTGCTATGTAGTGCCAAACTAAGCCTTTTTCATTAATGACAGTTATATACAAGTACACATTCGCATAAATAAATACAAAAAATTATGAGACATTTGAACACAAATAATAAAATTATTCCGGAAGCGGTCAAAGTTGGTGGTAGGGCTTCTTCTTCTTGAACGTCATCAAACTTAACAGAGAAACGTGATCAATGGCACATTCACCAGCATATACATTATACAACAACAACAACAACAGGCATTTTAAGGCCATTTGCCCTGCAAGAGTGGGGGTTAGCCTTGCGGTCCCCATGACAATGTTCTCCATTAGTTGTTTGTTGAACTGAACTGTCATGTCCCCATGACAATGTTCTCCGTTTTGCCCTATTTTCTGCATCTCCCCTTGTTAACCCCCTTGCCCGCATTTCTTCTTCGACCATCTTTAGCCAAGTCTTTCTCGGTCATCTACTTCCTTCTACATTCATTCCCATCACTCTTTTCAACCAGTCACTTTCATCCTTCCTCAACACATGACCAATACTGTTCTCCCCTATGGGCCGGTGCTCCTGCCTCACACCTAGCTCGGCTTCACGCTGTTGAAACCAAAGCTTTCAGAATCATTGGAATCTCCCGCGATGAAGCTATCTCTGAGGGCCTTTCACTCACTCACCGCAGGCAGGTAGGTGGTCTTTCTGTCTTCTACCGTCTCCTCTCCGGCCTTGCTCCCCCAGTTCTCTCTGTGCTCTGTCCCCCAAATATTCCTACAGGTCGCACAAGATCTGCCAGCAACCCTCTGATGGTTAAACTGCCGAAATCTCGGCTCTCTGCTCACCTTCACTCTTTCATTCCTCTTTTCTCCCACCTCTGGAACAAACTCCCACACTCCCTTCAATCCCACTCCTCCCTCCAGGTCTTTAAAACAGCTGTTCACCACCATCTCTTATCTTCCCCCATCCAAAACCTTGATCTTTTCTACCCCTACTAATTCACCCCAGATTCACCTTGTTTGAAATTCCAACTTCTTTCCTGGAAGTCCTGGCAGTGTCCATATGTTTTATACCTCTCCCACCCCCCCTTCCCATGCCTCCCCCCCCCCAAAGCCCTCTCCCTCCCACAGATCTCTCGATGTCTCCATGTCTCTCGGTCCCTGCTCACAAATGTTGTGTTTGTGTCCTTCTCCCTCTCTCCCCATCTTGTCTACCGCTCCCGATGTTTTATGTGTCGGTTTGTCTTTCTGTGTGATTAATGTTCGCTCTTTCACGAGCCTCGATCTTGTATACAAAAAAACCCCCAAAACAAACAAAAAAAAACCCCATCTCAACCTGTTTCTCTTCACAGCATCCATCACAGGCTCTATTCCCATCATCTTTCGCAATTCATCATTTGTCTTCCTCTCTCTCAACGATACTCCGCACATCCACCTAACCATTCGCATTTCCACCCTTTCCAGCCTTCGTTGCCGCTCTACGTTCATTACCCACGTCTCACTCACTCTCACATTACCCACGTCTCACATTACCCACCCCTTTTTATATACTTTGTTTGCTTGTTTGTTTGATTTGTTTGTTTGATAAATGTTAGCTCTTTCACGAGCCTCGACTCTGTATACAAAAAAAAAAAAAAAAGAGAAAAAAATAAAATAAAATAAAATAAATAATAAAACAACACCCATAAATCATAACACTTCTCACACATGCAGCATACACCTTTCCCTTCAGCTTCAATGACACTCCCCCCTCGTCAGCACGCCACTCAGTTCCCGAAACTTCTTCCATGCACATCTCACTCGAGTAACCGTTGCCGAGTCTGATCCACCTTCTCCATTCAGCATGTCTCCAAGGTAACAAAATGTTTTCACACCTTCCATCTTCATGCCATCTCCAAGATCCAACTCAACATTTCCTCCATCTGCAGCTCCCTCTGTGCACACCTTACAATTGAATGTAGCCACCACACTTGTTAATGACCCTCTCAAACCACTACATTTTTGATGAACCCACTCAGCGCACATTGTACATTGAATGGAATTCACTCCGACACCCTTCCTGCACACATGTAAGGTGTGCACAGCTCCCTCTGTGCACACCTTACAATTGAATGTAGCCGCCACACTGGTTAATGACCCTCTCAAACCACTACATTTTTGATGAACCCACTCAGCGCACATTGTACATTGAATGGAATTCACTCCGACACCCTTCCTGCACACAGCACACAGCCACTTCCCAGTTCTTTCCATCTCACCACATGCTTTACCACTTGCCATCACCTTCGTCTTTCCGATATTCACCTTCAGACATTTTGTCTCCATACATTCCTTCCACTTGTTCATCTTCTCCTTCAGTCCATCCATACTTTCTGCAATCAACACCAGATCATCTGCATACAACAACTCCCACGGTAAACCCTCCTTTACGTTCTGAGCCAGCACCTCCATCACAGCTATAAATAGTGGTGGACTTAGTACCGACCCCTGATGCACTCCCACCTTCACCTCAAACTCACCACTGTTCCCGTCCTTCGTCCTTACAGCTGTGCGCGCTCTTTTGTACATTGCCATCACTACTCTGATCAAGCATTCCTCCACTTCTAACTTCCTCAATACTCATGTCAATACTTCACGTGGAACCCTATCGAATGCTTTCTCCAGATCAACAAACCCAAGAAACAACTTCTTCCTCTTCTCCATATACTTCTCCTGCAACTGCCTCACAATAAAAAGTGCGTCTGTCGTTCCTCTTCCTGGCATAAATCCAAACTGCATTTCGTCAATCTTCACCTTCTTCCTTATCCTCCTCTCCAACACCCTTTCCAATACCTTCATTCCATGCTCCAATACCTTTATCGCTCGATACGAGCCACAGTCCCGAGGGTCACCTTTCCCCTTGTATAGAGGGACGAGTGTACTCAGTTCCCAATCCACTGGAATGCGGCCTTCTTTCACCACCAGATTGCAGATCTCTGTCATTCTCTTCACACCCCAATTTCCCGCTGCCTTCAACATATCTCCCACAACTCCCGTCGGCCCTCCCACTTTTCTACTCTTCATTGCTTCTATCGCTTCCTCAACTTCCTTCTCGGTTATCTTCTCTGCCGGTCCTAAAACTGGGTTACTCTCTATGTTGCCATCCCATTCATTCTCTGCATTCAACAGTATTTCCATATATCTTTTCCATCTTCCTTTAATTCCATCTGGGTCCATAACGATTTGTCCCACTTCATCCTTCAAGCAATTCACCCCCATCACATCACACCTCTCTTTCGCTATGTGCTTTGCAATCCTGAATACTGCTTTCTGACCCTCTTCCGAATCCAAGCGTTCTCCGATCATTTTCCTACATGCCTCCTGTGCCTTTGCTACCTCTTTCTTTGCAGCCTTCTTGGCTGCCTTATAACTTTCATGCTCTGCCTTTTCTGCCCCCATACCCTTCGCCTTCTGCCACTCCTTGAACTTCTTCCTCTTCTCGTCAATCTTCTTTCCAACTTCATCATCCCACCACCATGTTTCCGAGTGCCTCGGTGGTCCTTTTGTCCATCCACATACCTCACCAACGGCTCCCAACAGACTATCTTTCATTGACATCCAACCACTTTCAAGCTCAACCACATCATCCTCCACCAATCCACCATACTCAGCCTCTCTTTTAATGCCTCCCTCACTGTCACCTCTTTCAAGCTCCACACCTTCATTCTCGGTTGGTACTTCACCCGCCGAGCCCTCCTCGCACCTTTCACCCTTATATCGCAGACAACCAAGTGGTGCTCTGAAACAGCCTCCTCCCCCGGGATCACCTTTGTGTCCTGGAGGTGCCCCCTATCTCGCCTACGCACCAGCATATATTCAAAGAAAAGGTAAAATAATGATTTAAAGAAGAAAAGGTGAAATAAAATGATGATTTGACATTTGTGATGGATTCTGATTTGGATGTAATTGCTTTTCCATTATGTATGTGGCCGCAGACTCATGCGGGGTTGTGGGGGACCGAGGGAGGGGTGTAAATTCTTTATGTAAATGTGTACCATGTAGCGCCAGCTGGTGATGGTGGCAGAGGGTACTACAATTTCCTTTTTTACCTCGGCAACACTGAGGTGCACTCTTTGCACGGCAAAAATTTTCCTCATTCCCTCACCCCTCCCCCTCCCCCAAAATGGAGGGGCCTGTCAAAGCCACCCACAAAATGTATTATATGTTGTATGTCTTTCCCCTCCCTCTCCCATCACCTGCCCCTCCCCTCCCCCTTCCACTCCCTTCTTCACCCCTCCCACTCCTGCCAAGTCCTGTACAGCCAGCTCACAAACAAAGTCCCGTATATACCAAGTCTGGTACATCCAGCTCACAAATAAAGTCCCATATATACCAAGTCTGGTACATCCAGGTCACAAATAAAACCCCGTATATACCAAGTCTGGTACATCCAGCTCACAAATAAAACCCCGTATATACCAAGTCTGGTACATCCAGCTCACAAATAAAATCCCGTATATATCAAGTCTGGTACATCCAGCTCACGAATAAAGTCCCGTATATACCAAGTCTGGTACATCCAGCTCACAAATAAAGTCCCGTATATACCAAGTCTGGTACATCCAGCTCACAAATAAAATCCCATATATACCAAGTCTGGTACATCCAGCTCACAAATAAAGTCCCGTATATACCAAGTCTGGTACATCCAGCTCACGAATAAAACCCTGTATATACCAAGTCTGGTACATCCAGCTCACAAATAAAGTCCCGTATATACCATGTCTGGTACATCCAGCTCACAAATAAAATCCCATATATACCAAGTCTGGTACATCCAGCTCACAAATAAAGTCCCGTATATACCAAGTCTGGTACATCCAGCTCACGAATAAAACCCTGTATATACCAAGTCTGGTACATCCAGCTCACAAATAAAGTCCCGTATATACCATGTCTGGTACATCCAGCTCACAAATAAAATCCCATATATACCAAGTCTGGTACATCCAGCTCACAAATAAAGTCCCGTATATACCAAGTCTGGTACATCCAGCTCACGAATAAAACCCTGTATATACCAAGTCTGGTACATCCAGCTCACAAATAAAGTCCCGTATATACCAAGTCTGGTACATCCAGCTCACAAATAAAATCCCGTATATACCAATTCTGGTACATCCAGCTCACAAATAAAGTCCCGTATATATCAAGTCTGGTACATCCAGCTCACAAATAAAGTCCCGTATATATCAAGTCTGGTACATCCAGCTCACAAATAAAGTCCCGTATATACCAAGTCTGGTACATCCAGCTCACGAATAAAATCCCATATATACCAAGTCTGGTACATCCAGCTCACAAATAAAATCCCATATATACCAAGTCTGGTACATCCAGCTCACGAATAAAATCCCATATATACCAATTCTGGTACATCCAGCTCACAAATAAAGTCCCGTATATACCAAGTCTGGCTTTGATGGGCCTAATGGTCTCATCCCGCATCCACTTGAAAGGGAACTCGTCTGATTAAAACAGCAACCATTTCATATTTGAAACTTCACGAGTTGGAATCTTTCCTGCACACTCTACACCTATTTTTGCTCGGACAAGTCTCTGAACCAATGACATTTCTCAACATAGTCCAAGCTGGTTGTCACGCAAGATCCCATGTACAGCAGTCCAGCAGCTGCCGATGATGCAAGGTGAGATTGTTGCTATTTCAGCAGCTGGCTGTTACACAACATGTCCTGAGTTTTTGGCCATTATCCATTTGGATGTATCCGTGTGTCCGTATCCAAGCCTGCCGCCGTATGAGGCATAAACCCTTCTTTAGTTCGGCTTGTTCGGGTTCACATCTGATCCTCTGGCTCCTGGTGGGCGAACCCTGGTTCACGTCCCACATAATGTGTATTTGGTCATTGATTACTGATGTCCTTGCAATTCATGTAAAAGGTCATTGATGTCTGCTTTGACTTTGTCTTGCATCGATGTGCTGTCATGGGCCTCAGATGGATGTACTGCATACAATAAAAACCAAGCTGGCATTAAAAACAAAAACTGCTTGGCCTTTCTGCCAAAAGGTCTCTCCAAAATCGACCATATTGGAGCAGCAGCGGTACTGGGTACCACGTGTCGCGGTCTCTGATGGGGCCAGAAATCCTCTGGATTGCGCTTGCATAACTGTGCACCTTGTCTAATAAGTGATGCATAACTGTGCACCTTGTCTAATAAGTGATGCATAACTGTGCACCTTGTCTAATAAGTGATGCATAACTGTGCACCTTGTCTAATAAGTGATGCATAACTGTGCACCTTGTCTAATAAGTGATGCATAACTGTGCACCTTGTCTAATAAGTGATGCATAACTGTGCACCTTGTCTAATAAGTGATGCATAACTGTGCACCTTGTCTAATAAGTGATGCATAACTGTGCACCTTGTCTAATAAGTGATGCATAACTGTGCACCTTGTCTAATAAGTGATGCATAACTGTGCACCTTGTCTAATAAGTGATGCATAACTGTGCACCTTGTCTAATAAGTGATGCATAACTGTGCACCTTGTCTAATAAGTGATGCATAACTGTGCACCTTGTCTAATAAGTGATGCATAACTGTGCACCTTGTCTAATAAGTGATGCATAACTGTGCACCTTGTCTAATAAGTGATGCATAACTGTGCACCTTGTCTAATAAGTGATGCATAACTGTGCACCTTGTCTAATAAGTGATGCATAACTGTGCACCTTGTCTAATAAGTGATGCATAACTGTGCACCTTGTCTAATAAGTGATGCATAACTGTGCACCTTGTCTAATAAGTGATGCATAACTGTGCACCTTGTCTAATAAGTGATGCATAACTGTGCACCTTGTCTAATAAGTGATGCATAACTGTGCACATTGTCTAATAAGTGATGCATAACTGTGCACCTTGTCTAATAAGTGATGCATAACTGTGCACCTTGTCTAATAAGTGATGCATAACTGTGCACCTTGTCTAATAAGTGATGCATAACTGTGCACCTTGTCTAATAAGTGATGCATAACTGTGCACCTTGTCTAATAAGTGATGCATAACTGTGCACATTGTCTAATAAGTGATGCATAACTGTGCACCTTGTCTAATAAGTGATGCATAACTGTGCACCTTGTCTAATAAGTGATGCATAACTGTGCACCTTGTCTAATAAGTGATGCATAACTGTGCACCTTGTCTAATAAGTGATGCATAACTGTGCACCTTGTCTAATAAGTGATGCATAACTGTGCACCTTGTCTAATAAGTGATGCATAACTGTGCACCTTGTCTAATAAGTGATGCATAACTGTGCACCTTGTCTAATAAGTGATGCATAACTGTGCACCTTGTCTAATAAGTGATGCATAACTGTGCACCTTGTCTAATAAGTGATGCATAACTGTGCACCTTGTCTAATAAGTGATGCATAACTGTGCACCTTGTCTAATAAGTGATGCATAACTGTGCACCTTGTCTAATAAGTGATGCATAACTGTGCACCTTGTCTAATAAGTGATGCATAACTGTGCACCTTGTCTAATAAGTGATGCATAACTGTGCACCTTGTCTAATAAGTGATGCATAACTGTGCACCTTGTCTAATAAGTGATGCATAACTGTGCACCTTGTCTAATAAGTGATGCATAACTGTGCACCTTGTCTAATAAGTGATGTGTCTCGTTGCAGACGTATTTGATACTTATCCCGTGCAAACGGTTTGGCTCCAACAGTTTTGATTGACTTTTTAATGCGACAATCATTGAATCTTCACTAAACTTTGGATTATACAATTAATTTTGTCATGGAAGAACCAATGCATGACTTTAAAATCCGTTCTTTAGTTATTCACCATCTCCGACACGTCAACACGTCTTTAACTCATTCAATATACCGGGAATCCTTGTTGGAAATCTTCACCCCTAACAAGAAGTTCAGTATTTTGACTGATGTGTGATGACTATGCACTTTGAAATGCTCTCTTGTATCGGACCAACTTTAGGGGAGTATCTACGGAGGTTATCCATGCACCACCCCCCCCCCCCCCCCACCTCCCCCCCTTCCCCCAGGACTCCACCAAACCAACTTTTTTAGCTTCCTTTTATGGTCCTATTACACATTTGAGATGTTAACAAAAAAAAATTTGACATCTTGAATATCGCCAGAGTGCCGGGAATTTTTTTTTTTGTTAACTTCTCAAATGTGTAATAGGACCATAAAAGGAAGCTAAAAAAGTTGGTTTGGTAGAGTCCTGGGGGGGAGGGGGGGGGGGGTACACGGATAGTCGGATACCCTCCGTAGATACTAGACTACATTGCCCCATAAACGAATGCCCACAAGTGTTATTATCCCAATGTTATAAATTCCCCAAACTTGGTAGTTATGATCACCACATGGCAAGAAGGTGTCTGAGCTGTATCATTTTTGGCGCCACCCTCTGGGGTCCTTTGGGCGGGGTCAAAAGGTCAAATACCAAAAAATGCAATTACGGGCACTTTTTTTTTTTTTTTTTTTTTTTTTTTGTATACTGAATCGAGGCTCGTGAAAGAGCTAACATTTATTTCACAAACAAATCAACCAGACAAACAAAATATACAAAAAGAGGGAGCGGAAGACAAGATGGGGAGAGAAGGGAAAGCACACAACCACAACATTTGAGACCAGGGAGAAGTGTGGGAGGGAGAGGGCTTGGGGGCAGGAGGCGTGGGAAGGGGGGGGGGGGGGGGGGGAGAGGTATAAAACACAAAGGGACCGAAATTAGCGGGGGTAGAAAAGATCAAGGTTTTGGATGGGGGAGGATAAGAGATGGTGGTGAACAGCTGTTTTAAAGACCTGGAGGGTGGAGTGGGGTTGAAGAGAGTGAGGGAGTTTGTTCCAGAGGTGGGAGAAAAGAGGAATGAAGGAGTGAAGGTGAGCAGAAAGTCTTGATTTTGGCAGTTTAACCATAAGAGGGTTGCAGGCAGATCTTGTGCGACCTGTAGGAATATTTGGGGGACAGAGCCCAGAGAGAGCTGGGGGGGGGGCAAGGCCAGAGAGGAGTCGGTAGAAGGCGGAAAGACCACCAACCTGCCTATGGTGAGTGAGTGAAAGGCCCTTGGAGTTAGCTTCATCGCGGGAGATTCCAATGATTCTGAACGCTTTGGTTTCAACAGCGTGAAGACGAGCTAGGTGTGAGGCAGGAGCACCAGACCAGAGGGGAGAGCAGTATTCCATAGAGCTGCGGATGAAAGCCTTGTATGTGGTGAGGAGCTCAGGTGTGCCAAGGAAGGACTTCGCACGACGGAGGATGCCCAGTCGGCGACTGGCTTTGGAGGCCAGATTTGAAATGTGGTTTTCCCAGGAAAGATCATGGCAAATAGTGAGACCCAAAAGCTTGAGTGACAGAACTTCTTGGAGAGGATTATTCAGAAAGTGGATGGGAGGGTTTTCCAGTCGGTCTTTTCGGAGAGACATCGTAAGAGTGTGAGATTTATCAGGATTGAAAGACATGTTCCATTTGTTTGCCCAGTCTGTGATTTTGTCCAGGTCTGCAGAGAGTGAGGAGGCTGCAGACTGCCGATCTGAGGGATGAGGAATGGAGCGACAGAGAGTAGAGTCGTCAGCAAAGAGATAGAGAGGATTTTCAAGAGAGTCAGAGAGATCATTGATGAAGACCAGAAAAAGCACAAGGCCCAGAACACTACCTTGGGGAACTCCAGCCTGAACAGGAAGAGGAGATGAGAGAAACCCATTCAGGGCCACACGTTGACTACGACCAGAGAGGAAGTCCGCCAGCCATGCATGGAGATTTCCATGGATACCAAAGGAGGAGAGTTTGGTGAGCAGAGCGGGGTGCCAGACCGTATCGAAGGCACGTGAAATGTCAAGGGAGACAGCTCTAATTTCCTGTTTGGCGTTGAGGACCTCCATCCATTGTTGAGAAAGCAGGAGCAGCATGTCCAGAGTAGAGTGACCAGGTCTGAAACCAAATTGATGATCAGAGATCAAGCCATTGGAGAAGAGGAAAGATTTCATATCTGAAGCAATGATGGATTCCATGACTTTGCTGATAATTGGGAGAAGGCTGATTGGTCTGTAGTTGCTAGGATCTGTTTTTGCACCTTTTTTGTGCAAAGCGGTGATGTTGGCTGATTTCCAAGCAGATGGCAGATGACCTTGAGCAAAAGAGAGGGTGAAGAGAACAGAAAGAGGGAGTGAAAGAGCGGAAGAACATGATTTTAGGACCCGTGGGCTGATGCCGTCAGGACCAGTTGCAGAATCAGAGTCGAGGGTTGACAGAAACTTTTCCACCTTGTCAGGAGGAAAGGACACAGAGTCCAGGAGCAGCTGGGTACGACTGGGTACGGTGGGTACAGAGAGGGATGGGTTTGGGACACAAGATTTAGAGGCAAACACAGAGTTGAGGCATTCAGCTTTTTCACGTGCGGAGTCAGCCGTTAAGCCGTTTGAGGTGAGGGAGGGGATGGAGGGGGAACAAACACCAGAAACAGATTTGACCAGACGCCAACAGGATTTGGAAGAGGGAGACAGATAAGAGAGTTCGGTCTTGAGAACGGTGAGATATTGTTTCCTGGCTCTCCTGAGGGTGGACACACACTTGTTTCGGGCTTTGTGAAAGGAAATGAGATTTCCTTCCGTTAGATTTGCTTTCCAGGAGACGAAAGCAAGTTGTTTCAGGGCAACAGCCTCACCACAAGATTCCGTGTACCATGGACGGGAGGAAGGGTATGACAACTGAAGACGAGATGGGATAAATCTGTGCATGAGAGAGAGCAATTTACTTTGAAAGAATTCCCAGGATGAGTTGATGTCAGAGGCGGTAGAGATGGGAGACCAGTCCAGATGATTGATGGCTGCTTGAAGACCGTGCCAGTTGGCCTGAGTGAAATGCCAGACTCGTCGACGCTGAGGAGGCTCTCTGAGAATGGTCAGAGAGATGTCCACTTTTACAAGCACATGATCAGATGAGCCGATTGGAGCAGAAGAAGAGCAGCAGACATTTTCAGGGAAGTTAGTCATAACCAAATCCAGAAGAGAAGATGCTCCGTTGACTGAGATCCGGGTCGGGAAATTGACAGATTGTGTCAGTCCCAGTGAGTCGCAGAAGTCCTTTGCTGAAGAGCCATGGCTGGTGAGAGAGGTACCCACACCCAGCCAACTGGCATGGTGACAATTGAAATCACCACATATGAGGAAGAGAGAGTTGGGATGGGTAGATAGAAGTTGGTCCATATTATCAGACAGCGAGATGTAGATGGAGTCATCACTGTTTGGTGGACGGTACAACACACATATGAACAAAAGGTGGGAGCGAAGGGGAAGCCGTAGCCAAAGGTATTCCTGGGGGTGAGGTGGAGAGAGGGCAGTGGAGGGCGAGTGAGGAAGAGAGTTTTTTTATAAAGATAGCAACCCCACCTCCAGGACGAGGCTCAGGTCTATCATACCGGAGGAGGGAGTAACCTGGGAGAGATACCAAGGCATCAGAGACATCATGAAGGAGGAAAGTTTCTGTTAAGCAGATCACATCTGGTTTGTCAGAAGCAACCTGTATGGAGAGATCAGTCAAGTTTGAGCGGATGTTTGAGGTCCATACCGTTAATGCAGAGGAAGGGGGAGCCTCGGGTACAGAACAGGGGGGGGGGGGAGGGGTAGGGTAAGATGTGGAAGAGGAGGAAGAGGTAGGGAGAGCTGTTGAAGGTGTGTCAGAGATTTCAGAGATTTCAGAATAGCTTGGAGAAAGGGAAGAATGGGGCGGACAAAAGGTTTGATGGAGATTGGGTGAGGCACAGTGAGGTGTTATTTGAGGAGGGGGAAGAGCGAGGCAGAAGGTTGGGGGAGATGAAGGTGAAAGTTGGAAGGGGGAAGAAGCAGGGAGGATGCTTTGAGGAGGAGGGGTCAGTGGGGAGTCTAGGAGGGGAGGAGCGAGGGAGAGTCTCGGAGGGGAGGGGTGTGGGGGGAGTTTAGGAGGGAAGGGGGGATGGGGAAGATTTGGAGGGGAGGGGTGAGATTGGATTTTAATTCAATTGAGATTGGATTGGAAATTAATTATTTTATAATGAAACTTTCTATATGCAATCAACATTGGGGGACGCATGAATAATGTCACTAGCAGGTTTTAGGATTTAACCCCTGGTTCATGCCCCCACTTGACTTGGGGTCCCAGGGGTCAAAACAGAAGATTTTTTTTTAACTCAAAATTTGATATTGGGTCATTCCTGGTGGAACTTTTTGTCATCTTTCAACTTCATTTTAGATGGAAGCATGAGGGTTTGCAATGACGCTCCATCGACCTCTCTGCAGTATGTCCTTGTTTAGCCGCCACGTCAATGTAAATATGCTTTTTTAAATTGTATGGTGGTGAAGGGTCATTCTTTATCGACGTGACAATATTGCTTGTTATCACGGTGATTTTAATAACGTGCTGTTGATGTTGCAGAAATGGAGCTCCATCCCATCTCGATGCATCTGCTCGTAGCGCTGTTTGGGATTGGTTCTTGGGTGGCCATCAACTCCATCTGGGTTGAGCTGCCAGTGCTGGTCAAGTCGTTGCCAGAAGGTGATCCGTTTAACCTTCACGTTCTAACCAAGGTTGCTTTGCTTGATTTTCCCATCCTAACATTTGCTAAACGAAGCTTGCACTCAGATTCAAATCCCATATGTTACCTTGATTTGTCCATTGTCAACCATTGTCTTTGTTACCTCTGCCAGCAAAGGTGCATGGAGGTTATGTTGTTACCCCTGTCTGTTTGTTTGTCTGGGAGCAGGATATCTCAAAGTAGATTGATTGTGACTAAACTAGGTGGACGAGTTGGTTAGGTGACGAACACGCCGATTAGATTTTGGTTCAGGCCCAGATGCAGATCCGACCTATCAGTGGATACAAAACAAATTTTCAAACCTGGTGGTCGTATGTGCTCTACCGAGGGTGGTTCTACTATTTTATGTAACAATACATCGGTGTTGGGGTTGACGATGTAGCATATTCACCTTTGAGCATGCAGACAAAATTGCATTTTCAATAAAAATAGGCCTATTTGCAATCTGAGGGTTGTAATGTAAAGTCCATTCGGATTCCCTCACAGTTTCATCCCAGCTCTAATTCGACATCTGATTTCATTTTTCAGTCGCTAAGATGGTATAAGATTCGGTTGTAGGAAATGGGGGGAGGGAGGGGGACGGGGAAATTGGAGAAAATTGATGCTTTAAAAAGAAAAACCCATTTTAATGACCGTTTTAAATACATCTGGTTGGACGCGATATCTTCGGACCCAATCACGGTTTTATTCGTTGATCATTGCTGTGTTATTTAAAGTTGCTTGAAATGTTGATGTTGCTGGAGAATGTGATGCGATGATTGACCGCAAGGAAATGCGAGTGGGAGTGGGGAGGAGGGGTGGGGAGGGGGGTGAGGGGCGGGGTGATTAGGAAGAAGAAGAGTGAGGGAAGTGTTGTTTGCTGGGGATTATGCTGAAATGACAAAAATACACCAGAATACTGAGATTGCCGTTTATTGCCGAATAATAAGGGGGTTCCAAGTGAGACCGTTTCAAACCCGATGATTGTGGTGATGTTATATTAAATATGTAATGATCCATGTAAGAATACCTTTTCACTTTTATGAGTGGAAGTCGGGGAAGACAGTTGGGGTTTTGGATGGAGATGAGGGGGAGATCTACGATGGGACACAGTTGAGGGTTGGAGGGCCAGGGAGGGGCATTGAGGAGGTATTGTGGTGTGGTAGTTGGGGAAGGGGGAGGGTTGAATTGTGTTGGGGTGTGGGGAGGTTTGAAAGCTTGGAGCGGAGCAGGGACTGAAGCCTTCAGGGTTGGGAGGTTGAGGACCTGGGGCTTGGGAGGAGGGGTGATAACTTGAGGTGTGAGGGAGGGTGAAGTTGAGGGCTTTGTCAAATGGCGTTTATGTTCTGTGGATGGATACCAGCTATTATACAGTATATAATAGTCTAATGCTGTCAGTCTGTCCCATCCTGAAATGCTTCTCAGAGAAAATTGTTCGGTAAAAGTTGCTTCAAATTAATCCAAATGTACAGGGAAATTATAAAAGAAATTGAACCTGGGTGGTGTATAGGAAACAGACAGCTGTTTGGATCACTCTCAGATATTTTTTTTCTTTCCTGTTTTGAAATATATAATCTCTAGTTTTTGAGCTTTTTCATCCAGCGCAAGAATAAAAGGCTTCCGTTTTTTTTCCTTCTCTATATGGTATTTTTACCAAGGGCTTCTGCTAGTTGGTGAATAAAATATCCCAAATTCAGGTTCAGACTGCCCGAGTATTTTCCTACTTCAAATTGCTGCTGCACATGCTCAGCTAAACTATGGGGAAATACCAGGCATGTTAAAAATGTAAGGGTTTTGTTTAATCACTGGTGCCATGAGTAATATTTCTGAAAATGATGAATATGAAATAAATCACATTATGGATACCCAAACATATGAAAAACATCCAAAATGATTGCTGTTTTTATGAGCTTGGCTCTGGAAAATCTGTCTGAATCACCAGGAGCATTTGCGGAGCACAGTGTACCGTCATGTTATAGGCCAAATCACGATGGTAACTGCTTGTTGTGTTCCTTGATAGTTCTCCATTTGAAACTTCTTTTTTTGTTTCAGGATGGGACCTGCCCTCCTACCTCACCGTTCTGATGGCCTCGGCCAACATTGGCCCTCTCGCGGTCACGTTGGCTCACAAGTTCTATCGAGGTCATGTGAATGAGCGTCTCGCCATCCACACGTTGCAAGGCATGGCGATACTCGCTTCCTTGCTCCTCACTTTCTTCTGGCACCTCGGTGTCCATGTGGGGAAGAGGAATGTCAGCGTTCCTTACTTGAGCCTGGTGTTCGTCCTGTCAGTCGTGTGCTGCACGTCCAACGTGACATTTCTGCCGTTCATGTACAACTTTTCAGCGCAGTACGTGAAGACTTTTTTTTTGGGACAGGGCTTGAGTGCACTGTTGCCGTCTGTCCTGGCCCTGGTTCAGGGTGCTGGGGTGGCAATGTGTGTCAACTCGACTGTAAACGGCTCGAGTTATGAGATTCAGACTCGCTACCAGGATGAGAACTTCTCGGCAACGGTGTTCTTTTGGTTTCTCTTCTTCATGCTCTTTATTTCGGCAGTCTCCTTCATCATCATCAGTGCCACTTTGCAGCCCAAGCGTGTAGGTGAGTTTCACGTATTGTGGTGTCTGCCAGCCTGATATAGGATAACGCTAAAATCCAATAACTCCTTACAATGTGTACACACCTCTGCCTACTTGTACAGAGATCACATTTTTTGAACACACTAATTTGTTACTTTATGCCGATCAGTGAGAATTATCCGTGAAAAGTGATCTAAAATACTAATTTTGTTCCGTGGATTTTTTTGTGGTCCCCAAATGGCTTTTGTCGGAACCCAACTCGCTCGCTTCCTGTCATTGGCCTCATCTGATGCGGTACATATGGATGATACATGCGGCTCATCTCGTAACTGCTGCAAGAGGTAGAATCCACCAATCTCCAGACATGCACAGTCTGTTCCATGCAGGCTACAAACCAGACCTGATTAATCAATACTGCTAGTGTGATGGTCACATATCTACCATAACCACAACCTACCCACGTGTGGCCAGCTTAGAACCTCTGGGATTTTTTATTTATTTATTAAAGGACCGTTGTTGGGTTGGGTGTTGGGCTGGTGTTGGGCTAGTGTTGGGCTAGGGTGCCGGCTTAGGATCCTAGGATCCTGGGTTCGAATCCCGGTCAATCGCTGAATTAACGCCAGGGGGGTTGACTCAGCCTGTCATCCTTCCGAGGTCGGCTAATTGAGTACCAGTTCACTGGTAATTCCCTGCTTGTCGTTAAAGGCGGCAAAAAGGGTTGGCGTCAGGAAGGGCATCCGGCCGTAAAACATTGCTTCAAAAAGGGGACCAAAAAACAACAACAACCACGGTTCCCGAAAAAGGCCAACCCCCGCTTGCGGGGAAAAATGGCCTCTAAAGGTGGTTTTTTTTTTATTTTTTTGTTTTTTTTAAAGGACCGTGACTCTAAAAAGGACCGTGCGATCCACCAAAGTCCTAAGCTCTAAAACCAGTCGGTCCCTTATATCCTTAAGGGCTTGGAGAATATAAACAGATTCCAGATATGAAGGTCTCATCTGAGCACCTCATACGCACAGTGCGGCCATTGTCACAGTGACTTTTCAGTTGCTCACTCTCGGATTTCTCTCTCCCAAAAAACCGGGGGATATCTTAATTGCCTCCTGTCTGTCTGTCTGCCCATCACACTGTGCTAGTTTCTAAACGGTTGTGCAGAAATTCACCACATTTTGGTAGTTATGATGACCACATGGCAAAAAGGTGCGAGAGCCACTTGTCATTTTTGGTCCCGCCCCTTGGGTCACTGGGACGGGGTCAAACTGATAAATACAAAAAATGCAATTACAAGCGCAATCAACATGTGAGGACGCTTGAAATGTCTAACGAGTTTTTGGATTGACCTTGGGTTCATGCCCCAGGGGGTGGAGACTTGGGGTCACAGGGGTCAAAACAGAGGATTTAACTCGAAATTTGATTTTGATTTATTCCTGGTGAAACCTTTTGCCATCTTTTAACTTTTCTTTAGTTGGGAAGTGTGGGGATTTGCGATGGCACACTCTAGATTTATTGCACGGTATTTTTTCTTTCTTTCTTTTTAGGGGCGTGGTTCATGGTAGAGCAAGGTATATCTAATAGTTAGGGTTGCAAAATTCCTGGGAATTTTGAATGCGGTAAATTTCCACCGGGAATATTGGGAATTTTGCGGGAATATTGGGAATTTTGCGGGGATATTGGGAATTTTGCGGGAATATTGGGAATTTTCGGAAACTTTCGGAAACATTGAGAATTTTCACACAATTTGAAATTTTGATGTGAGAAAAAGATGAGGGATATTGGATTAAGGTTCTCTGGTTAACTCATTAATGTTTTTTAAGAAAAAAGAAACATGCTTCAATAGTTTTAGCACTAAAACCACTGATTGTAAGTAATCTAAACATTTTTATTACTTACTGAACTGTGGAACATATCATTACACATTTTTTACGACATGTGTAAAAACAATACACATAATGCCCATGAGTCAACAAGCACTGGAATAGTATTATACCCCAAATCACATGTGATTAAATCTTATTCTTGAAATTCACATTTGCTAAAAGTTACAAACATTTTGAAGTCTTATTCTTGAAAGTTTTTGTCAGTTACAAACATTTTTATCTCAACTGTTTGGGTAAAATCTTCACCTACACAAACAAGGTTAAAATTTGATTGGTCAGTAGAATATTAAATAGATGTTGTTTTGAAAATTACGCAGGGAAAATTATTGGCATTCATTAATATATTTAATATATATTGTTACAGACGCGGTTTTGGATGTTAGTTTACCGAGCGGTTTGGTATGACCGCGTCTGCACAGTTTACCCGATTCCACTCGAACGTTGGCCGAATCGCGCTATGCTAAATCAATGAAGGAAAGGACACAACGGCTAGGTTAAATGACACGACACCAGGGGTACAGTTCTCAAGACCTCCGGAGGAGGTTATAATATGGGATATGCAGAACGTTTAGATTACACTAACAAGAGGTACAGCACAGAAAGGTGGGCACTTAAACACGGTCTTATCTTAGCCCCGACAGACCACAGATAAACGGGACAAGACTGACTCACACAGGGATTGATGGCAAGGAGGGGCAGGTAGTCGATGGCTCAAGGTGCACCTTGGCTCAGGGGCAGAATCGACCCGGTCCGGTCCAGAGATGCGGGAGGTATCCAGCGCTTGGAGGTGGCGACTTCTCTCTCCAAGCTGGGGGCGCATCTGACGTCACCTCCGGTAAGTCGCTGCGTATATCCAGCGGGGAGTGACACGCCCTCGGCTCGTTAGCTCCGCCCCAGATGGAATCGGTCCGCCGCTTCTTATTGGGTGCGGGGGGGTTACCGGGCTCCGCCCTTGACGAGGAGCTGACAGTCAGCCCCTGTGTGGTAACCCCGTCGGAGCACATGGGCAATGGCGGCTAACCAAGCCGGAGTGAGGACGCACACTCCCCGCGCCGCCGCCGCGCCGCCCCCGCTGTTGTTGTAGTTGTTGTTGTTGTTGTAGTTTCATGAGGAAGATGGGAGGATGCGGAGATGAGATTGTGGGGAGGTATTGGGAGGTCCTAAACTTACTACTGGTGCCATACAATCACATTCTGGTGCAACGAAGAGTCAGAATTAATGGAAACGAGTCCTTAACTGACATAGACTAAGAATAACTAGCAAGATGTCCTATAGTTGTCTACGTGAGATGCGGTGAACCTGGGTACGACATTTAATGGGGGAAAAAGGGGAAGGTCGGTTCTACAGAGTGTTGTTTACAGACAATGGGACTAGGGAATGGGGGATTGGGGATAGTTGGGGAGTATTGGGGAAATAGGGGAATATTTACAAGCGGATATGGATGGAGGCCAAATCCCATATTCGCAACATTGCACCCTTCTCTACCTCGGGGCATCCCGACCCGATAAATCTTTACCTACTTTAGTGTGGCACTCAGATGTAGTTCCCTCTACTATTAACTCTACCCTGAGTGCGACAGTTTTACAGATGTTCACAAATGAGTAAATATGTCCCCCTGCGACGTTGCACCCTTCTCCTCACAGAAACACACCCACAGGATAACCGAATCGCGGAAAGAATCCTCAAACTAAACATACAGCCGGTAGGGAGCATTATTTACACAAGACTACGCTGATATTTACACTACGATCCAGGACCTGTTTTTGGAGGAACACATGCAGATGTTATGCATAGAGAGAGCACGCATGCCAGCATCGATACACCAACCCACGAGTGCTCTGTGGCCCGACGGCCTTTAATAATGTGCAGAGCACCCCATCCAAGCACCAAAAGCACCACCCCATCATGTACAGTCAGCACCATCCGGTGCACCAATTAAGTGTTTATAGTCACCGGTGGTGTCGCAGCCGGCCGATGTTCTGCCGCTGGTCTTGCCTTGGAGCCCACTTGGTGTTCTGGCTTCCTTCAAAAATAAAGAAAGGCGCCAACCGCGTCCATTTCTAAATTGTGGCCGTCAGGGGCCAACTATTAGTGGTTCACCTGTATGGCATAGGTGCCACGTTGACCCATAGGTCCATCAACGGGTGGTGCTTGCCCGCAAAAGAACTGCGGTCCATGGTGGGCGGCCACAAACATTGCGGTCCATATGGTGTATCGATCCAGGCAGCAAGCAGCGAAAGTACAGGCCCACAACTGCGGAGCCAGCACCTCTCTCTCCTCTCTCTCTGCCCCAAAGCCAGATCCTCGGAGGTGGGAGACAAAAGAAGAGGACAAGTGAGTAAGGTGGTAAGGGCGCAAAAGTGCATGCAATATAAGGTAATGCACACTGGGGGCACATGGGAACCAGGTGAGACAGGTACGTTCCTACCGTACGCCCCCCCCCCCCCCCCCCCACCAGGTAACCTACATTGCCCCTCCCTTACCCCTTACTGTATCCACAAAACACAACACTACCCATAAACATCTACTTTACAAATCAACAAACGTCCCTACTGTCTTCCCCGTTCCTCCCATAAACCAAATTCGTCTTCTCTCCCTCCTAACCAATCAAATTTGCCATTTCCAACTTGACATCAAAATTTGCCATCACCAATTCATCATCAGTCCCTCCTAAGGAGGGAGAGATGGAATCACCCCAATGTCTCATCCACGTCGTGATGCGTCTCACAAATCCAACAGCAATTCTCACTTCCTGCAACACAGAACAAAGAAAACACAGGTGTGGAGTCATCATCATTACCACAGGTAAGTGGCTGCGTATGGTGCGACAGGTTCATCGATCCTAACTATTTCCTAAATGACTTTAACAACTTTACATTACCCGGGGTCTTTCCCCTGCCAAACCATTGGCCCTCTTACACTATGGGTTCTAAAAACCAATTCCCATTGACCAAACTGTAGTGCTTTTCAATTTGGGGTCTCACTCCCCCGATTCATCTCCCGGTGCCCTCGCACAATTTCTGGGCTGCGACGTGTAGCTCTCCTAGCCGGTCTACCCACCTGCACACCTCCACCACTGCAGTTGCCTCCGAGCTTACCTGCTCCTTACCCTAACCTAACTACCTGGGGAAGGCCCTCTGGCGCTCTCCCCACTCGGTGCCCGCTCTGGCACTGGGCTACCCGGGTCCGTCCTCCGGATCCTCGGGCCCCACTGACACTAACGGCTCCCAGAGCCCACCTGCGGCCTCACCTGGCCGACATCCTCACAGTGGTGGAGTGCCCAACTACACACACTAACAGGCTACACGCCCAGCCATTTCCACAACACTAATGCACCCATCCGCAATACCATTCTGCGACCGCACCACAAATGCCAATATCCAACCACAATTTACCTATACCCTCTACCTAACACTTACACTACCCGCCCCGGGTATCCGTGATGGGGGTCCACTCTTCCCCCATCCACACCTTCGCACCATGCACACCACTCCGTACCACTTACTCCATGTATTCCACACACCTGTACTTGCACACCTGTGCTCTCACACCTGGTGCCACCTGCACCCTTCTCTCCCCAAGCGCTTTCGCGCTGATCCACCACACTCACTACTCATACACTGCTCCACACTGCTCCACACACCTGTCCAGTTCTCACACAGCATCATCTCATCTAACTACTCCCTTCTGAAACTTGCGCTTCCCAGTCGTCCCTTTAAACTATTGCGCTCCCTCGTCATTATAATCCACACTAATCTACCTGCGTCCCCACTACAGGTATCAGTCACTAACTAACCTTAACGTTACCTACTGTCATCTTCGCTAGGGCCCTATCAATATCCTAACCCACCCGGGCTAGTTTTCACTGCCATACACCCCATAAACTATTGCTCCTTTGCCCCCACTATGGGAAGGGTGGCAGGGATGCCACCCTTACCCACCGGGCCCATCGCTTACTACCAATTTTGCACATCAAATTTCAACAAATCAAAAATTTGCCAATCACTACCCATCATCTGCCAATCTTTACTGCCAATCCTTTGCCAATCATCAAATTTTGTTTTTCTCTAATTTCGGGGCCAAAACACTAACCTCATCACACAGTCTACTCACTAATGCCTCTCGGTGCGCCAATTCCTGTCCAAAGCCCGGCTTCGTAAAGCCGAGCAATGAATGCTGGTTGTTTTGTGCCGGCCGCTGGATGCGTCCGGCATTCGGGGCAGGGACGGGGGCTTACCCGGGCCGAGATCCCACGCACCACCTCGGCGTGGAGCCATCCAATGGCCCGATCTCGACCTGCCGGAATGCCTCAACAAAAAGTGGTCGCCATGACGACCCTTTCTATCGGGCTGCCAGCTCCGCCTAGTGGAGCACGGACGCGGCCGTTCAAAGCGAGGCCCGGCACGCACAGAGGGCCCGCTTCGGCTAAAAGTCGACCTAACCTCTAACCCGGTTACCTTCGATGCCTCACCTGCATGCTTACACCCCGCAGCCCGTTCCTTGCTCACACATCCAGCCGTCTCCATGCTCCTCGTACCTTTCCTGACACACCTCGGTACACTCATTCCGCTCACCAACTTGGTCACACACCTGACCACCGAACACCTTGGCACACATTCGTCGCTCGCACACCTCACCAACACACCTCTTCGCGCCCCTTTCTCGGTCACCTCCTCTGTGACAATCACAGGTGTGCTCTCACTCGCACACCCAACCACGTGCCTCACTACTAATTCCAGCGTGCATTCCCACTCACGCTCTACCATTCCAGGTGTGCATCCTTCCATTCCAGGTGTACATCCTCGCTCACCTGTCACAACCAACTCACGCTCCTTGTCACTCTCACTACTCTCACCTCCACTCTCGACAGCGCACTCACCCTTACTCTCGACAGCACACTCTTTCCTCATGCACCTGTCCGTCACACACCTTTCTCGCGCACACCCTTGCGCACACTCTCCCGTCACACCCTCTGTAACACTTAACACACCGCGCTTCCATGTGCTCCCTCGCACACGCGCTTCGACCAACTCACTCTTGACGGCACACTCACTCCTCGGCGTGCACTTTTTCCTCACACACCCCAGCGTCGGACTTTCTCGCACACCTCCTTTTTCGCACACCAGACCTGTCGCACACTGCACCAACGGCCTCTCACGAACACCCGGGTCCATCTTGACCCCCAAGCTCCTTAAATCCCCTGGCGCATCATACGCACGACCATATTGGTCACCACTTACACCGGGTCCTCTTCCTCTTCGCTTCTCCTCCATCACCTGCGAATCCCTCATCCGGTTAATGAGCACATCATCACGATCCGAACACAGACTTCGGACCAATTCTTTTATCTCCTCTTTTATCTCTTTCTTATCCCCTCTCCGTCGCTTCTTAATTTCGCTCACCCCTTCTTCCACTTCTTCTAATTTCTGCTTCACCTCTTTTATTCCCCGGTACGTCTCCTCAAGCTCGTCCTCCAAGGCTACCTTGACCGTTTCCATGTGCGTCCTCACCTCCCGCTCTTTAACCTCCATCACCTCTACCACCTTGTCCATTTTCCTCGTCAGGTCCTCATGTACCGTCTGACACTCACACTCTTTTTTAATTACCCCTACGTCCTTTTTCATCTCCTTCTGTGTCGATTTTAAACCCTCTATTACCGCTGTGTTCTTCTTTACCTGGTCCGTTAGTTCTTTTTGTCCCTCTGTCAGTTGTTCTACTTCCTGCGTCAGGTCCTCTATGCCCACTTGTAACTTTACAGTCCCCTTTCTCACCTCCTTCTCCATGCGCTCCTTACAGTGCCTCACCTCCTTGCGCACTCCTCCGACCTCCTCACTCACTCCTCTTCTGATCTCCTCTCCCATCACTTGCATCTCCTGCCCAGATGCCACCCTCATCTGCTCCATTTCCTCCCTGTGAGCATCCAGCTTGGTTTCTACCCCCATTCTAACCCCCTCTATCTGCTGCCCCACTTGTTTAACTTCCCTTTCCGCTTGGTCCCTCATGTCCCTCAATTTCCCTTCCATTCTGTTTTCTAACCCCTCTAACCCATTTTTCACTCCCTCTATCTGATTCTCCTGGGCAGCCATTCTATTTTCTACCCCCGTTAACCCCTCCTGTATTTCCCCTAATCTATCGTCTAATTTCCCAAATTTCTTGTCTAATCCCTTAAAATTATTGTCTAATCCCTTAAAATTATTGTCTAATCCCTCACCGGTACCCCTCGCTTCGTCCCTCATTACCCCCATTTGGTTATTCATTACCCCCATTTTTGCTTCTAGCCTCTCCATAAGGGCCCCCATTTGCAACATAAAAAGGTTCGAATCCACCTGCGGCGCTGCTACGGTCGCGGGCGCAGTCGCCGTGGCCATGTGCGAGGCGCCATTTTGCGCGCCCGTAACCTCGTGCGCGACGACGCCATTTTGCGACCCTGCTACCCTCACTGCTTCGCTCTCCTCATGTCCCTCATTTTGGTCCTGGATCGACCCTGCCTCACTCTCCTCTACCGGAACCCAGCCGTCTTGGTCTGCCATAGCGCGACTTTCAAAATTCGGGTTTTTATTTTTTTTCTGTAAAACACAATCAAATTTCGCCGTTATAATTTCGAGCGCGTGAAACGCGCTCCGGATCGAATCCCACTTCCCGACACCAAATGTTACAGACGCGGTTTTGGATGTTAGTTTACCGAGCGGTTTGGTATGACCGCGTCTGCACAGTTTACCCGATTCCACTCGAACGTTGGCCGAATCGCGCTATGCTAAATCAATGAAGGAAAGGACACAACGGCTAGGTTAAATGACACGACACCAGGGGTACAGTTCTCAAGACCTCCGGAGGAGGTTATAATATGGGATATGCAGAACGTTTAGATTACACTAACAAGAGGTACAGCACAGAAAGGTGGGCACTTAAACACGGTCTTATCTTAGCCCTGACAGACCACAGATAAACGGGACAAGACTGACTCACACAGGGAGGGATTGATGGCAAGGAGGGGCAGGTAGTCGATGGCTCAAGGTGCACCTTGGCTCAGGGGCAGAATCGACCCGGTCCGGTCCAGAGATGCGGGAGGTATCCAGCGCTTGGAGGTGGCGACTTCTCTCTCCAAGCTGGGGGCGCATCTGACGTCACCTCCGGTAAGTCGCTGCGTATATCCAGCGGGGAGTGACACGCCCTCGGCTCGTTAGCTCCGCCCCAGATGGAATCGGTCCGCCGCTTCTTATTGGGTGCGGGGGGGGGTTACCGGGCTCCGCCCTTGAGGAGGAGCTGACAGTCATCCCCTGTGTGGTAACCCCGTCGGAGCACATGGGCAATTGCGGCTAACCAAGCCGGAGTGAGGACGCACACTCCCCGCGCCGCCGCCGCGCCGCCCCCGCTGTTGTTGTAGTTGTTGTTGTTGTTGTAGTTTCATGAGGAAGATGGGAGGATGCGGAGATGAGATTGTGGGGAGGTATTGGGAGGTCCTAAACTTACTACTGGTGCCATACAATCACATTCTGGTGCAACGAAGAGTCAGAATTAATGGAAACGAGTCCTTAACTGACATAGACTAAGAATAACTAGCAAGATGTCCTATAGTTGTCTACGTGAGATGCGGTGAACCTGGGTACGACATTTAATGGGGGAAAAAGGGGAAGGTCGGTTCTACAGAGTGTTGTTTACAGACAATGGGACTAGGGAATGGGGGATTGGGGATAGTTGGGGAGTATTGGGGAAATAGGGGAATATTGACAAGCGGATATGGATGGAGGCCAAATCCCATATCCGCAACAATATATATATATATATATATATTAATATGAAATTATTCATTTTCCCTGCTAGAGCGGGGGTTAGCCTTGCGGTCCCCATGACAATCTTCTCCATTTTGCCCTATTTTCTGCATCTCTCCTTGTTAACACCCTTGCCCGCATTTCTTCTTCCACCATCTTTAGCCAAGTCTTTCTCGGTCTTCCCCGTCTTCTACTTCCTTCTACATTCATTTCCATCACTCTTCTCAACCAGTCACTTTCATCCTTCCTCAACACATGACCAAACCATCTCAACCTGTTCCTCTTCACAGCATCAATCACAGGCTCTATTCCCATCATCTTTCGCAATTCATCATTTGTCTTCCTCTCTCTCAACGATACTCCGCACATCCGTCGAACCATTCGCATTTCCACCCTTTCCAACCTTCATTGCTGCTCTACGTTCATTACCCATGTCTCGCTCCCATAAATCATAACACTTCTCATGCAGCATACACCTTTCCCTTCAGCTTCAACGACACTCCCCTCATCATCAGCACGCCACTCAATTCCCGAAACTTCTTCCATGCACATCTCACTCGAGCAACCGTTGCTGAGTCTGATCCACCTTCTCCATTCAGCATGTCTCCGAGGTAGCAAAATGTTTTCACACCTTCCAGCTTCACGCCGTCTCCAAGATCCAACTCAACATTTCCTCCATCTGCAGCTCCCTCTGTGCACACCTTACATTTGAATGTAGCTGCCACACTGGTTAATGACCCTCTCAGACCACTACATTTTTGATGAACCCACTCAGCGCACATTGTAATTGGCTGTTAATTGAAATGAGTGCACCGTAGCTAGTCCATGTACAAGCACGTAGGCCACCATATACCCTTCTAAATAGTTATTTCCTTATTATGTGTATCAGTTAAGGCTCTGTCTCCCATTAATTGACACTGCATTGCACCGAATTGAAATAAGATAGGATCCCTCCGACACCCCCATGGCCTCTTCAAAGTGCCAGTAACTTTGGGTGGGGTTATTGGCATCACCTTCACCCCAAGACTCCATTGCACACGAGGTCATCTCAGAGCAGAAGGTGGGAGGAGTCAGCAAAGCGCCAGGAACAAGGCGTGGCTTTGCCAACGCCTCCTCAAGGGGCGGGATCGGTGAGCCCTCGCGACAAATCAAGGCCGAGGCGAGCTCACCGATGGGCGTTTCCAACAGGCCGGCGGCTTGATCGTGACGCGCCTCATAAAAAGGGGGTGGGGAAGGACTGCGGAGTCAGATGCGAGAGATGCGGGAGATGAACCACAGATAAGCGAGAGACCACCGCAGCTTTGACCACCGCAGCTTTGAGCCTTGACGGCAGTTTCGACCGCGGTCGCGAAGCAACGCCGCCGTGCGAACACGATCGAGGAGGGTCGGCAGCTGCTCACCTCGAGCCGCGCCGTCACACGAACCGGACCCTTATCCTTCCAGCTCTGTGGACCACCTGAACCTTCCTCCCCTTCCAGCCATTCGTTCCTGCCTTCATTCCCCACTCGTGTAAGTCCGATTGTCGTCTGTTTGTCTGTGTTGTCCTGGGGTTTAAGTAAGACTGTATAGGTAAGCTAGAAATTGCTCTGTGTCCTTCTGATCCTTCCATTTCCCTGTAAATTGCATTTCATTTCTTTTCTGCTTTGGTTGTGTGTAAATAATTAATAAAACCTGTTCTTCCTTACTCTGCCTTCTTTCCTTCACATCCGTTCGTCCTTGTCTTTTCCATCATTGAATACCTGTGGCACGATTTGGCCAACGAATAAGAATCGGGTCTAGTTTTTGTTAATGGTTCGAGCCGCGGCTGCTAATCCGCTCGGCAAATAACATCTTGTCCGCGGTCTCGAACGAGGTTGCTCACCTGCCTCTCTGGAGGGAGCTGGGCAGCTTCAGGACTCACGTCGGTCAGTCGCAGACAAGGGGATTAATCCCCCCTTGATAAGGGGAAAACGGGCCGACGTTGAGATCCGTAACAATTGGTGTCAGGAGTGGGATCTGGAACCTGGGACTAAATTTATTTAGACCAAATTTTGGACACCAATTGTGCTATTGGCCGTAACAATTGGTGCCAGGAGGGAGATTCGGACCTGAAGTGCGCTTTGCGCACTCAAAATTACGAGTGGCCAAAATTTTATTAAAACACCACTAAATTTAAATCGTGCCATGGATAATCAAGGCGATCGGGTGCCGGTGGGGGAGATAGAAGGGGTAGAAGCGACCCAGGACCCCAGGGAAATGTATATGGGGGAGAGAGAAGAGGAGAGCAATGAGGATGTGGTTGTGGGGGTATCAGGTGCACAAGATGGCGCCCTCGCGTACGTGGTTTCAGACGCACAAAATGGCGGCGCCGCGGAGGTCGAGCCCGCGGTGGCGGCTGGGGACGCTGTGCAAATCGGGTTTGACCTCAGATTATTCCTGACCCAACTGGATGCAAAAATGGATAGAATGGGGCAGCAATTGGGAAACCAAATTGTAGGATTGGAAAACAGAATGGGGGAGTGATTAGAAAATCGAATCGGGGGGGCTTGGAGCCAAATTTGAGGGTTTAGACAATAAATGTGAGAGATTAAACAGCAAAGTGGGAGGAGTAGGAAACAAGTTGGGAAGCAAATTTGAGGGATTCGGAAGCAGATTAGGGGACAAACTGGGGGGCATAATTGGCCAAGCCAAATAAATTAATGAGGGGTTGGCGAGGGGGCAAACCGCATATGAGGTGAGGGAAGCCGAGAGGGAGGTTGAGCGGGAGGGGCACACGGGTGCACAACGAGGTAAAGCGGGTCAAGAAGCGCTGGTTGAGCGAAGTGGAGAAAGGCACAGGTTACTGGACCAGGGTAGACATCGCGACCCGGGGTATGGAAAAGCCGGAGACCGCTGAGGTAGAAGAGGGAATTTTAATAAAGCCAGCGGTCGTCGAGGTGAATAAAGAAAAAGTAGTGGTGGGTATAGTTGAAATTGCAAAGACGACGGAGGTAGCCCAGGAATTGAAGGGAGAAATGGATTGTGCACAAAGTCTAAGCTCACATCCTGATGCCGTACTTGCTAATCCTTATAAAGATTTGCAGGTGCGCGTGGAGAAGAGGACCCCGAAGGTGAGACGGGCTGTATATGGTGTTAAGAGGTTTTTCGGCAGAGTGTTTGGCGCGAAGAGAATTGTCGCGCGATTGGGGTCGATATGGCACCCGGGCGTTTGTGGAAGGCCCGTTGGGAGTGGTGTGAGTGGAAATGGTGCGCTTGTGAGGAAAAAGTGTGCATCGGCGAGTGGGTGTGTTATAAAGTGTGGGAGTAAAACCGAGTGCGAGTGGGAATGCATGTCTGAGTGTACGGAGTGTGACACAGAGAGTGAGAGCGATACGGAGTGCACGTGTGAGGGTGAGAGTGACCCGGAGAGTGAGTTGGTGGAGGAGTGGGTGCGAGAATGCACACCTGGGATGAACGGCGAGAGTGTGTGAGAAAGCACACCTGAGTTGGTTGTGGCGCGGGTGTGGGAGAGCCCATTGAAGCGTGTGAGTGGGTGGCTGCGAGAGTGCACGCCCATGGTGAGTGTTACGGAGGACGTAACGGAGAAGTGTGCGAACGACAAGTGTGCACGAGAGGTGTGGTGTGTAACAGGGAGTGCGGTGGTGGAATGGACGGAGTGTGTGGGATGCACTGGAGGTGCCGAGACGACGGGTTTTGTGAGTGTGAAAAGGGTCGCGTATGCGTGTGAGCATGCGAGTAAGGCATCGACGTTAAACGGGGCAGCGTTTAGGGCGACGGATAGCCGACGCGAACACGCGGCGCGCGGTGCGCTTTGTTGGATGTGAGGCCCGGCGCGGGTCGGTGTTGCGTCGCTTCTCTTCGAAGCGTCGTTGCCGAATCGGGCCTGGCCCCGCCCTGCATGGTCGAGTCCGGGCCTTGTCGGGCAAGGCGACCGGTCCGGTTCAAGGGCAGGTAGGAGGAAGCGGAGCGGTGCCCCCTGGCGGGGGCGGGGTTCCGACCGGGCGAGATTGAGCCATCGGGCCGGGGACCGGAAGGTGCCACGCCGAGATGGTGCGTGGAATCTTGGCTCGACCAAACCGCCTCCCCTGAACCGAATGCCGGACGGATTCAACCTGCATCGACCAAACCACCCGAATTCATTGCTCGGCTTTGCGAAGCCGAGTTTTAATGATGTAACGACGCACCGAGGCTCAGATATAGCGGACTGTGATGATAATAGTGTTTTGATCCGAAATCAGAATAGTAAATAGGATTAGCAGAAGTGATTGGCAAAATTTGATGATTGGCAAATGATTGGTAGAAGGATTGGCAGTAATTGGCAAATTTTTGATTGGCTGGAATTGGATGGGCCAAATTGATGGGAGAGGATGCCCGATGTGGTGGGATGGCAAATCCACCATCCCTCACATACGGGGCACATGAGCACTAGCTATGGGGTTTATGGCAGTGTAAGCTCGCCGAGGGAGGGTTAGGATAATTGTATAGGGACCTAGAGAGGACCATAGGTAACGGTAGAGGTAAGTAGCGACATTGGACAGGTAGTCGGGGACATAGAGAGGTTAGAATGGATGATAACGACGTGGTATGTGCTTAGTTTAAAGGGAAGACGGGGAGCACCAAGTTAGAAAGAAACCAGGTAGATCAGATGATGCTGTGTGTTGGAGGATCGAAAGTGTATGGAGCAGTGTATGAGGAACAATTGTGGTTGTGCATTGTATTGAATGATTGAAGAAGCCTGGGAGGAAGGAGGGAGCAGGAAGCACCACAGGTGTATGGAGAATGGTTGTGTGGAATACATGGAGTATGGAATACATGGAGTATGGAATACATTGAGTATGGAATGGATGGTGTGGAGTGAGTATGGTGGAAACTGTGGAGCGGAGTGGATGGTGCGAAGGTGTGAATGGGGGAAAAGGTGAACCCCTATCACGAATACCCGGGGAGGGTAGTTTAAGAGTTAGGTAGAGGGAGTAGGTAAATTGTGGTTGGATATTGGCATCTGTGGTGCGTGGTGGAAGAATGGTGTTTGGATGGGTGCATTAGTGACGTGGAAATGGCTAGGTGTGTGGCCTGTTAGTGTGTGTAGTTAAATGGGCACTCCGCCACTGTTAGGATGTCGGCCAGGTGAGGCCGCAGGTGGGCTCTGGGAGCCGGTAGAGTTGTTGTGGATGGGGCCCGAGGATCCGGAGGACGGACCCGGGTAGCCCAGTGCTAGAGAGGGCACCGAGTGGGGAGAGCGCCAGAGGGCCTTCCCCAGGTAGATAGGTTAGAGTAAGGAGCAGGTAAGCTCGGAGGCAACTGCAGTGGTGGAGGTGTGCAGGTGGGTAGACGTGCTGGGAGGGCCACACGGCCCAGTCCTGAAATTGTGCAAAGGCACAGGGAGTTGAATCGGGGGAGTGAGACCCCAAATTGATGAAGCACCACAGTTTGGGCAATGGGAATTGGTTCTTAAAACCCCATAGAGTGTAAGATGGCCAATGGATTGGCAGGGAAAGACCCCGGGTAGTGTAAAGTGTATTAAAGTCATTTAGAGGATAGTTAGGATTAAGAATCTCCTCGCACCATCTACATCCACTCACCTGGGGTGACAAAACTCCACACCGTGCCATGGTTTGTTGTTATTATTATTTTTGTGCAAATGTTTGGAATGTGAGACGCATCATGACGTGGGTGTGACATTGTGCTGGTGTTCCATCTCTTCCTCCTTAAGAGGGATTGATGATGAATTGGTGATGGCAAATTTTGGATTAATGGGATTGTGACGAATTTGGTATAGGGGAAATATAGGGAGGACGAGACGTAGTGACGGATTTGTAATGTGTAAATTGTTGTAAATATGGGTAAGGGCAAGGGTAGAGTAGGTAACAGGGGGGGTGACGTACAGTCGGGACGAGCTTTTCTCCGCTCAGTCTCCAGACGCACCTCACTCTGCATTGCCTTCGTTGATGTGTACCCTTGTGACCTTACCCCTCACTCACCTGTCTTCTCTGTCTTCCTTCCCCGACCCATGGATCGTGCTCTCTGGGCACTGAGGGGAGCGTGCGGGGGGCCACGTCAGTGTGCCCGAATCCTCGCAACCAGCTGCCTGCATCCACGCACCACTTATGGACCACATGTCTGTGGCTGAGCACCACTCATGGACCCCACGGGTTGGGGCATGGCCCCTCTGCTGGGACCGGCCACGATGGCCCAAGATCTTGCTTGCGGACCCGGTGAGGTGGCACCAAGCCCACAGGTGAACCACCCCTAGTCGGCCCCTGTGGGCCATAAATAAAAATGGACACGTTCTGTGCTTTTTATATCCACTAAATAGGCCGCCAGTAAGAAGAACAAGTTGACAACATCAGGAAGAACAACGGCCAGCAGAGGGAGCCGAAGAGGAAGACCACCAACAGGGTTTTGGGTTTTATTTGAACTATGGTGACTGTGCACTGACTGGTGCTTTATGGTGCTTTATGGTGCTCTTTATTGGTGCTGGTGCGTCGATGCAGCGCTCCCCCCCCCCCCAACCTTCACTTTGTAAATTTAGTATTAAAATTTCCTATGTACATTTCCCCTTTAATTGGCTGTTAATTGAAATGAGTGCACCGTAGCTAGTCCATGTACAAGCACGTAGGCCACCATATACCCTTCTAAATAGTTATTTCCTTATTATGTGTATCAGTTAAGGCTCTGTCTCCCATTAATTGACACTGCATTGCACCCAATTGAAATAAGATAGGATCCCTCCGACACCCCCATGGCCTCTTCAAAGTGCCAGTAACTTTGGGTGGGGTTATTGGCATCACCTTCACCCCAAGACTCCATTGCACACGAGGTCATCTCAGAGCAGAAGGTGGGAGGAGTCGGCAAAGCGCCAGGAACACGGCGTGGCTTTGCCAACGCCTCCTCAAGGGGCGGGATCGGTGAGCCCTCGCGACCAATCAAGGCCGAGGCGAGCTCACCGATGGGCGTTTCCAACAGGCCGGCGGCTTGATCGCGACACGCCTCATAAAAAGGGGGTGGGGAAGGACTGCGGAGTCAGATGCGGGAGATGAACCACAGATGAGCGAGAGACCACCGCAGCTTTGACCACCGCAGCTTTGAGCCTTGACGGCAGTTTCGACCGTGGCCGCTGTAGGAGAATGTTGTGAAGACACAGGAGACTCCAATATGACCGAAACAGCTTTACAAATAAGGCTTTATTATAATTAATAGATCACTTGTTTCAAAATAATAATGACAACAATAACTCAACGAATTTGGTAATTCAAGTCGTTGGTTCTTCTTCGGCCGGTCCTCTGCGCAGCGCTGTTCTTGTTCCGTACCATACTCGTTCCATACCATACTCGTTCCGTTCGTCAGGGGTTCTGGTGACAAGTGTCTCGAGTCCAGGAAATGTTCACGCTTTTATGGGCACAGCAGTTTTAATCCTCCCTGCGCTAATGTTAATCCCTTCTCCGCAAATGTTACTCAGTCATCCCCGCTCGCCTCACCGGCACCAGCTCGCTCCCCCTTGCTGGGAATTCCTTCACCCTATATTTTGCATCCCGATGTCAAAAACAATAGTAAGGGCTTAGGAATGTGTGTTAGCCCGGGGCCGTGACAAGGTGAACAAAAGGACTCCCAGGTTCCATGTTCCGAGGTACATTCCTGACATTCTTACGGACCACTCATTGGTTCACTCACCAATCTCATAACTAGTTACAAGTAAAGATTTATACTACCACACCGCGAAGCAACGCCGCCGTGTGAACACGATCGAGGTGGGTCGGCGGCTGCTCACCTCGAGCCGCGCCGTCACACGAACCGGACCCGCATCCTTCCAGCTCTGTGGACCACCTGAACCTTCCTCCCCTTCCAGCCATTCGTTCCTGCCTTCATTCCCCACTCGTGTAAGTCTGATTGTCATCTGTTTGTCTGTGTTGTCCTGGGGTTTAAGTAAGACTGTATAGGGAAGCTAGAAATTGCTCTGTGTCCTTCTGATCCTTCCATTTCCCTGTAAATTGCATTTCATTTCTTTTCTGCTTTGGTTGTGTGTAAATAATTAATAAAACCTGTTCTTCCTTACTCTGCCTTCTTTCCTTCACATCCGTTCGTCCTTGTCTTTTCCATCATTGAATACCTGTGGCACGATTTGGCCAACGAATAAGAATCGGGTCTAGTTTTTGTTAATGGTTCGAGCCGCGGCTGCTAATCCGCTCGGCAAATAACATCTTGTCCGCGGTCTCGAACGAGGTTGCTCACCTGCCTCTCTGGAGGGAGCTGGGCAGCTTCAGGACTCATGTCGGTCAGTCGCAGACAAGGGGATTAATCCCCCCTTGATAAGGGGAAAAGGGGCCGACGTTGAGATCCGTAACAATATATATTAAATAGTTAAAGAGCATATGTTTTATTTTGCAATTAGCAGCAAGATTTTTGAATAAAGAATTAGCTGACATAATGAACAACTTGTGAACATGTATAATGGATACATACTTTATATGTGCAATAGATTTACTTGATATATGAAACAACAATGTCCATGAATTGCATCTAATACTATCACGATGGAAACTTGTTTAACACAAACATTGTTAACACAAAATTCCTGATAACAGAACATATTTTGAAAGTCCCATGCATGTATTGTTATGCATTGTAATAACCTGATAACACAAATTTCTGTTAATACAAACTAAACTTGGTGACCCTGCCAACTTTGAGTTAAATAGTTTCCACTGCACTGGGCCTACCAAATGTACCATTCTGGAAGTTACAGTAAAACAGTTCCAAGTTATTGTTTATATTAGTTTATCAAGCCTTGATTGAGTCCCCTTAGTCTATGGGTTGATGGTAGTTGAGGCCCAGCCTACTTGTTTCTCAGTCGAGTGTTTCTGTTTCACCTTCCGATTCAGATGAACTTCCAAGTACCACTTCATCAACCTCGGAGTCATATTCAAGCTGAGTCGATACATCTGTGTTGGGCTCAAACAGCTTGAGGTTAGACCGTATTGCAACCAATTTCTCCACTCTGTCATTTGTAAGTCTGTTGCGCACTTTTGTGTGTGTTACCAAAGAGTGACCAGTTGTGCTCTGATGCTGCTGATGTTGGTGGTATCTGGAGCATCACTGAAGCGATAGGTGATATGGCTTCTGATGCACACAACCCCTGCCACCATGTAGCTGCTGTAATATGCTCAGCTGATGCCATACCCCTTCTCCTTTCCAAAGGCCCATTCTTTGCTCTGAACTTTGCTAAACTGGCCATCACTTTCCCTTGATCCAGATGAAGATGGTGTGCCATAGCTGATATAATAACATAGGCAGCGTCTTTCTGCTCTTCACTGAGCGTAGGCTTATCATGGTACTTTGGGTCCAGCATATAAGCTGCTGCATGAATTGGCTTCAGGTAAAAGTCCTGGTGTTTTTCAAGGAACCTCAGCGCACTGTCTGCTTTTCTGCTCTCTGTAATGGTGTTTGGGGAAGTGCGACTTTAACTGTTTCCACCAACTCAAAAAGGAGCCTTTGGACATCTGATAGAATTGCCTGGTCACCCTCGATCTCAGTAATTGCATCTGCAATTGGTTCAAGCATCTTCAGGCTGTTGACAATACGTGCCCAAAACACATCATTGTCAAGAAGAATCTTCCTGATATCAGCATCTATCTCCAATGAATCCATGATAGCCAACTCCTGTAGGGACTCCTTGCCATCAATAAGGCTGTTATACATGATTACAACTGCACCCCATCTGGTTTTGCTGGGCAATTTCAAAGATGTACTTTTCTTTTTGTTGCTCTGCTTTGAAGTGAAAGTGGCTGATACAACCTGTCGCTTCTTGACATATTTCACCACTTTCTTAGCTTTCATGTACAGTGTTTGCATTGTTTGTAAGTCCATGATATCACCAAGAAGAAGACTCAGCCCGTGGGCTGCGCAGCCAATAGGCGTTATGTGAGGGTATGCCTCTTCAACTGTGGCCCAGGCTGTTTTCATGTTTGCTGCATTGTCTGTGATAACTGCAAATACTTTGTCCGGTCCAAGCTCAGTAATGACTTTTTTCAACTCATCAGCTATGTATTGGCTAGTATGCCTTTTGTCTTTTGTGTCTGTGCTTTTGAAAAACACTGGTTGCGGTGTGGAGACGATGTAGTTGATAATGTCTTCGCCACGGATATTGGACCATCCATCAGAAATCACTTCAACACAGTCGGCACTTTCTATTGTCTCATTTACCTTGCCCTGAACACGAACATACTCTGCTTCCATCAGATGTGTAGACAGTGCATACCTTGTTGGAAGGGAATATGGAGGATGTTGATGAATCGTTGCCATTACACATTTGATGTAAGCATGAGGGGAGAGCCAGTTGCATAGATGGCACGGGCCAGACATTAATCTGCCTTTTGCTGTGTGGCTTCATCAATTGAATCAAAAAAGAATCTCTGTTTGGCTGTTGAAGTGGATGCACCAGTAGAAAATGAAGAATGAAAGATGAAAATTGAAGAAAATGAAATGAAGAAATTAAGTAGAAAATTAAAATCAAGAAATGGAAAATCCCACTTTCTGAAATTACTATTCACTGGATGGGTGAATTCCCATGGCTCTGACTGTATCTAATTATAGACCTTACAAAATGATACATGAGAAGGGGGTATACCAAAATGACACATTCATATTCTTTAAGACAGAGACTTTCCAGACCAATCACAAAGTAAATTTGGGAGCAGTTCACATTACTAGTCATGACATCATTTGAAACAAATGTTACCCTGTATACATTGTGTATATAGTGGTACATCATTCGCACATATCCTATATTTGAGCCAATTAAGCTATATGAAGGCTCCAGCCAGCCCACAAAGCATGTGAAAACTCTTTTATTTATGTGGAGCAAATCCGTTCATAACTTTGAGACATCCTGTTCATAGACAGACAAAGAGTGTCCATCTTGTTTATCCCTTGAAACCTGTAGTGCCCCAGCCCTCTACAGATGTCTCTGTTCCCTACTATTGTTGCACTTCCTTCTCTCCCCCCCCCCCCTCCCCCCCCCCCTTGTCTCCCGCTACCTTTATTATATGTTATATGTGTTAGCTCTTACACCAGCCTCGACTTGACATTCAAAAAAGAAAGGGAAAAAAAGGAGGTGGGAGAGGGGTAGGGGGAGGGGAAACGGGAGGGGGGGAGGCAGGAGAGGAAGGGGGTTCATATATATGCTGGTGGGTGAATGGGGTGAATGTGGCGTACATCATGTTTCTAAGTTAAGAAAAGACCCGAGGATCCCAAAGATCCTGAGGACCCAAAAGACTTGAATGACTCAAAATACCCCGAGGACCCAAAAGATCCCGATGATACAAAATAACAATGAACACCCAAATGACCCAGAGGACACAAAAGACTCCGAAGGACTCCGAAGACCCAAAAGAAGAGTAATTATGTCTCTTGCATTGGAATTGTAGGGGGTGGTTTGCAAACTGAGCCAAAGGTCAGTGTACAGGAGCGTTTTTTTGTTTTTTTTATCACAATAAATACAAGACACAGGGAGGTGAAATTCGCTACACGCGATGTGTAATGCACGCAGAGTAAACCGAGTGTTTGTTTACCTCTGAAGACACAACCACAACAACATGCATTTTAAAGGCCATTTTCCCTGCTAGAGCGGGGGTTAGCCAAACCTCTGTTTACCTCTGAAGGATGTCTAATAAATAAAGAAGATATAAGCACACCTGACACTAGGCCCAAACTTCAGATTTTAGCACGCTCACGCGGCTGCACCATCAAATAAACTGTTCTGACCCGTCATATTTGACGGGTTATATACGAGTATATTATAAACCACAAACACACATGATTCGCTTTTTAAACAGTTGCTAATGGTGTTTATAACATTAAACAAAGAAATTTGGAGGAATGCCGACATCCGTGAGGTAAGTTTTACTTACAGAACTGAGGCAAGATCTACTGTAATCTATATACCCCACAAGGGTTGGGTTAATAACAAGCTATCAAAAAACCGAGGCGACTTCCTTCCGCGGTTGTTAGTAAGTACCGTACACCACTTATCATAGATTCATGAACCATACACCGCTTCAATCCATTTACTTTGTATTCTCGACATTGGGATTAAAGTGTTATGGTCATATTTACTATATTATTATTATTATTATTACTATTACGAAAACTATACTACTGAAACGATACACTACTGTATTAAGAAACCTGGGATTAATTTGTCTGAAACGGTCCAACGGGTAGGCATAAAACCTAAGGCCTATACGTACCGTTTTGTTGCAAGAGACATAACGCCGATGCTTTCAATATTTGATGTTCATTTTAACAATCGGTTTGTTTGTGTTTCACACTGATTGAAAAATGTAAAGGTAGAGCATGGTGATTGTGATATATGACAGGTTCGACAATATGTTCAGCCTGAACGAAATTGGAATCAAAATGCCGGAGTGTGGAGCGAACTGCCGCTGTATCGCCGTAATGACATCAGACGAAATCGCATCACCCTGTCATGAGACCAGATCCTCAGCTCTGATTGGTATACATTTGAGTGGACATACATACATACATACATGCATACATACATACATACATACATACATACGGACAGACACTGTTCTAGACGGCTTTGCCCTATGGGCTACACTGTAAAAAACAGTTTGTTTCCCATCTCCTCTGAAGGATGCTATCAAGTTTTGATTGGTGAAGGATGCCATGAAGTTTTGATTGTTGAAGATATGACAGCCCATTGAAGACTAAGACCAATTTGGTATTACCTCTGCCACCGAAGGTGGGCGAAGGTTATGTTTTCACCCCTGTCTTTGTCTGTTTGTTACTTGTGAAAATCGAAGATTTTTCAAGTGTATTGGTTGGTCGCATGTGTTTGTCTGGTTGGCCGTCTCTCTTGTTTGTCTATGTCGATCGCTTACAGGTCACAAATTCAAACTGATCAGCACAAAACTTAACCAAACGGTGGGCTTGGTCTTAAGTAAAAAGTGTATTGATTTTGCAGTCTAAAGGTCAACAACTTAGGTGGAATTTCTAAAATTCACAATTTTCATCCGATTGACTTGGAATTTGAACGAGATTTGCATATTTGGTCATTGAATTCAACCACCAATTTATTGTTGAGGTCAAATTTGTTTTGTGGATTTTGCAAGTATCGTGTTCTGCACGACATCTTTCTTGGTTGTTTGTCTGTGAACAGGATATCTCAAAGTTGTGGACGGAATTGGGCAAAATTTGGTGTGGAGGTTGAGTATGTGATGAGGAAGAATTGATTCAATTTTGGTGAAGATCTGAATCCAGATACGAGATTGTTTTTTTGTTTTTTACGGCGTAGCTCATAGGGCAAAGCCGTCTAGAACAGTGTTTTTCCATCTGTATGTGTGCATGTATGTCCCCTCAAACGTAAACCAATCAGAGCTGAATATCTCATCACATGACAGGGTGATGTCATTACGTATGATATCATTATGGCGGCTGACTCTCCACACTCCGCCATTTTGATTTATATGGCGTTCATGACGAACATATCGTCGAACCTGTCATATATCACAATCGCCATGCTCGACCTTTACGTTTTTCATTCAGTGTGAAACGCAAACAAACCGATTGTTAAAATGACCATCAAATATCAAAAGCATCGGCATTACATCTCTTCCAACAAAACGGTATGTTACCCAACCCTTGTGGGGTATAATCTAGATTACAGTAGATCTTCCCTGCGTTCTGCAAGTAAAACCTACCTCACGGATGTCTGGATTCTCCAAATTTTTTTTTTTTTTTTTTTTTTTTTTTGTATACAAGATCGAGGCTCGTGAAAGAGCGAACATTAATCACACAGAAAGACAAACCGACACATAAAACATATAACATAGGGAGCGGTAGACAAGATGGGGAGAGAGGGGGAAGGACACAAACACAACATTTGAGAGCAGGGACCGAGAGACATGGAGACATCGAGAGATCTGAGAGAGGGCGAGGGCTTTGGGGGGGGGGGGGGCGTGGGAAGGGGGCGGTGGGAGAGGTATAAAACATATGGACACTGCCAGGACTTCCAGGAAAGAAGTTGGAATTTCAAACAAGGTGGATCTGGGGTGAATTAGCGGGGGTAGAAAAGATCAAGGTTTTGGATGGGGGAAGATAAGAGATGGTGGTGAACAGCTGTTTTAAAGACCTGGAGGGAGGAGTGGGATTGAAGGGAGTGAGGGAGTTTGTTCCAGAGGCGGGAGAAAAGAGGAATGAAAGAGTGAAGGTGAGCAGAGAGCCGAGATTTCGGCAGTTTAACCATCAGAGGGTTGCTGGCAGATCTTGTGCGACCTGTAGGAATATTTGGGGGACAGAGCAGTGAGCACAGAGAGAGCTGGGGGTGCAAGGCCGGAGAGGAGTCGGTAGAAGACAGAAAGACCACCTACCTGCCTGCGGTGAGTGAGTGAAAGGCCCTCAGAGATAGCTTCATCGCGGGAGATTCCAATAATTCTGAAAGCTTTGGTTTCAACAGCGTGAAGCCGAGCTCGGTGTGAGGCAGGAGCACCGGCCCATAGGGGAGAACAGTATTCCATTGAGCTGCGGATGAAAGCCTTGTATGTGGTGAGGAGCTCAGGTGTGCTGAGGAAGGACTTCGCACGACGGAGGATGCCCAGTCGGCGACTGGCTTTGGAGGCCAGCTTGGAAATGTGGTTTTCCCAAGAAAGATCATGGCAGATAGTGAGACCCAAAATCTTGAGCGACAGAACTTCTTCGAGAGGATTGTTGAGAAAGTAGATGGGAGGGTTGTCCAGTCGATCTTTTCGGAGAGACATAGTAAGAGTGTGAGATTTGTCAGGATTGAAAGACATGTTCCACTTGTTTGACCAGTCTGTGATTTTGTCCAGGTCTTCAGAGAGTGAGGAGGCAGCAGACTGCCGATCTGAGGGAAGAGGAATGGAGCGGCAGAGAGTGGAGTCATCAGCAAAGAGATAGAGAGGATTTTCGAGAGAGTCAGAGAGATCATTGATGAAGACCAGAAAAAGCACGGGGCCCAGAACACTGCCTTGGGGAACTCCAGCCTGAACAGGAAGAGGAGATGAGAGAAACCCATTCAGGGCCACACGTTGACGACGACTAGAGAGGAAGTCCGCCAGCCATGCGTGGAGATTTCCATGGATACCAAAGGAGGAGAGTTTGGTGAGCAGAGCGGGGTGCCAGACCGTGTCGAAGGCACGTGATATGTCGAGGGAGACAGCTCTAATTTCCTGTTTGGCATTGAGGACCTCCATCCATTCTTGAGACAGCAGAAGCAGCATGTCCAGAGTAGAGTGACCTGGTCTGAAACCAAATTGATGATCAGAGATCAAGCCATTGGAGAAGAGGAAAGATTTCATATCCGAAGCAATGATGGATTCCATGACTTTGCTGATAATTGGGAGAAGGCTGATTGGTCTGTAGTTGCTAGGATCTGTTTTTGCACCTTTTTTGTGCAAAGCGGTGATGTTGGCTGATTTCCAAGCAGATGGCAGTTGACCTTGAGCAAAAGAGAGGGTGAAGAGAACAGAGAGAGGGTGAGATAGAGCAGCAGAGCAGGATTTTAGGACCCGTGGGCTGATGCCGTCGGGTCCAGTTGCAGAATCAGAGTCGAGGGTTGACAGAAACTTTTCCACCTTGTCAGGAGGAAAGGACACGGAGTCCAGGAGCAGCAGGGTACGACTGGGTATGGTGGGTACAGAGAGGGATGGGTTTGGGACACAAGATTTAGAGGCAAACACAGAGTTGAGGCATTCAGCTTTTTCACGTGCGGAGTCAGCTGTGTAGCCGTTTGAGGTAAGGGAGGGGATGGAGGGGGAACAAACACCAGAAACGGATTTGACCAGACGCCACCAGGATTTGGAAGAGGGAGACAGATAAGAGAGTTCGGTCTTGAGAACGGAGAGATATTGTTTCCTGGCTCTCCTGAGGGTGGACACACACTTGTTTCGGGCTTTGTGAAAGGAAATGAGATTTCCTTCCGTTGGATTTGCTTTCCAGGAGACGAAGGCAAGTTGTTTCTGGGCAACAGCCTCACTACAAGATTCCGTGTACCATGGACGGGAGGAAGGGTATGACAACTGAAGACGAGATGGGATAAATCTGTGCATGAGAGAGAGCAATTTACTTTGGAAGAATTCCCAGGATGAGTTGATGTCAGAGGTGGTAGAGATGGGAGACCAGTCCAGATGATTGATGGCTGCTTGAAGACCGTGCCAGTTGGCCTGAGAGAAATGCCAGACTCGTCGACGCTGAGCAGGCTCCCTGAGGATGGTCAGAGAGATGTCCACTTTAACAAGGACATGATCAGATGATCCGATCGGAGCAGAAGAAGAGCAGCAGACATTTTCAGGGAAGTTAGTCATAACCAAGTCCAGAAGAGAAGATGTTCCGTTGACTGAGATCCGGGTCGGGAAATTGACAGATTGTGTCAGTCCCAGTGAGTCGCAGAAGTCCTTTGCTGAGGAGCCATGGCTGGTGAGAGAGGTACCCACACCCAGCCAACTGGCATGATGACAGTTGAAATCACCACATATGAGGAAGAGAGAGTTGGGATGAGTAGATAGAAGTTGGTCCATATCATCAGACAGCGAGATGTAGATGGAGTCATCACTGTTTGGTGGACGGTACAACACACATATGAACAAGAGGTGGGAGCGAAGGGGAAGCCGTAGCCAGAGGTATTCCTGGGGGTGAGGTGGAGAGAGTGCAGTGCAGGGCGAGTGAGGAAGAGAGTTTTTGATAAAGATAGCAACCCCGCCTCCAGGACGAGGCTCACGTCTATCATACCGGAGGAGGGAGTAGCCCGGGAGAGGAATCAGAGACATCATAAAGGAGGAAAGTTTCTGTTTCATTGTTTAATGTTTCATTGTTTAATGTTTTAAACAGCATTAGCGACTGTTTAAAAAGCTAATCATGTGTGTTTGTGGTTTATAATATTTTACAAGCCCGGCTACACCGCTGTTAGACTTTTGGTCTTGTTTTTGATTCTTCACCATTGAGAAATGGGCCAAAAACGATATACTGTATAGCACGACATCTCAAAACGTTGTGGACAAGTTCTGACAAAACTAGATGGATGAGTTGGTTGTGTGACGAAAATGAGCATATTCGATTTTGGTTCAAGTCCGAATCCATATGTGGCCTATCGGCTTTTCTTGTTTTTATTTTTTTGTATATACAGACATGTTTGTTCTCATATCAGGTTTCTATCCTTCAATTCCAAGGTCAACAACTCTACTTAGAAGGGTGAGAGATCCAAGACAGCTGCAAGAGAGCTGAAGCTCTTATAGGGGGGTGCGCTTTCAAGCAAACAGATAAAACTATATCATTTGCTGTCAAAGGTGTGACAAGCCATGCAAAAGCATTCTGCAAGTTGATGATATATTGGACACATTAACTAAATTTGGATGAACTGATGAGCTGCCAAATGGAGCTGTGGTATCTGTGTATACCTTGCAGGGCTGGTGACATCGGTGTAAGTACAGTTAGAGACCTAAAGTGAAAATTATTTTGCACAGAAGGGAAAAGAGGGCCACCAATTTCCTCCAACTTTGGGAACATTAACTGCACACACATGCAGAGGTCACTATATGGCTCGAGTCTGGAAATCTTCATAAAAGCATCATCCTTCACCTATGGGCTATTACTGGAAGGTAGTGGATGATCCACTCGAGCAAGTCGACCGTCAATGCTCCAGCTCTTGAGGCATTGCTCGAGGTTTATAAATGTAACTGTACGACGGGTTGCGAAAGAAAGTCATGTGGGTGCTACAAGCATCAGTTGCCATGCACAGACATATGGGTGTGGAGATGTATGCCAGAACATGTTGCATGGAAGTCCTTTATAAACACATGAGACTGACTGATGTGGTCATGAACCCGTATGACATTACCTTCCTACCTAACACTAGAATGCAGGGATTAGGCCCTATTTGACTATTTGTTGGTGAACTATGCTCCCTGTGTTGTGCATAATAATCATATCATATACAGTCACGTGAAAAAGTAAGTACACCCCATGTAAAGTTTTGACTTTTTCAACATATTTCAACATAGTTATTTGATCTTCATTTCAACAATATTGAAAGATAAAGGTGACATAATATAACAAATCTCATGAAACATTTACATTTTGGAGTCCATTGTATAATTTAAATAAACATAAATGCAAATTTCACATGTGGAAAAAGTAAGTACACACCCTTGGCTCTAATAGGTGGTATTGCCCCCTTTGGCAGAAACAACCTCAAGTAGGCGTTTCTTATAACTGTCTACCAGTCTCTGACATCGACTGGGAGAAATTTTTGCCCACTCCTCTGTGCAGAATTCTTTCAGCTGTGCGATGTTTGATGGGTTTCTTGCATGCACAGCTCGTTTCAAATCCCCACACAACATCTCGATGGGATTTAGATCCGGGCTTTGACTTGGCCATTCCAGAACCCTCCATTTCTTTCCTTTCAGCCATTCCTTGGTGGATTTACTGGTATGTTTAGGGTCATTGTCATGTTGCAAGGTCTACCTTCGGTTGAGCTTCAACTTTCCAACAGATGGCCTCACATTATCCTCAAGCACCCTCTGGTACAATGAAGAATTCATAGTGGATTCTATGATGGTGAGCTGCCCAGGCTCTGATGCAGCAAAGCTGCCCCAAACCATAATATTTCCACCACCATGCTTTACAGTTGGTATCAGGTTCTTGTGGTCAAATGCTGTCTTTGGTTTTCGCCAAACATGTCTTCTGGTACTGTGGCCAAATAGCTCTACCTTTGACTCATCTGTCCAGAGCACATTGTTCCAGAAGTGCTGGTCTTTGCCTAGGTGTTCATTGGCAAACTTTAGTCTTGCCCTGATGTTCTTTCTGGGCAGCAAAGGTTTCCTCCTGGCACACCTCCCATGTAGATCAAATTTGTGCAGCCTCTTTCTAATGGTAGACTCGTGCACTTTGACATCGACAGTGGCAAGAGCTACCTGTAGGTCCCGTGATGACATTCTGGGGTTCTTAGAGACTTCTTTCAGCATCTTGCGGTCAGCTCTCAGGCTGAACTTGCTGGGGCAGCCTGGCCTGAACAAGTTGGCAGTTGTTTGGAATCTTCTCCTCTTGTAGATGATCTTCCGGACAGTCGAATGATTGTTTGTTTGGAGATCTTTTTAAATCCCTTCCCAGACTCGTAGGCATCTACAACCTTCTTTCTGAATGCATCAGAGAGCTCTTTTGATCTAGGCATGGTGATGCCGCACACTTCAACAACAAAGAGCAAACCAAACTAAATGTCTGAGGTTTAAATAAGACAGGTTCCTCCAAGATCCTCTCTAACGATGTTCTAATCATTTGCACCTGAGCTGGTGCACCTGATTCTAATTTTAGGTATTTGAAGTAGTGATAAATGTAGGGGTGTACTTACTTTTTCCACATGCAAAATTTGCATTTATGTTTATTTAAATTATACAATGGACTACAAAATGTAAATGTTTCATGATGTTTGTTATATTATATCACCTTTATCTATCAATATTGTTGAAATGAAGATCAAATACAGACTTGGCATTTAATATGGAATATTTTTTTTGTGGGGGTGAACTTACTTTTCAAGATGTCTTAGAACCAAAAGTTCATTGGAATTATGTTGAAATTATTCTAGATTTTGTTAATGTGACCTTTAAAAGAAACAAAAACCACATTTGACATTTCGAAACAAATAAATTGATCCTTGAAAGTGATGTAAACTGATATCGAACTCAATTCATGGACAGTACTGTGTTAAACTTCTGTACGTTTTCCAGAAGTATCTCTTTATTTTGCACATTAGCCAAAATTTTTTTTAACAAAAACAAAATTTAAATTACGACTGGGATTACGGACAGTAAAATTACAGTTCAGTACTTCGTGTAACCCCCACGAGCATTCAGGAGAGCACGTACACGTTGAGGCATGCTGTTCACGAGATTTGCCTAGGTTTGGACAGGAATCGCTTGCCATGCAGTGACAATAGCCTGCTGCAATTCACGCACAGAGGTCGGCTGTTGGTCCAAGTGGTCGATTTGACGCGTTAATTCTGCCCACAAGTTCTCTATCGGATTCATATCCGGGGACATGGCAGGCCACTCCATATGCTCTACACCACGGTCAGCAAGAAAGTGTTGGATCATGCGAGCACGATGAGGCCGTGCATTGTCATCTTGGAAGACAAAGTTTCCTCGAAAGGCTGCACGAGCAAATGGAAGCAATGTTTCTTCAAGAATGGCCCTGTACTTGAACTGGTTCAGGTTTCCATTCAGAACAACCAGGTAGATTTTGCCGCCTGCATGAAAAGCAGCCCAAACGGTCACCCCACCACCTCCAGCTTGGACTCTTGGCACTATACAATCTTTGTTGTAGGCTTCATGCACTTGTCTGCGTACTCGGACATGGCCATCTTGACGATAGACCAGAAATCTAGACTCGTCACTGAAGATCACGTGATTCCAGTGTCCTGGCTGCCATTGACGGTGCTCTCTGGCCCACTGCAATCGGCGCTGGCGGTGTTGTCTGGTCAGGCGTGGCTTTCTCAGGGGACACCTGGCACGAAAGCCTGCTTGAACCAGTCGTTGTTGACTCGCCTTCTGGATACAGGCACATTTGTCAGTTGCTGCCACTCAGCCCTAAGCCGATTAGCTGACTTGGTACGGCCATTGCGGACTCACCGGTGCAGCTGGCGATTATCCCTCCTTGTGGTTCTGCGGGGACGTCTTGGCCTCGGTATTGGAGTAGGGACACCCCTCTGAGCATTTCGTTTCAGGATCTTTGACACCTCACCTTGAGTGATGCCATACTGCCGAGCAATAGCACGCTGTTTCATGCTGTAATTTCATAAAGCCACCAGTCCATGACAAACAGCATTGTCGAGTTGACGGACCATCTCCAGAGGAAGCGGCAATAACTTTTTGAGACGTGCAGCAGTTGTTTTCCTCTAATACAGAACGCAACAACCCTTGTATACCTGACTGTGAAGCCAATCGTCATATGCACCTGTCCATACATTTTGCCACGCCACCTGTGATATAATCCTGTTGTTGACTTCTTGCTGCCGACAGACAATCAGTGACATGGTTCTTTTAACAAATAAATCACCAAAGTGTAAAAGAAACTCACCATTCACTCACTCATCACTCACTCACCAAACTCACCAAACTCACTAAAAGAAACTCACTCACCAGATTGATATACTGAGTTAAGAAAGTAAACCCAAGTCAAGAAAAAATATATATTCCATATTAAATGCCAAGTCTGTAGCTGTATGTTGAAAAATGTTGAAAAAGTCAAAACTTTACATGGGGTGTACTTACTTTTTCACGTGACTGTATCTGGAAGATTTCCAAATAAAAATACTGACTGTCTGCATTATTTATAGATAGCTGTATTTTATTTATAGATACCTACTAGCTAGCTTCTTGGTAACTGAACACATCCCTGATCTGTCACAATCCATGACGTCATCACTCTGGTCTTCTTTTTCTCCAGAAATCAGCCCAGTTTTCCGTCAACTCAGTTTGAATTCAGCTGTGAAACTTTTATCTTTTCTCTTACTTGTACTGACAGCAGACATTGTACGGCAGGGACATGTAATGGAATGGACAATTTTGTGGAATGATATAAAATTCAACAGCCTGCAGGGTATTTATACATTTCTAATGGACGAGCAGCGTGGTTTCCGGTCACATCGGTACCGGAAACTGCGCTGGTTTTATCACGATGGTACAGTAAACTTTAATCATTACAACAACCTTTTTCAAGATACTCATTTTAATGTCGATTGGTTATTTATCGCAGTTTTATTTGAAAAAAGCCGTTTGTTCGCCTGTGACGACAAAGCCGTGTCTGCTGCTGGAAATTTGGAGATTGTGTATCTCCTGGTCATGTGGAGAGGAAAGCTGGGGTGTGCTCAGTTACCAAGCAGCTAGCTAGTGCTTACCAAGCCAGCCGGTCCTTATCGATTTTGGATGGAGTGCTCGCTTGAGTGCTCCAGCCACTTGGCGAGCACTCTAAACTTTGTAACTGAACACACCCCTGACATGCGGGGTATAACCATGTGCAGGTTGTACCTGCTTGAAAGTTTCCTAGAGCACTTTTTTCACATCTACGGAGTATATCGGGGACGAGTTATTTGCATGAAAATATGCAATAAACCTGCATAGCTTATTATTCATTTACTGTGGCCTAAGTGAAGTATCTTCCCAAAATCCATGAGGGTGAGTGATATGTGGTGCGTTTTTGATTGTTACTATTACCTTGCCCCCCCTTGTCCTGCCATCCCCTGTCTCGGTTCTCCCCAATCTCTCCTACTGACCTCTCTGAACTCCTCATAGGAATGAAAACTGCCACCTGCACTCTTGACCCCATCCCCTCCAGCTTTGTCAAAGCCTCCCTCCCTGCTCTCTCTCCACTTATCATTGCAACAACTAGGGCATTGCCCGTACGTGGGTGCCCGTTCCTTGCCAAAAAAAAAAAAAAACGCTACCCGTACGCTCTACCCCGCCCGTACGCCCGTAAACAAAAAATAACAACGCTCTTCGCTTCCGCCCTTCGCTCTGACTGAATTGGGAGAAATAATGCGCATAAGAAATCGAATTACGTACCGTAATGGCGGTCAGCTCGTAACGCGCACACTGTCCGGAAGTTCGCATATCGCATATCTATCTATCTATCTATTAATGCCCATTTATTCAATTATCGCCAACGTATTTTGGCTTTTTGCAATTTAATCGCAAGGAAAAGTAGAAAGAGAAGAGGGAAAAAAAGAAAAGCCTTGCCTTGCTGCAAACAGCTGCTGCAAACAACAACAACATGGAAGGCTGCACTGTCCGGAAGTTGGCATATCGCAGTTACGATTATTTTAGTGTTAATGGGCAATTATTCAATTAGCGCCAACGTATTTTGGCTGTTTGCAATTTAATCGCAAGGAAAAGTAGAAAGAGAAGAGGGAAAAAAAGAAAAGCCTTGCATTAACGCATTAACGCTTGCATTGCATTAACGGTTCGGCACACGTGATAGCTCGCTGCTCTCTGATTGGTTGAAGCGTTTTTTGGACATAGCTCGGTAGGTACTTGTCCGATTAATTACAAACCTTGAAAAGGCACATCCTCGGGTCCCCAGCAATATACCTGGCAAGTTTCAAGTATATCGGACCCGTGGTTGTCGAGAAACAGCGGTCACAGACACACAGACACACAGACAGACACACAGAGATTGCTGGAATTATAGATAGATAAACTCCTCCCTGTCTACAGGCATCGTCCCACCTTCCCTCAAAATTGCTGCTGTTACCCCCATTCTAAAAAAACCTGGTCTAAACCCTGACACCCTAAACAACTTCAGACCCATCTCCAACCTACCCTTTCTGTCAAAAGTTTTGGAACGCGCTGTAGCCACTCAACTCAAACATCATCTCTCTGCCAATAACTTGTATGAAACATTCCAATCCGGATTCCGCTCCAACCACAGTACTGAAACTGCTCTCCTCAAAATCACCAACGACCTTCTCCTCTCCTCTGACGCTGGCAACCTCAACATTCTCGTCCTCCTCGACCTCAGCGCTGCCTTTGACACCATCGATCACACTATCCTCCTCACCCGACTTGAATCCACCTTTAACGTCACCGGCACTGCCCTCTCTTGGATTAAATCATACCTCTCTGACAGATGCCAGTTCATCTCCATCAATAACTGCAAATCCCCCACTGCTCCCCTCCCCCAAGGTGTCCCCCAAGGTTCAGTTCTTGGCCCCCTCCTCTTCATCCTTTACCTGTCCCCGCTCGGTCACTTAATCCGCCGTCATGGTCTCCAATTCCACTGCTTCGCCGATGACATCCAGCTTTTCATCTCCACCAAGTCCGTCTCCACCGACACCCACTCTATCCTGACAAACTGCATCACTGAAATAAAATCCTGGCTTCAAATCAACTTCCTCAAGCTTAACTGTGATAAATCTGAAATAATCATCATTGGCCCAAAAACGCTCACAAAATCCACCCATAACTTTGCCCTCAACATCGACGGTATCCCAGTATCCACCTCCCCTCACATCCGGAATCTTGGCGTCATCTTTGACCAAACCCTTTCCTTCGACAAATACACTAAACAGATCACAAAGTCAGCCTTCTTTCACCTGAAAAACATTGCCCGTCTCCGCTCATCCCTCTCCTCCACGGCTGCAGAAACCCTCATCCACGCCTTCATCACCTCCCGTCTGGACTACTGCAATAGCCTCCTCTATGGTTCACCCTCAAAAATCACCAATAAACTCCAATACATTCAGAACTCCGCTGCCCGTCTACTCACTCATTCCCGGACCCGTGACCACATCACCCCCGTCCTTTACAAGCTTCACTGGCTCCCCATCCCCCAGAGAATCCAGTACAAAATCCTCCTCTTGACATACAAAGCCCTCCATAACCTGGCCCCATCCTACCTGGCTGACCTCCTCTCCAGACACACTCCCACCCGCAACCTCCGCTCTGCTGGTACCAACCTCCTGACCCCCTCCATCCGGACCAAATTCAGATCCTGGGGGGACAGGGCCTTCTTCATCGCTGCTCCCACCCTCTGGAACTCACTACCTCACACCATCAGAGACTCCTCCTCACTCACCACATTCAAAACATCACTAAAGACCCACCTGTTCAACGCTGCATTCAACATTCAACCCACAGCATTTAACCCCTGACTATCTCTTCTCCTTCTCCCTCCTTTTGCTTTAAATATTTCCCTATTGATTCTTGTCTTGTCTTTTTGATTCTTGTCTTATATATATGCCGTATATCGCTGCTGTTTGTTTTCTTGATTCTTGTCTTTTTGCAATTGTTGTTTTCATGTATTGTTATGCATTATGTTTTCCACTCTGTCAAAGCGCCTTTGGGCTTCTGGAAAAGCGCTATACAAAATAAATGAATTATTATTATTATTATTATTACCCTCGCCAGAGGAGAGGGTATTGCATTTGAGTCCGTTTGTCTGTTTGTTACTTGCCGGAAAAGATTCCGCCAAGTATGTTGATCGGTTGGTTTGTCTGTCTGTCTGTGCGCAATACTACGTCTACACCGTTGCACATAGTATCGCCAAACTTTACACACACATTTGTTTTGCACTGGAATAGACTGTGCCCAATTTTTAACTCTCTCGGCCCAAGGCCTCCATAATTCGAGAATTCGACAAGTGCAAAACTTCATCCAATCAAGATGCAATTTCTTGAGCGACATGACGGCATAAACTGGTGGAGAAAAAAAATAAATGATGACGTAATCGGTCGCGTGGTTCGGCCGACATCTTGGAAAAGCTGAAATACTTTGCACCTCTATATATCTGAAAGTGCTGAATAGAAAAAATTGAGACATGGCTCATATGGCTCATTGTAAAGAACTCTCCATGGGGAATAAAATATGTTAATGATGATGTCATTGGTCACGTGGTTTGGCCGCCATCTTGGAAAAACTTTGCACCTCTATATCTCCGAAAGTGCTGAATAGAAAAAATTGAGACGGCTCATTGAAAAGAACTCTCCATGGGGAATAAAATATGTTAATGATGATGTCATAGGTGCCTCCATTATGACTTCATAATTCGACAAGTACAAAACTTCATCCGATCAAGATGAAATTTCTTGAGCATCATCAAGGAATAAATTAGTTTAGAAAACAAATAATGATATCATCGGTCACGTGGTACGGCCGCCATATTTGTCCAAAATGGCCGATAAAAAAGTACATTCCGGCAAGTCCTCGGTCTCTGACCGATTTTTAATTACTTGCCGGAAAGGATTCCGGCAAGTATGTTGATCGGTTGGTTTGTCCGTTTGTCTCTCTGTCTGTGCGCAGCACTACATCTGCACCGTTGCACGTAGAATCGCCAAACTTTACACACATATTGGTCTTGCCCTGGAATAGACTGTGCCCAATTTTTAACTCTCTCGGCCCAAGGCCTCCATTATGACATCATAATTTGATAATTCGACAAGTACAAAACTTCATCCAATCAAGATGCAATTTCTTGAGCGACATGACAGCATAAACTGGTAAGAAAAACCAAAAAAAAAACACCTTTAGAGGACATTTTTTCCCCGCAAGCGGGGGTTGGCCTTTTTCGGGGACCGTGGTTGTTGTTTTTCGGTCCCCTTTTTGAAGCAATGTTTTACGGCCGGATGCCCTTCCTGCCGCCAACCCTTTTTGCCGCCTTTAACGACAAACAGGGAATTACCAGTGAACTGGTACTCAATTAGCCGACCTCGGAAGGATGACAGGCTGAGTCAACCCCCCTGGCGTTAATTCAGCGATCGACCGGGATTCGAACCCAGGATCCTAGGATCCTAAGCTGGCACCCTAGCCGCTAGCCCAACACCAGGGACAGCATAAACTGGTTGAGAAAAAAATAATAATGATGACGTCATCGGTCACGTGGTTTGCCTGCCATCTTGGAAAAACCGAAAAACTTTGCACCTCTATATCTCCGAAAGTGCTGAATATAAAAAATTGAGACATGGCTCATTGTAAAGAACTCTCCATGGGGAATAAAATATGTTAATGATGATGTCATAGGTGCCTCCATTATGACGTCATAATTCGACAAGTACAAAACTTCATCCGATCAAGATGAAATGTCTTGAGCATCATCAAGGAATAAATTAGTTTAGAAAACAAATAATGATGACGTCATCGGTCACGTGGTTCGCCGCCATATTTGTCCAAAATGGCCGATAAAAAAAATACATTCCGGCAAGTCCTCAGTCTCCGACCGATTTTTCATTTGTCTGTCTGTTTGTCTGCACAGAATAAATATGATTTTCTCTACAACCGATGGTCCGATTGACAGGAAATTTTCACCATAGGTGCAACTCTACCTGTATAATTTATTAATGATAAATATGACGTCATAGGTCACGTGGTTCGGCCGCCATCTTGGAAAAACCGAAAAACTTTGTACCTCCACATCTCCGAAAGCGCTGAACAAAAAAAGTTGAGACATGGCTCATTGTGAAGAACTCTCCATGGGGAATAAAATGTTAATGATGATGTCATAGGTGCCTCCATTATGAGGTCATAATTCGACAAGTACAAAACTTCATCCGATCAAGATGAAATTTCTTGAGCATAATCTAAGAATAAATTAGTTTAGAAAAAAAAGAATGATGACGTCATCGGTCACGTGGTTCGGCCGCCATATTTGATTTAACACAAAACCCTTAAAAACCACTGAAAATACATCCTGGCGAGGGTTTGCAATCTGATTGCTCTTTTTCTTGTTTTTATATTTTTTTGATATTTTGCACCCAAAATTCAATGATGTGATTATATTGTGAAACGGACCTCTGCAAACTTGACAAGTTTTATTTTTTTTGTTGATACGTTCATAAAGATGAAACAGGAAGAAAAAAAACAGATTCTGAAGTCGATAACGTATTGTTGTGGGAATGCATTCTAGGGGGTAACTTTACATAGTACAGTGATAGTTATCTCTCATGTTGCATGTATTTTTTTTATTAAGATCGAGGTTCGTGTAAGAGCTAGCACATTACAACTGGGGAGAAAGAGGGAAGCACACAAGCACAACAGTAGAGAACAGGGACATCAGGAGATCTGTGGAAGGGAGAGGGCTGAGGGGGGGGGGGGGGGAGGGAAGGGGTACACGGCATAAGGAATGAAGTCGGAGATTGAAAGAGGTGGATTTGGGGTGCATTAACGGAGGTAGAAAAGATCAAGGTTTTGGATGGGGGAAGATAAGAGATGGTGGTGTACAGCTGTTTTAAATACCTGGAGTGAGGAGTGGGATTGAAGAGAGTGAGGGAGTTTGTTCCAGAGGTGGGAAAAAAGAGGAATTCCCAGGAATAAGCTGGATCTTATCTCACCATATCTCACCCCTCCGATCGGCAGTCTCTGCAACCTCCTCACTCTCTGCAGACCTGGATAAAATCACAGACTGGTCAAACAAGTGGAAAATATCTTTCAATCCGGACAAATCCCACACTCTTACTATGTCTCTCCGAAAAGACCGACTGGACAACCCTCCCATCTACTTTTTGAACAATCTTCTTGAAGTTCTTTCACTCAAAAAGCATTTGGGTCTCACTATCTGCCATGATCTTTCCTGGGAAAACCACATTTCCAAATTGGCCTCCAAGTCCAGTCGCCGACTGGGCATCTTCCATCGTGCGAAGTCCTTTCTGGGCACTTCTGAGCTCCTCACCACATACACAACTTTCATCCACAGCTCAATGGAATACTGCTCTCCCCTCTGTGCTGGTGCTCCTGCCTTACACCTAGCTCGGCTTCACGCTGTTGAAACCAAAGCTTTCAGAATCATTGGAATCTCCTGCGAAGAAGCTAACTCCGAGGGCCTTTCTCTCTCTCACCGCAGGCAGGTTGGTGGTCTTTCTGTCTTCTACCGACTCCTCTCTGGCCTTGCTCCCCCTGCTCTGCCTGTGCTCTGTCCCCCCCAATATTCCTACAGGTCGCACAAGATCTGCCAGCAACCCTTTTCTGGTGAAACTGCGAAAATCAACTCACTGCTCACCTTCACTCCTCTTTTCTCCCACCTCTGTAACAAACTCCCTCCCACACTCTTCAATCCCTGTCCTCCCTCCTGATCTTTAAAACAGCTGTTCACCACCATCCTTTGTCTTCCCCCATCTAAAACCTTGATCTTTTCCACCCCTGTTAAAACACCCCAAATCCACCTCTTTAAATCCCTAACTTCTTTCCTGAAATTCCTAGAAGTGTTCATTTGCTTTATACCGTGTACTCCTCCCTCCTACCCAGCTCTCCCCCTTCCACAGATCTACCAACATCCCTGTTCTCTTCTGTTGTTGTGCTTGTGTACTTCCCTCTCTCCCCCTCTTGTCTCTGGCTCCCTTCATTGCATGTTTTATGTCTGTGCATTTTTTCATGTTCAATGTGTTAGCTCTTACACAAGCCTCGATTCTGTATTAAAAAAACAAACAAAAAAAACAAGTACAGATGCATTCAAAGTACACCACCCCCATGCCAAATAATTAAATATCCTCCAGCGTGGCATTTCCGGGGCGCCTCGCAATACCGCTGTGCAGCTCATAGAGACTGTGTTTGGAGGGAGAGGTGTACAATAATTGATTGATTAATTGCATAATTAAAATCAATAAAAGATTGTCATAAAATATTTTCTTAATCAATTGCCTAATAGTATAACGAAACCACTCGTGCTTTATCCGAAGATGTAACTTTTAGAAATTTTATTAAATAAGTCATTAATAAAAAAATTAATAGTATATGTATTAATCAATAAATAATTAATCGATTAATTGATTAATCAATAAAACAAAAATACCCTTTACAGACAAATCATTTGGTCATTGTCATGTCCAAATATCAGCTTCCTAGCTCAAAAGGTGCCTGAGATATTGCCCAAATGAGAAAGAAAATAAATAAATAATTAATAATGAAAATAAATAAATAATAATCATAAAAAAATGAAATAATTAATGAATTGCCTAATAGAACACATAAACCACCACCATTTCATCCGGATCTGTAACTTAACAAAAAAAAAAGTCATTAATCGAATAATTAAATAATTAAATGATTAATTGATTAATCAATAAATCAAAAATAGCCTTGCCAACCAAATCACTTGGTCATTGGCATGTCCAAATATCCGCTTCCCAACCCAAAAGGTGTCTGAGATATTGCCCAGATGGAGCAATGAGGTGAGAATTTTGTTGTCGACCTCTGGTGTATGAGGATGTTGGTGTATTGCTTGATGGACCAACTGGCAGGATTCATTACGAAGCTGTGACGAACCAATGGTTTCTTAGCCTCACACAATGTGCATTCGATTCATTTTATCTCAAAAATGTTCAAGTTGCATCTTTTGCTTTGAGAAATGCTGATGAGATTTGGGTTTTGTTTGTTGCATTTCCCTTTTAAACTTTGTTTTGTTTGTTGCATTTCCCTTTTAAGGGTGTAGTACTGGTGAACTTTCCAATATGCCTCTTTTTTTAAAAAAAACTTTTTACGGTTTAGATTCATACGTATTGTATAAACTCATTCAGTATTTCCTTTAAAATATCTAATGTTATCTTTACACGCAATTTACAAGAAATATAATATTTTGCATGAAATTTGTTATAACTTTAATTTGCATCATTCTTTTGGGCTGAAATTTGGACAGGATATTCAGAATATCACTTCCTTTAAAATGATGAAGGCTTTTGTTTATAGGAGTAGCCATTGTGGATTTATTGAAGGACAACCAAGTTTTATCTGGTAATTGGCATAATTAGCTAATCAGTGAACATTTGACATAATTTCACAAAATCCTCATCAGGTAGTAGAGTAACATGTATAATACATGTACCAAGTTTTGTGTGAAAAGAATGATAGGTGACATAGAAGATAGAAGTAGAAATGTGTTCTTTGTTTTTCCTTGTTTTTTATTGACGGTCTAATTTATGCAAATTATATGCATGTAATATGACAAAGAAGCGTTGAAACTGGTCTGAGTTAAAGCCAAGATTATATCTTTCAAGAAAAACTGAAAATTAGATATTAACTTGACTTTGTTTTTGTGTAAAGGCCTCTCAAAGGTACCTATGTAGTTTTCTCAATTTTTCACCAGTACTACACCCTTAAGCTTTGTTTTGTTTGTTGCATTTCCCTTTTAAACGTTGTTTTGTTTGTTGCATTTCCCTTTTAAACTTTGTTTTGTTTGTTGCATTTCCCTTTTAAACTTTGTTTTGTTTGTTGCATTTCCCTTTTAAACTTTGTTTTGTTTGTTGCATTTCCCTTTTAAACTTTGTTTTGTTTGTTGCATTTCCCTTTTAAACTTTGTTTTGTTTGTTGCATTTCCCTTTTAAACTTTGTTTTGTTTGTTGCATTTCCCTTTTAAACTTTGTTTTGTTTGTTGCATTTCCCTTTTAAACTTTGTTTTGTTTGTTGCATTTCCCTTTTAAACTTTGTTTTGTTTGTTGCATTTCCCTTTTAAACGTTGTTTTGTTTGTTGCATTTCCCTTTTAAACTTTGTTTTGTTTGTTGCATTTCCCTTTTAAACTTTGTTTTGTTTGTTGCATTTCCCTTTTAAACTTTGTTTTGTTTGTTGCATTTCCCTTTTAAACTTTGTTTTGTTTGTTGCATTTCCCTTTTAAACGTTGTTTTGTTTGTTTTAGGATTGAAAGATGAATACAGGCAAGAAGTATGTGATAAAGAGGAAGTGCAGCCTTCACTGGGTGAAAGTTGTCATAGACCAATGTCCTCTCCCAACCTGCTCTTCCTGCTCTCCATCTTGGGACTGAGCACGGCTCTTTCCTACGGAGTGCTCCCTTCTGTACAGACGTACTCGTGCTTGCCGTACGGTATCACAGCATTCCATGTGACTGCAATTCTGAGCAATGTTGCCCAACCCGTCGCCTGCTTCCTGACGATGCTGCTGCCGTGCAGGCAAGTGTTCCACAATCTGCTTCCGAAGCGAGGTTCTTTGTGCCGAACACGCGTTGTTTTACACACAGGCTTTTTAAAGTTGGGCTAAGTAGATGAAGCATATGAATAGATTGGATTATCTTGGTTCCCCAAAACCATGTTTGTGTCTATTTCCTGCTGTGCACATTGGGATTCACTTTACTGTGTGCAAAGACCATGCTGTAGAATATATTGGATGCTTTCCCTTGGCCTCGTGGCCTTGCAGCCCGTTATTTTGTTGAAGTGTATGTTACTTGGGTCTAATATGTCATTAATGCTTCCTGGTGGTGTCTCCCATCTCAGGTCGAATGTCATATTTGCACTTTTATCAGCACTCAGCCTACTTCTTGGTGCTTACATCCTCGCGCTGGCCGCTCTCAGTCCTTGCCCTCCGCTGCTGGATGGTGTTGCGGGCTCCATCCTCGTGGTGGGTCCCGACGCGTGGTTATCGCCTTATCACCATGGTAACACATGTAACAGAACAAAAAGAACAGTGGAAAGAGAGATGGGTGGGGGAGTACGCCAACAACAGGGTTCAGGGATACTTGGACAAATAAGGGATGTGGGGACAAATGTGAGCAAGAGGAGGATACAGTAGGTGAACAAGATGTATACAGAAGCAAACTCTCAATCACAGCAGTGGAAGGAGAACCTGGAAACTTTAAAAGAGTTGTGCTTGATGAGGCTTGATTGGGGGAATGGGGTAGAAAAGATCATGACTCTGAGTGGGGGATTATTACCTAAGATGGTGTGCAACAGCTGTCTTGAAGTCCTTGAGGGAAGAGTGAGATTGAAGCAAATGTGGAAGTTGGTTCGACAGATGGAGAAAAACAAGAACCAAAAAGTGTAGGTGAACAGCGAGTCTGGATTTTTAGTTTCACCAGAAGGGATTACTGGCAGATGATGTGTGCCCTGCAGAAACCTGTGGGGAGGGGGCAGAGCACAGAGCAGAGGGTGTAAGACCAGAAAGGAGGTGTTGGAAGGCACAGTAACTACGTACCTGTCTGCGATGTAAAAGTGATAAGTTCATAGACTTGGCTTCATCATGGGAATTTCCAATTATCCTGAAGGCCTTGGCTTCCATGGCGTCAAGCTGAGCAAGATGTGAAGCAGAGGCACCAGCCCAGAGGGGAGGGCAGTACTCAATTATGCTGTGAATGTAGGCCTTGTCGACGGATAAGAGTTCAGGTGTGCCAAGGAAGGACTTTGTACGATGGAGGATTTGTCATTGCCGATTGGCTTTGGAGGCAAACTTTAAAATGTCGTTTGCCCAAGAAAGATCATGGCTGATGGTGACATCCAGAAGTTTGAATAACTGAACTTCTTCAATAGGATTGTTAAGTAGAAAGGAGGGTTTGCCAGACGGTCCTTTCAGAGAGAGAGGAAGACAGAGAGATTTGTCTGGATTCAATGACATAGTTGAAGTGTTTGAGCAGTTTGTGATTTTGTCAAGGTCTGAAGAGAGAGCAGATGCTGCAGCCGGCCTGTCTGAAGGGTGAGGGAAGATGCTGCAGCCGGCCTGTCTGAAGGGTGAGGGAAGATGCTGCAGCCGGCCTGTCTGAAGGGTGAGGGAAGATGCTGCAGCCGGCCTGTCTGAAGGGTGAGGGAAGATGCTGCAGCCTGCCTGTCTGAAGGGTGAGGGAAGATGCTGCAGCCGGCCTGTCTGAAGGGTGAGGGAAGATGCTGCAGCCGGCCTGTCTGAAGGGAGAGGGAAGATGCTGCAGCCGGCCTGTCTGAGGGTGAGGGAAGATGCTGCAGCCGGCCTGTCTGGAGGGTGAGGGGTGCCACGGCAGAGAGTGGTCGTCAGCAAATAAATGAAGATGATTTTCCAGAGACTCAGATAAATCATTGATGAAGGTTCGGAATAAGAAAAGGACTGGGCCCAGAACACGACCACCGCTTCATTCATTTGTTCGAATCGTCTATATATTTATTAAAGTAGCGGCAGTTTTATGTCGTCCGTTTCTCTTTCTGCCCATTGGTTGGACAGCTGGCCTGACTCCACCCACAACGACGTCATTAGTAGGAAGGCTTATTACACCCACCAGCATTTTGATTTTCATGCAGTTCAGGCCGAACACATTGCTCAACCTGTCATATTCACAATCACCATGCCCTACCTTTACATTGCTAAAACATAAACTTCCGAGGGCACGCGAGGCCATTGCTTATACACCGCCCAAAAAAGGGGCGGGGGTTTTCCATGGAACCTTGTTCCGCTTGTCCCTGGTAGTTATTTCCATTTTCAATGTGATATGTTTCTTTGTCTCATTGTTATTAGACTGAATAACTGAGACACCAAGAATAACTGAGAAAACCTGTTGTAGGTTGGGGTATGTTGTTTGTCATGTTATTAACCTGCATGCTTGTTTGTGCGGTGCGCAGGTGCTGTCTTGGCTGCTATTTTCAGGAGTGTGTACATACTTGCAGGTTATGATCGGCTCCCTGTTGCACAGCATGGGTCACATGGCACTGCTGTGGTGTGGCATAGTCATCCAGTCCGGATCTTTGATCGGTGCCTTGACAATGTTCCCGCTCATCAATGTGTATCACCTGTTTAAAGATGGCGATCCGTGTATTAACTCCTGTTGATAATGATTTCCAGTGCAACAAACGACCTGGTTCCAACCTCGGCATGCCATGGTTTGTTTACAACACTCCGTCATTTGTAAAACAAAGCGACACGTTACCTTTGATTTGCTTGAATTTATATCTGAATAAATAGGTGAGACATACTTGTAAAAGCTTGCACATCAAGTGATTCTGGCCTGGCAGAATCGGGTCACATTACCTGTAACCAACTTGGCCACACACGTGCCATATCTTTTAACAATAGCCAAGTAGGCCAATGTTTCAGCACCATACCATCAGGTTTCATTTGTTCTTTTGTTGTTGGTGTTGAGATGTGATTATTCAACTATTCACTAATTTATTCAATCAGTAGAGGAGCTAAACCATGTGTGATTGAAGACCAGAGTTGCCATTCTGGCACATGTGCACACATGCAGTTGCCTTGCAAGACCCGATAACCAATAGGAAGAGGGAGTCAGTTGGAAACTGCAGCATGTGGGGTTAACCAGGGAGGTGGAATGGGGGGGGGGGGGGAGGAGGGGGTCACTGCAGGTACATCTGTTCTTGTTAATAGCCAAACGAAGGGGAGGGGGTAGAGAGGGGAGGGGGAGGTGGGAGGGGAGAGTGTAGAGCCGGTGAGATGGGGGGGGGGAGGGGGCAGGAGGTTGTATTTCAATTGGTGATTCGAGGATATGCCGGTTTGGGTTTATTTCAAACTAGCGAGGTACCCATGCTATGGGTGGGAAGCCAAAACCAAACGATGAGGAAATGGTGAATGCTAAACGATGGAACAAATAAATTCCACATTCTTGTGCCACCTTTAGTCAAACGTCAGGCATCGACAACAGGTTCGTAAATGACTTGCACAAAAAACGTACCCGTCTGGATCGTTCTATCCCCAGTCAATGGCGAATCTGGATATGGCGAATCCGTGAATGTCATGGTTAGAAAGTAGAAACCCTTGTGTCATTTCCTCATTCATATTTAAACTCAATATCTCTATTTTCATCCCAAACATCATCATTCCAATCATACATTAATCCTATCACAAAATACTGTGTTAAATCACGATTGTATTGAGATCTTTTTGGAGCAGCTCGGTCTCGAGTCAATTTCAAAATCATAATTGTGTTGAGGAATTTATAAAACGTCCAACCTACCTTACAACATCTGCTGGGACCCCAAAACGTTGGCGGGGCTAGCCCCAAATCTGAGGGATTGGCGGGGCTAGCCCAAAACTGAGGGAGGAGTAGTTTGGGGACGGACAGACACTCCTGTTTTATAATATAGATGGTGAGTTGAGGTGATGTCGGTTTGGGTTTATTTAAAATGGTGAGTTGAGGTGATGCAGGTTTGGGTTTATATAAATGATGAGTTGAGGTGATGCAGGTTTGGGTTTATATAAATGATGAGTTGAGGTGATGCTGGTGGGTAAAAGGGTCTTCAAGGGTCTCTGAGGTCTTCAATGGTCTCTGAAGTCTTCAAGGGTCTCTGAAGTCTTCAAGGGTCTCTGAGGTCTTCAAGGGTCTCTGAGGTCTTCAAGGGCCTCTGAGGTCTTCAAGGGCCTCTGAGGTCTTCAAGGGTCTCTGAGGTCTTCAAGGGTCTCTGAGGTCTTCAAGGGTCTCTGAGGTCTTCAAGGGTCTCTGATGTCTTAAACGGTCTTTGAGGTCTTCGGGGGTCTTAAGGGTCTTTGGGATTTTAAAAGAAGTGTTTTAGACACAAAAGCTTGTTGTGCAGGTTTTTTATTTATTTATCACAAATCACTATTCCAGTGCAGAAATGTGTATGTTTCATCAAATAGTGTGTACTTTAGCTTGTGCATAGCAAAACAACACATATTACATTTGGAACCTTGGAATCATGTGGATATTTGGAATCATGCAAAAACAGTCTGCACTGAAAACACACATGTTTCTGCACAGGAATAGTTATTTGTGACAAAAAAAACCTGCACACTAAGGTTTTGTGTCAAACATGTTTCTTTTAAGCAGGCAAACAAGACAAGGCTGTCTACAACAGCACAGAACAGGGACAGGGGAAGATCTGTGGGAAGGAGAGGGCTTGGGGGGGGGAGGAGGCATGGGGGGGGGGTGGGGGTGGGAGAGGTATAAAACACATGGACACTGCAAGGACTTCCAGTAAAGAAGTCGGTATTTCAAAAAAGTGGATCTGGGGTGAATTAACGGGGGTAGAAGAGATCAAGGTTTTGGATGGAAGAAGACAAGAGATGGTGGTGAACAGCTGTGTTAAACACCTGGAGGGAGGAGTGGGATTGAAGAGAGTGAGGGAGTTTGTTCCAGAGGTGGGAGAAAAGAGGAATGAAAGCGTGAAGGTGAGCAGAGAGTCTTGATTTTGGCAATTTCATCAGTAGAGGGTTGCTGGCAGATCTTGTGCGACCTGTAGGAATATTTGAGGGACAGAGCACAAAGAGAGCTGGGGAGCTAGGCCGGAGAGGAGTCGGTAGAAGACAGAAAGACCACCAACCTGCCTGCACTGAGTGAGTGAAAGGTCCTCAGAATCAGCTTCATCGCGGGAGATTCCAATGATTCTGAAAGCTTTGGTTTCAACAGCGTGAAGAAGTGCTAGGTGTGAGGCAGGAGCACCAGCCCAGAGGGGAGAGCAGTATTCCATTGAGCTGGGATGAAAGCCTTGTATGTGGTGAGGAGCTCAGGTGTGCCAAGGAAGGACTTCGCACGACGGAGGATGCCTAGTCGACAACTGGCTTTGGAGGACAGCTTGGAAATGTGGGTTTCCCAAGAAAGATCATGGCAGATAGTGAGACCCAAAAGCTTGAGCGACAGAACTTCTTGGAGAGGATTGTTGAGAAAGTGGATGGGAGGGTTTTCCAGTCCGTCTTTTCGGAGAGACATAGTAAAAGTGAGAGATTTGACAGGATTAAAAGACATGTTCCACTTGTTTGCCCAGTCTGTGATTTTGTCCAGGTCTGCAGAGAGTGAGGAGGCTGCAGACTGCCGATCTGAGGGATGAGGAATGGAGCGGCAGACAGTGTAGTCATCAGCAAAGAGATAGAGAGGATTTTCCAGAGAGTCGGAGAGATCATTGATGAAGACCAGAAAGGTTCCTCGATACGTACTGTGCACCTCGCTCTTCAAATTGTATGAAAACATCTTTGGGCCGGTCCATGGGGACCCATCACCACTCTGACCGTGACTGCGCTGCCCTGACGAATCCGGGCAGCAGGGAATAATGGGGAAGATTTGGCCACCGAGTTTCATTAGGGGGTGTGGGGGTGTGTTGCAATAGTTAAGGTTGTGGAAGAGGGTGAATGCAAATTACAAGTTTGGTTTAAATATTTTAAAATTATTATTTTTGGATCCAAGAAAGCGTTACCTCGAAACACCAGGGCATGTCCATCTTATGTCGTACCGCAGTATTTGATCTGAGACTTTATCTTTGTCGTCATGCGAGGGCAAGTATCACATGTCATCCATGACACTGACCTATAAACCCTTCCGACCACCTTGTTTCCTGCCTAACTCTTTCAAGCTATTTAAACATGGACGATACACTCTCAACCACTTTGCTGATACACTTTCAGGTAAGAAGTCTCCAGGTAAAGCTTTTTTTTTTCAATCTTAGCATTTTTATAATAAGCATCTAACTAAGCCAACCCTCATCAAAAGTTCAAAAAAGAATATTTTACTCCAGCCATTGAAGAGCACCATCAGTGATGATGCCATTAACGGGTCCATTTAGGCTGCAAATCGTGTTACAAAGGCGAGAGTGCAATATGGAAGGTTTGGGCCAAACGACCTATTTTGTTTAGTTAAGTTTTACAGGGTCATGCGATCACCCATTTTATATAGTATCCTTGACACTGGAGCAATTTACGTTTTAATTCCAAGCGGAGAACAACCTAAACAAGAGCGGGAATTGCTTTGCTATCTATACATGTCCCCTTATCGATGTGTTTTTTCTAAGTCCAAAAAGGGCATAATTCTGTGAAGATTTGATGAAATGCCCTGAACCTCGAACTTGTTCTGTAACTTATCATAATAAAGCAATGTACCAAGTTTCAGTTGAATATGTTCAAGGGTATGGGGAAAACGTCTGAGCAACCACAGGTAGGACGGACAATCGGACGGACAGACACACAGATAGAAAAAGCAATAGTCCCCTCCAATGAAACTGGTGAGGTACTAATAAAGAGAAAGTTCATAGAACACGATACCCCACACAGTGTTCAGGTATTTGCAGGAGGGCCTTGTCGTTCACAGGGGTTATGTTCTTGAAAATACCTGTGAATTGCAAATCCACGATGCACAGACTTCGGGGGGAATGTGCAAAATAGGGTTAGGGACTTCAAGTTCAAAATTGTCCAAACTGCACCATTAATTAACACGTTAGTGCATTGTTTTGTGTTATTTATTTTCATAAATAATGGTTATTAAGAGCATAAAATAAAGTTTATTTTCCTGTGTTAAGAATCTAAAAATAAGTTTATTTTCCTGTATTAAGAAGATAAGATAAAGATTATTTTCCTGTATTAGGAAGATAAGATAAAGTTTATTTTCCTGTATTAGGAAGATAAGATAAAGTTAATTTTCCTGTGTTAAGAAGATAAGATAAAGTTTATTTTCCTGTATTAAGAAGATATAAAGATAAAGTTTATTTTCCTGTATTAAGAATGTAAAATAAAGTTTATTTTCCTGTATTAGGAAGATAAGATAAAGTTTATTTTCCTGTATTAGGAATGTAAAATAAAGTTTATTTTCCTGTATTAAGAAGATAAGATAAAGTTTATTTTCCTGTATTAAGAAGATAAGATAAAGTTTATTTTCGTGTATTAGGAAGATAAGATAAAGTTTATTTTCCTGCATTAAGAATGTAAAATAGTTTATTTTTCTGTATTAAGAATGTAAAATAAAGTTTATTTTCCTGTATTAAGAATATATAATAGTTTATTTTCCTGTATTAGGAATGTAAAATAAAGTTTATTTTCCTGTATTAGGAATGTAAAATAAAGTTTATTTTCCTGTATTAGGAATGTAAAATAAAGTTTATTTTCCTGTATTAAGAATGTAAAATCGTTTATTTTCCTGTATTAAGAATGTAAAAAAGTTTCTTTTCCTGTATTAAGAATGTAAAATAATGTTTATTTTCCTGTATTAAGAAGATAAGATGAAGTTTATTTTCCTGTATTAAGAATGTAAAATAAAGTTTATTTTCCTGTATTAAGAATGTAAAATAGTTTATTTTCATGTATTAAGAATGTAAAATAGTTTATTTTCCTGTATTAAGAATGTAAAATAGTTTATTTTCCTGTGTTAAGAATATAAAATAGTTTATTTTCCTGTATTAAGAATATAAAATAGTTTATTTTCCTGTATTAAGAATGTAAAATAAACTTTATTTTCCTGTATTAAGAATGTAAAATAGTTTATTTTTCTGTATTAAGAATGTAAAATAAAGTTTATTTTCCTGTATTAAGAATATAAAATAGTTTATTTTCCTGTATTAAGAATATAAAATAGTTTATTTTCCTGTATAAAGAATATAAAATAGTTAATTTTCCTGTATTAGGAATGTAAAATAAAGTTTATTTTCCTGTATTAGGAATGTAAAATAAAGTTTATTTTCCTGTTAGTGTAGCAGCATAGCAAACCTGTTGTGCATTTTGTGATAAAAGCACCAAATTTGGCACAAATGTACATTAATATGTTGCGAACATTTTCAGATATTGGGCCACTTGAAATTCCGTAATTTTTTTTTTCAAATTTTTTCAAATTTCGTAATTTCAAATTTTTCGGGTGACACCGTCACAATTTCGGTCTTCGAGGCCGGCCGATATAGTGGGGCGGCTTAGCCCAAATATTCAAAAGAATTGTGCATTTTGTGATACAAGCACCAAATTTGGCACAAATGTACATTAATATGTTGCGAACATTGTGTGGTCAGCAATGAAGACGAGAGTCTGAATTACATGTATGCAAAAGACCTTGTGAACCAGTGAAGCAAATACACGGGTAAGCATGAATTAAATCTAGGGCATGATATAATTTCCATGATGTTTACCTCTACACTCAATGGTGGAAGGAGGTAATGTTTTGATCCCAGCTTGTCTGTATGTCTGTTTGTCTGTTAGTCCACAAAATTCCAGACAAAGCTTGTAGTAGTGGTAGTTGTAGTGGTAGTGGTGATAACAGAAATTGTTATATAGAACTGAACTTATATTATTATTATATGCAGAAAATAACTTCATTTCTATATGCCCTGCAGTGGACAGGTTAATTGGTTTATGCACTGAAGGGGTCACCCTGGTGTGCACTGCTGTGTTCTGCCTCACTGAGTTGTTCAGGTATGATGTACTCAGCACAAGCTTCCGGTCGGCCCGGAGGTGGGGGTGCGGGGCCTGTCACGGAACGTCAAAACAAACGGCCTGCCGGGGCCGCCCAAAAGTCGGGCGTGAGGGGCGCGTCCACTAATGGAACGCCTCTCGCTTCCCAGATCGAGGGCCACGTGGTCAGGAGAACCTCGTCCCTTCCGGTCACACTTTGCCTATCGGCCGGCCTCGAAGACCGAAATTGTGACGGTGTCACCCGAAAAATTTGAAATTACGAAATTTGAAAAAATTTGAGAAAAAAAATTACGGAATTTCAAGTGGCCCAATATCTGAAAATGTTCGCAACATATTAATGTACATTTGTGCCAAATTTGGTGCTTGTATCACAAAATGCACAATTCTTTTGAATATTTGGGCTAAGCCGCCCCACTATGTATTAAGAATATAAAATAAAGTTTATTTTCCTGTATTAGGAATGTAAAATAAAGTTTATTTTCCTGTATTAAGAATATAAAATAGTTTATTTTCCTGTATTAAGAATATAAAAGAAAGTTTATTTTCCTGTATTAAGAATATAAAATATTTTATTTTCCTGTATTAAGAATATAAAATAGTTTATTTTCCTGTATTAGGAATGAAAAATAAAGTTTATTTTCCTGTATAAGGAATGTAAAATAAAGTTTATTTTCCTGTATTAAGAATAGAAAATAAAGCTTATTTTCCTGTATTAGGAATGTAAACTAAAGTTTATTTTCCTGTATTAAGAAGATAAGATAAAGTTTATTTCCCTGTATTAGGAATGTAAAATAAAGTTTATTTTCCTGTATTAAGAATATAAAATAGTTTATTTTCCTGTATTAGGAATGAAAAATAAAGTTTATTTTCCTGTATAAGGAATGTAAAATAAAGTTTATTTTCCTGTATTAAGAATAGAAAATAAAGCTTATTTTCCTGTATTAGGAATGTAAACTAAAGTTTATTTTCCTGTATTAAGAAGATAAGATAAAGTTTATTTTCCTGTATTAAGAATGTAAAATAGTTTATTTTCCTGTATTAGGAATGTAAAATAAAGTTTATTTTCCTGTATTAAGAATATAAAATAGTTTATTTTCCTGTATTAAGAATATAAAATAGTTTATTTTCCTGTATTAAGAATATAAAATAGTTTATTTTCCTGTATTAAGAATATAAAATAGTTTATTTTCCTGTATTAGGAATGTAAAATAGTTTATTTTCCTGTATTAAGAATGTAAAATAGTTTATTTACGTGTATTAAGAATGTAAAATAGTTTATTTTCCTGTATTAGGAATGTAAAATAAAGTTTATTTTCCTGTATTAAGAATGTAAAATAAAGTTTATTTTCGTGTATTAAGAATGTAAAATAGTTTATTTTCCTGTATTAGGAATGTAAAATAAAGTTTATTTTCCTGTATTAAGAATATAAAATAGTTTATTTTCCTGTATTAGGAATGTAAAATAAAGTTTATTTTCCTGTATTAGGAATGTAAAATAGTTTATTTTCCTGTATTAGGAATGTAAAATAGTTTATTTTCGTGTATTAAGAATGTAAAATAGTTTATTTTCCTGTATTAGGAATGTAAAATAAAGTTTATTTTCCTGTATTAAGAAGATAAGATAAAGTTTATTTTCCTGTATTAAGAATGTAAAATAGTTTATTTTCGTGTATTAAGAATGTAAAATAGTTTATTTTCCTGTATTAGGAATGTAAAATAAAGTTTATTTTCCTGTATTAAGAATGTAAAATAGTTTATTTTCCTGTATTAGGAAGATAAGATAAAGTTTATTTTCCTGTGTTAAGAAGATATAAAGATAAAGTTTATTTTCCTGTATTTAGAATGTAAAATAGAGTTTATTTTCCTGTATTAAGAATGTAAAATAAACTATTTTACATTCTTAACACAGGAAAATAAACTTTATCTTATCTTCTTAATACAGGAAAATAAACTTTGATTTACATTCTAAAAACAGGAAAATAAACTTTCTTTTACATTCTTAATACAGGAAAATAAACTTTTACATTCTTAATACAGGAAAATAAACTTTATTTTACATTCTTAATATATAAATTATTATTTATTATTTATATATTAAGAATGTAAAATAAAGTTTATTTTCCTGTATTAAGAAGATAAGATAAAGTTTATTTTCCTGTGTTAAGAATGTAAAATAGTTTATTTTCCTGTATTAAGAATGTAAAATAGTTTATTTTCCTGTATTAGGAATGTAAAAGAAAGTTTATTTTCCTGTATTAGGAATGTAAAATAGTTTATTTTCCTGTATTAGGAATGTAAAATAAAGTTTATTTTCCTGTATTAAGAATGTCAAATAAAGTTTAGTTTCCTTTATTAAGAATGGAAATGAAAGTTTATTTTCTTGATTTTTAAGATCAGGAAAGTTACCTTTAATAATAATGATGATGAACTTGATCCAATAATGTGATGGCAATGTTTATGATGGCGACGGTAAACACGCGTTGATGGAGATGATGTCGGTGGGATTGAAGGGGTTATTTTGACGACTGATGTTAATTTGGTGAATGACTGGAAAATAGTTCGCTCACCCCTGATTATAATTCGAGCTCATTGACCACAATCCACAAATCTTGCCTCAATAAATTGTTTGTGACAGAGTGAATCCACGACGTGGAAACCAACAAACGGCAAGAATCTCCTGTACTTCAATTTTAATAAAACCAATAATTTTAAAGATCGTAAAGAAAATCCAGAAGTTTCGTGCTATTGAAACATTCTTATACACCAACCACTCTTAAAAACCGTAATAAGACGATGTTGAGTTGCACATGGAGGCTTTATTGATGGAGGTTGCACATGGAGGCTTTATTGATGGAGATTGCACATGGAGGCTTTATTGATGGAGGTTGCACATGGAGGCTTTATTGATGGAGATTGCACATGGAGGCTTTATTGATGGAGGTTGCACATGGAGGCTTTATTGATGGAGGTTGCACATGGAGGCCTTATTGATGGAGATTGCACATGGAGGCTTTATTGATGGAGGTTGCACATGGAGGATTTATTGATGGATGTTGCACATGGAGTCTTTATTGATGGAGGTTGCACATGGAGGATTTATTGATGGAGGTTGCACATGGAGGGTTTATTGATGGAGGTTGCACATGGAGGCTTTATTGATGGAGGTTGCACATGGAGGCTTTATTGATGGAGGTTGCACATGGAGGCTTTATTGATGGAGGTTGCACATGGAGGCTTTATTGATGGAGGTTGCACATGGAGGCTTTATTGATGGAGGCTTTATTGATGGAGGTTGCAGATAGAGGCTTTATTGATAGAGGTTGCACATGGTGGCTTTATTGATGGAGTTTGCACATGGAGGGTTTATTGATGGAGGTTGCACATGCAGGGTTTATTGATGGAGGTTTCACATGGAGGCTTTATTGATGCAGGCTTTATTGATGGAGGTTGCACATGGAGGCTTTATTGATGGAGGTTGCACATGGAGGCTTTATTGATGGAGGTTGCAGATGGAATGCAGCATCAATCAGCATCGTACACGTGGCCATATTAACGGCCTCTTCACCCCGATGCACATGCCACGCCCCTCGTACTATATCAATAGCATAGTTATTGGAAGTATGTATTATGAAGGGGATTTGTGTCCTTCAGTCTTCAAGTATGTAATTAGATATGTATGTAAGTATGTAATTAAATTTAAACAATGGTTTGAAGGCGTAAATATAAAAAAAATTCTGGGTTTTACTGCCATTTCCCTCGTGTCTAGACAGCACTCAAACTAACACAACATTGGATCTTCGTACCTGGTGTTTGTGTCCATTATAACGTCCTTAAACCCGCAGTGGGAAGGAAGTTTGTGCGAACCACAGTGGGAAGGAAGGTTATGTGAACCACAGTGGGAAGGAAGGTTATGTGAACAACAGTGGGAAGGAAGGTTGTGTGAACAACACTGAGAAGGAAGGTTATGTGAACAACAGTGGGAAGGAAGGTTGTGTGAACCACAGTGGGAAGGAAGGTTGTGTGAACCACAGTGGGAAGGAAGGTTATGTGAACAACAGTGGGAAGGAAGGTTGTGTGAACCACAGTGGGAAGGAAGGTTGTGTGAACCACAGTGGGAAGGAAGGTTGTGTGAACCACAGTGGGAAGGAAGGTTGTGTGAACCACAGTGGGAAGGAAAGTTGTGTGAACAACAGTGGGAAGGAAGGTTATGTGAACAACAGTGGGAAGGAAGGTTGTGTGAACCACAGTGGGAAGGAAGGTTGTGTGAAACACGGTGGGAAGGAAGGTTATGTGAAACACAGTGGGAAGGAAGGTTATGTGAAACACAGTGGGAAGGAAGGTTGTGTGAAACACAGTGGGAAGGAAGGTTATGTGAACCACAGTGAGAACGAAGGTTATGTGAACAACAGTGAGAAGGAAGGTTATGTGAACCACAGTGAGAACGAAGGTTATGTGAACAACAGTGAGAAGGAAGGTTATGTGAACAACAGTGGGAAGGAAGGTTGTGTGAAACACAGTGGGAAGGAAGGTTATGTGAACAACAGTGGGAAGGAAGGTTATGTGAACCACAGTGGGAAGGAAGGATGTGTGAACCACAGTGGGAAGGAAGGTTGTGTGAAACACAGTGGGAAGGAAGGTTATGTGAACAACAGTGAGAAGGAAGGTTGTGTGAACCACAGTGGGAAGGAAGGTTGTGTGAAACACAGTGGGAAGGAAGGTTATGTGAACAACAGTGGGAAGGAAGGTTATGTGAACCACAGTGAGAAGGAAGGTTGTGTGAAACACAGTGGGAAGGAAGGTTGTGTGAACAACAGTGGGAAGGAAGGTTATGTGAACAACAGTGGGAAGGAAGGTTATGTGAACAACAGTGGGAAGGAAGGTTATGTGAACAACAGTGGGAAGGAAGGTTATGTGAACAACAGTGGGAAGGAAGGTTATGTGAACAACAGTGGGAAGGAAGGTTATGTGAACAACAGTGGGAAGGAAGGTTATGTGAACAACAGTGGGAAGGAAGGTTATGTGAACAACAGTGGGAAGGAAGGTTATGTGAACAACAGTGGGAAGGAAGGTTATGTGAACAACAGTGGGAAGGAAGGTTGTGTGAACCACAGTGGGAAGGAAGGTTATGTGAACAACAGTGGGAAGGAAGGTTGTGTGAACCACAGTGGGAAGGAAGGTTATGTGAACAACAGTGAGAAGGAAGGTTATGTGAACAACAGTGGGAAGGAAGGTTATGTGAACAACAGTGGGAAGGAAGGTTATGTGAACAACAGTGGGAAGGAAGGTTGTGTGAACAACAGTGGGAAGGAAGGTTATGTGAACAACAGTGGGAAGGAAGGTTGTGTGAACCACAGTGGGAAGGAAGGTTATGTGAACAACAGTGGGAAGGAAGGTTGTGTGAACCACAGTGGGAAGGAAGGTTATGTGAACAACAGTGGGAAGGAAGGTTATGTGAACAACAGTGGGAAGGAAGGTTATGTGAACAACAGTGGGAAGGAAGGTTATGTGAACAACAGTGGGAAGGAAGGTTGTGTGAACCACAGTGGGAAGGAAGGTTATGTGAACAACAGTGGGAAGGAAGGTTGTGTGAACCACAGTGGGAAGGAAGGTTATGTGAAACACAGTGGGAAGGAAGGTTATGTGAACAACAGTGGGAAGGAAGGTTGTGTGAACCACAGTGGGAAGGAAGGTTATGTGAACAACAGTGGGAAGGAAGGTTGTGTGAACCACAGTGGGAAGGAAGGTTATGTGAACAACAGTGGGAAGGAAGGTTGTGTGAACCACAGTGGGAAGGAAGGTTATGTGAACAACAGTGAGAAGGAAGGTTGTGTGAACCACAGTGGGAAGGAAGGTTATGTGAACAACAGTGGGAAGGAAGGTTGTGTGAACCACAGTGGGAAGGAAGGTTATGTGAACAACAGTGGGAAGGAAGGTTGTGTGAACCACAGTGGGAAGGAAAGTTGTGTGAACCACAGTGGGAAGGAAGGTTGTGTGAACAACAGTGGGAAGGAAGGTTATGTGAACAACAGTGGGAAGGAAGGTTATGTGAACAACAGTGGGAAGGAAGGTTGTGTGAAACACAGTGGGAAGGAAGGTTGTGTGAACAACAGTGGGAAGGAAGGTTGTGTGAAACACAGTGGGAAGGAAGGTTGTGTGAAACACGGTGGGAAGGAAAGTTATGTGAAACACAGTGGGAAGGAAGGTTGTGTGAAACACAGTGGGAAGGAAGGTTGTGTGAACCACAGTGGGAAGGAAGGTTGTATGAACCACAGTGGGAAGGAAGGTTATGTGAACAACAGTGGGAAGGAAGGTTGTGTGAAACACAGTGGGAAGGAAGGTTGTGTGAAACACGGTGGGAAGGAAAGTTATGTGAAACACAGTGGGAAGGAAGGTTGTGTGAACCACAGTGGGAAGGAAGGTTGTGTGAACCACGGTGGGAAGGAAGGTTGTGTGAAACACGGTGGGAAGGAAAGTTATGTGAAACACAGTGGGAAGGAAGGTTGTGTGAAACACAGTGGGAAGGAAGGTTGTGTGAACCACAGTGGGAAGGAAGGTTGTATGAACCACAGTGGGAAGGAAGGTTATGTGAACAACAGTGGGAAGGAAGGTTGTGTGAAACACAGTGGGAAGGAAGGTTGTGTGAAACACGGTGGGAAGGAAAGTTATGTGAAACACAGTGGGAAGGAAGGTTGTGTGAACCACAGTGGGAAGGAAGGTTGTGTGAACCACAGTGGGAAGGAAAGTTGTGTGAACAACAGTGGGAAGGAAGGTTGTATGAACCACAGTGGGAAGGAAGGTTGTGTGAACCACAGTGGGAAGGAAGGTTGTGTGAACCACAGTGGGAAGGAAGGTTATGTGAACAACAGTGGGAAGGAAGGTTGTGTGAACCACAGTGGGAAGGAAAGTTGTGTGAACCACAGTGGGAAGGAAGGTTGTATGAACCACAGTGGGAAGGAAGGTTATGTGAACAACAGTGGGAAGGAAGGTTGTATGAACCACAGTGGGAAGGAAGGTTATGTGAACAACAGTGGGAAGGAAGGTTGTATGAACCACAGTGGGAAGGAAGGTTGTGTGAACCACAGTGGGAAGGAAAGTTGTGTGAACCACAGTGGGAAGGAAGGTTGTGTGAACCACAGTGGGAAGGAAGGTTGTATGAACCACAGTGGGAAGGAAGGTTATGTGAACAACAGTGGGGAGGAAGGTTGTGTGAAACACGGTGGGAAGGAAGGTTATGTGAAACACAGTGGGAAGGAAGGTTGTGTGAACCACAGTGGGAAGGAAGGTTATGTGAACAACAGTGGGAAGGAAGGTTGTGTGAACCACAGTGGGAAGGAAGGTTGTGTGAAACACAGTGAGAAGGAAGGTTATGTGAACAACAGTGGGAAGGAAGGTTGTGTGAACCACAGTGGGAAGGAAGGTTGTGTGAACCACAGTGGGAAGGAAAGTTGTGTGAACCACAGTGGGAAGGAAGGTTGTATGAACCACAGTGGGAAGGAAGGTTATGTGAAACACAGTGGGAAGGAAGGTTATGTGAAACACAGTGGGAAGGAAGGTTATGTGAAACACAGTGGGAAGGAAGGTTGTGTGAAACACAGTGGGAAGGAAGGTTGTGTGAAACACGGTGGGAAGGAAGGTTATGTGAAACACAGTGGGAAGGAAGGTTGTGTGAAACACAGTGGGAAGGAAGGTTATGTGCAACACAGTGGGAAGGAAGGTTATGTGAACCACAGTGGGAAGGAAGGTTATGTGAACCACAGTGGGAAGGAAGGTTATGTGAACCACAGTGGGAAGGAAGGTTATGTGAACCACAGTGGGAAGGAAGGTTATGTGAACCACAGTGGGAAGGAAGGTTATGTGAACCACAGTGGGAAGGAAGGTTATGTGCAACACAGTGGGAAGGAAGGTTATGTGAACCACAGTGGGAAGGAAGGTTATGTGAACCACAGTGGGAAGGAAGGTTATGTGCAACACAGTGGGAAGGAAGGTTATGTGAACCACAGTGGGAAGGAAGGTTATGTGCAACACAGTGGGAAGGAAGGTTATGTGAACCACAGCGGGAAGGAAGGTTATGTGAAACACAGCGGGAAGGAAGGTTATGTGAACCACAGCGGGAATGAAGGTTATGTGAACCACAGTGGGAAGGAAGGTTATGTGAACCACAGCGGGAATGAAGGTTATGTGAACCACAGTGGGAAGGAAGGTTGTTGTGGAATTTATTGGTTCCCTGGTTTAGCATTTACCGTTTCCCACCCGTGCATAGCACGTCAGGTAACTCCCAATACCACAGTACTTCGCTGGCGTGTCATGAGAGCACAGGTACCTTCCTGATCATGACAAGCGGACACACCATTAGAAGACGAATCTCAGGTTATTTTTCCATTGCCAAAGAAAGACCTATAAAAGGAAACATTGTAAAGTGAACGAGGTGGCAGATCCTTCATTGTATGAATGTTTCATTCAGGGTTTACATTCTTCCTCGTGACACAACTCACCTGATCGTTCAATGATGGTCCTTGATTTGTGCGGAGCTTGGGAAAGCTCAGGTGAAGGACGGAGCAGGAGAAATAGGTTTTTCAGGTGGATCGATACCGGTCCATATGTCCCGTGTCCCTTGAGCCTTCTGGCAGCTTTTACGAGGAGATAAAGCAACCAGGTAAGAGAGAGAGCACCGAAACCATTGCGGGACAAGCAGGTCTCGGCCTTGATTTGTGTCCTTTTCCTTTTTTTGTTCCAATTTTAAGCTCTAGAATGACGACATGTGTACATGGAAATGACACCGACACGTGTACATGGAAATGACACCGACGTGTACATGGAAATGACACCGACATGTGTACATGGAAATGACACCGACATGTGTACATGGAAACGACAACGACATGTGTACATGGAAATGATACCCACATGTGTACATGGAAATGACACCGACACGTGTACATGGAAATGACACCGACACGTGTACATGGAAATGACACCGACATGTGTACATGGAAATGACGTGTACATGGAAATGACAACGACATGTGTACATGGAAATGATACCCACATGTGTACATGGAAATGACAACGACATGTGTACATGGCAATGACACCGACATGTGAACATGGAAATGACACTGACACATGTACATGGAAATGACACCGACATGTGTACATGGAAATGACGTGTACATGGAAATGACGACATGTGTACATGGAAATGATACCCACATGTGTACATGGAAATGACACCGACATGTGTACATAGCAATGACACCGACATGTGTACATGGAAATGACACCGACACGTGTACATGGAAATGACACCGACACGTGTACATGGAAATGACACCGACGTGCACATGGAAATGACACCGACATGTGTACATGGAAATGACACAGACATGTTTGCATGGAAATGACATGTGCACATGGAAACGACAACGACATGTGTACATGGAAATGATACCCACATGTGTACATGGAAATGACACTGACACGTGTACATGGAAATGACACCGACACGTGTACATGGAAATGACACCGACACGTGTACATGGAAATGACACCGACACGTGTACATGGAAATGACACCGACACGTGTACATGGAAATGACAATGACACGTGTACATGGAAATGATACCCACATGTGTACATGGAAATGACACCGACGTGTACATGGAAATGACACCGACATGTGTACATGGAAATGACACAGACATGTGTGCATGGAAATGACATGTGCACATGGAAATGACAACGACATGTGTACATGGAAATGACAACGACACGTGTACATGGAAATGATACCCACATGTGTACATGGCAATGACACCGACGTGTGTACATGGAAATGACACCGACATGTACATGGAAATGACACCGACATGTGTACATGGAAATGACACAGACATGTGTGCATGGAAATGACATGTGCACATGGAAACGACAACGACATGTGTACATGGAAATGACAACGACACGTGTACATGGAAATGATACCCACATGTGTACATGGCAATGACACCGACATGTGTACATGGAAATGACACCGACACGTGTACATGGAAATGACACCGACACGTGTACATGGAAATGACACCGACACGTGTACATGGAAATGACACCGACACGTGTACATGGAAATGACACCGACACGTGTACATGGAAATGACGACACGTGTACATGGAAATGACGACACGTGTACATGGAAATGACAACGACACATGTACATGGAAATGACAACGACACGTGAACATGGAAATGACACCGACACGTGTAAATGGAAATGACACCGACACGTGTACATGGAAATGACAACGACACGTGTACATGGAAATGACAACGGCACGTGTACATGGAAATGACAATGACACGTGTACATGGAAATGACACCGACATGTGTACACGGAGCATTTCCTCATCCTCACCTCTAGAATGATGACATACACTACATGACCAAAAGTATGCAGACACCCAAACATCACACATCTCATTCCAAAATCATGGGCATTAATATGGAGTTGGTTCCCCCCTTTTCTGCTATAATGGCCTCCACTCTTCTGGGAAGGCTTTCCACGAGATGTTGGAACATTGCTGCGGAGATTTGCTTCCATTCAGCCACAAGAGCATTAGTGAGGTCAGGCACTGATGTTGGGCGATTAGACCTGGCTCGCAGTCGGCGTTCCAATTCATCCCAAAGGTGTTCGATGGGGTTGAGGTCAGGGCTCTGTGCAGACCAGTCAAGTTCTTCCACACCGATCTCGACAAACCATTTCTGTATGGACTTCGCTTTGTGCACGGAGGCATTGTCATGCTGAAACAGAAAAGTTGCCACAAACTTGGAAGCACACAATCGTCTAGAATGACATTGTATGCTGTAGCGTTAAGATTTCCCTTCATTGGAACTAAGGGGCCCAGCCTGAACCATGAAAAACAGCCCCAGACCAATGGTTTGTCGAGATCGGTGTGGAAGAACTTGACGTTCTTTTAGCTCTTTCACGAGCCTCGATTCAGTATACAAAAAAAAAAAAAAAATTCCTCCTCCACCAAACTTTACCATTGGCACTATGCATTCGGGCAGGTAGCGTTCTCCTGGCATCCACCAAACCGAGATTAGTCCGTTGGACTGCCAGATGATGAAGCGTGATTCATCACTCCAGAAAACGTGTTTCCACTGCTCCAGAGTCCAATGGTGGCGAGCTTTACACCACTCCAGACGACGCTTGGCATTGCACATCATGATCTTAGGCGTGTGTGCGGCTGCTCGGCCATGGAAACCCATTTCATGAAGCTCCCGACAAACAGTTGTTGTGCTGACGTTGCTTCCCGAGGCAGATTGGAACTCGGTAGTGAGTGTTGCAACTGAGGATTTTCCCCCTTGTGTGTATACGGGTCTGTATGGGGGCGCTCCATTCGGAATTTTATTTGCCCTGCATTATTTTGTTACCCGGCATTCCTTCAATAAAGCCGGTATTTTTGTACATTTTAAATCTGTGTCGGTCTGGCTTGATTACTCTCCAGTGGAAGCCATCTCGATAAGTTCGTCATTCTCCTTTCCCTCGTGTGTAAAGAACTCCGCCATTTTTGACTGAACACCTCGGAGTGTAAGCTCGATCGGCAATCCGTCCGAGACCGGTCTTTATCGGCACGGACAGGACTATCTATATATATATATATAATATATATTATATATATATATATATATTATATATATATATATATATATATATATATATATATATATATATATATATATATATATATATATATGTATATATTGTTACGGTCCGCGGTTAAGGATGGTATGTTTGCCGAGCGGAGGCTCCGCGACCTAACAGTTTCCCCCAATTCACCCGATCCACCCAGACGTTGGCCGTATCGCGCCACAGCTACTCAATCGGGAAAAGACTAAGACGACGAATGTGAAGAAAAGGAGGACGAAGGCAAAGAAAGGTTTGGAAATACGATTACTATTTATTACTATTTACAGGCTCAAAATAACCAAGGAGAAGGAAAGATAAGAAAATAATATACAGAAGCTTTTAGAGACACAGTGAATTCCTTTTACAAGCTTAATTAAATACCCATGGACAGCACGAACAGAACAAACTCACGTACGCAAATGGATGGAAGGGTAGGAATCGTTTGGAGGGATGAGCAGGTTGGGATCACAGGGCACAGCGATCAGGTCCACTCCGGGCGGGAAGCGAGGAGCCGGCAGCTCCTTGTATTTGGCTTTACAGCGCACGCCGGCAGGGTCACTCGGCGGGTTGAAACGGGGCTGGTTGAAGCGGCTCTTTGTCAAAGGCTTTTCGTATCTCTCACGCAACTCTGAACTCTCTCCCGGTGGACTGCCAACCCTCTTACGCACCTGGACTCATCTGCCGTATCTCTGGTGTAGCTTGTCCCAGCGATCGTCGCACCCTCCTGTCCAAACCTTCAGCGCGGGTCTGACACGCCCTCTTCGGTTTCGGTACCCGCCCCTCCCCCCCCCGTGCTCTGTTTCGTGACCTTGTATGGTAATCCCACGGGCTTGTCTCCTTATTTGGGCATGGCGCCGACGGCACGCCCCTCGCGGCGAGCCACGGGCTTGTTTCCTT
>NC_136270.1:132157280-132172280 GCF_964187855.1 Myxine glutinosa
TATATATAGTATATATATATATATGTATATATATATATATATATATGTATATATATGTATATATATATATATGTATATATATGTATATATATATATATATATATATGTATATATGTATATATGTATATATATATATATGTATATGTATAATATATATATATGTATAATATGTATATGTATATATATATATATGTATATGTATATATATGTATATATATATATATATATATATATATATATGTATATGTATATATATATATATATATATATGTATATGTATATATATATATATATATATGTATATGTATATATATATATATATATGTATATATATATATATATATATATATATATATATATATATATATATGTATATATATATATATATATATATATATATATGTATATATATATATATATATGTATATATATATATATATATATATATATATATATATGTATATATATATATATATATATATATGTATATATGTATATATATATATATGTATATATATGTATATATGTATATATATATGTATATATGTATATATGTATATATGTATATATGTATATATATATGTATATATGTATATTGTATATATGTATATATATATGTATATATGTATATATGTATATATATATATATGTATATATGTATATATATGTATATATGTATATATATATGTATATATGTATATATGTATATATATATGTATATATGTATATATGTATATATGTATATATATATGTATATATGTATATATGTATATATATATATATGTATATATGTATATATATATATATATGTATATATGTATATATATGTATATATGTATATATGTATATATATATGTATATATGTATATATATGTATATATGTATATATGTATATATATATGTATATATGTATATATATATATATATGTATATATATACATACAGGGGGCTGCAAAAGTAGGTAGGTTAAAAAGTAGGTAGGCTGCAAAAGTAGGTTAAAATTATCATTACAATCTACTATTAAGTACAATATATCTATCGATTGTCTGCCACATAAGGCCCGCCGGATCCCCCCCCCCAAAAGGGTCCCAAAATTTGGGCTAGATTAAACATACCACGTGAAATCTATTTTACATGACATCCAACAGAATTTACAATATATATGCTTAATGCATCCAATGAGTAGATCACTATCAGAAAAGCCTTATGATTCTTGAGAGGGTTAGATCTCTGTTTCACTTTCCGAGTCATCACTCCAAGCATTTTCGGAATTTGAATCATCGTCAGACACATTAGCAATATCTTGTTGGTCACTCTCGAGATCCTCTATACTGTCCTCCTCTTGTTCCCCTTCCTGGAAAAGATAATCTGGCAGGGCAGGTCCCAAGAACCAGTCTGGGGTATAGCACCCGTTCTTTTCCTTCCATCCGTAGTTCACAGGATCCAAACCATGTCCTGGATGTGCCGAGTCAGCATTTCCCCAAAGGATGCTAATGAAGTGTGCCCGTTGCAATTTGTTGTGTACGGTCTTTGCACAAGGTGGAAGAAGTGCGCAGTCAACCTTCTTCACATTTGACATCGGGTTTTCCTGAAACAAGATATGTATGGATTCAAATTTAGTTATCCACAATCAATTTCAATTCATGCTGAACTATTTGTATTCAAGATGCCCTTTCGTTTTTCAAAGTCAGTGTTTCCTCAAGTCACCACTTGGATAACACTTAGCTATTTTCAGAAAATTTACTCTCTTCAAAAAGCTCCCTTTGTGGGCATATCTGCTGTCGGGTGCATAGAAAGAAGATTTCACCATAATGCTAAAATATAGCCCCAGAACAAATTAGTGATGAAATAATATACTAGTTTAGTTTTCTGAAGTTATGACGATTCATTCCCCTTCCCTCAATGACATTATTTCTTGGTGAAAGACTACTTAAACAATAGAAATAGCAAAGGTATACTAGTACCTTATCCATTTTCCCAGTCATCTGACACAGTTTTACGTGTCTGGCCTCATTGACATCCTTCACGGCACCCTTCATGCCATACAAGGAACAGACAAACTCTTCTGCTCTACTCTGGTCTGGTTGATCTTCAGAAGCTAGTCTGCCGAAGAACTGGATGAGTGTTCCTTCTATGTCTTTCTCAAGAACTTCTAGAGGCTTCTTTTTACCCTTCCTGTAGAATGCAGTGGTGAGGTCAGAGCCGGTAAATGCATGAACACCTGGCATGGCTGCAGCTGGCAAGCAGAATAAAAGAGTGTTGTGTTCCTGGAATATTTTGTCCAAGACTGGTTAAACAACCTATGTCGATCAGGTAGCCTAATTGTGCAAAAGTGCACATGCCTAGCTGAGCATAGCCTAGCCTAGGCCTATATTATATAGTAGACCTGCTTTCATTGTCTGATCAGATACATTTAGTCACAAGAAACAGTTCCATGCCATTTCCATGACTTTTTAACAGTAGGCCTAATCTGTTATGCCATTATTCTATTTTACATGTAAGCTCATAAGCCTCAATTTACTTACATTCATCTCGAAGAAGATCCTTCTATCTTTAACAACAAGACATGACCTTGACCATTGTTGACTCTCAAAGCAGACGTTAAAAGCTCTGCTGCCACCTATGTTTCATTACACGTGCTGTGGCGCCCTCTTTGGAAGTGCAGACTCAGATTGTCTGGTACTCTCTATGCAGAGGCAAATTTGTCTGGTAGTGGTCATTCTGTACTCTGTGAGATGTACCTGTTTATTTAAACTTACTTGCAATTATACCATACCATAGTGTCCACGGGGTCAACTTTTGGGGGTGTCTGGCGGGCCTTATGCAGCAGACAATGTGTCTGGCAATGGTTTTTTATACTTAGTAGAGTGTAATTGTTCATGTTGACTTGGTTTCATGTGGTACCTCCTATGTTTAATCCAGCCCAAATTTTGGGACCCTTTAAGGGGGGTCTGGGGGGGCCTATGCAGAGGCAAATTTGTCTGGCGGTGGTCACTCTGTGCTCTGTGAGATGTACCTGTTGATTTCCACTTGGTTTCATGTGGTACCCCCAATGTTTGATCCAGCCCATTATTTGGCCCCCCTCTTTGGGCCCCAGGGGCCCCACGCAGCAGGGGGTCCCCGGCAGACGTCCATATCTGAATATGTTAGGTTACACAATAAATGTTTCTGTACTCGGATATTGGTACCTTGTTCGTTTGACCAAAATGCTCTGGGCTGCCGGCATAGAAGTACGGTCTTGTTTAAACTGAGGATAATGACCTGACTGAATTTGAGTTTCTGTGTTGTCATGATTTACACCAATCATAATATAAGGATTTTTAAAGATTTCTTTTTTACAAATTAACTTGGAATATTGGTGATATTATTTATTTGTAATAAAAAAGGTCCAAGTGATCTAAAGCTCTAAATGGTCTGTCTGTGAGTAGGAACGGTGAATCGGACGAAACTTGGTGGATGAATCCGGTCCCTGACGAGAACAAGGTGATTCGATTTTGGTTCAGGTTCGAATCCAGATCCGGCCTACCAGTGGAATACAAAACGTAAACCCTTCAGCCTGGCGGAGGTGTGCACTCTACCAAGTGCTATTCTAGGTTGACTATGTAGTACCATCTGGGTGTCGAAGTGCATGTCTTTCACCCTGTTATCATGTTTGACTTTTTCTTTTAAACATGTAAAAATCGTTCAATAGACACGACGGACAAGGAAGCAGAAATGTGTCCGTGGATTGCTCCCTTTCCTTCACGTATGGGCTCACGATCCTGCAAAAATTATAAAGATTGGAGCAATTATAAAGCTAATTTGTTGTTGTAATCTTTATGGGATTGTACGTTGGAGGTGTTGGGATTCCCATATTCATCATGTGCTTTTTTTGAGGGTTACAAGGCTGTGGCGTGACATGTTGTGTTGTGTATTACACGAATGGTGGCAGATATTCTCTACATGGTAAAGCCCTTGAGATTAAGGAAAAATGATAACTTCAAATTGTTCTGCAAAAACACCGAAACCGTTTTACTTCGTGAGCAGAACATGGTGAGTATTGAACAATCTCGATGTCACTTTTCCCCTCTTAACTTTTCCCTCCTCCCTCCTTCTTTCCGTTTCTTCCGCATTATCTTTTACTCGGTTTACATCCTGCTTCCCACTTCCCTCTAATCCCCAATAGGTATTTTATGGTCCAAGCTCCGCACAGGTACAATTAATTGTAGGATCTTATGACATCGGACGCATTAACACATTGAAAGATGTTTTTACAGTTTTTAATCAACGATCAAAAATTGAGGGCTGACAGGATGGCCTAGAGGTATGCACACTCTCCTCTAAGGTGTCTAGCCTGGGTTCGAATCCCAACCCAGCTATAAACTGGTGGGTCTTCTCTGCCAGAATGCGTTTGTGGACGTTATAGATCCCATATGGTGTCCTTCGCAAAGAGTAGGCGAGATCCCATATGGTCAAATTCCTGCCCTAACTAGGCGAGTGTCAGGCCTGGCCAACCGGTTCGTGAAAGACTTGGCCTAGCCGACCCCATAAGGTGGGCTAATAGTGGCCTTTAAAGAGCAACAAAGCCTCATCTATTAAGAAGTTTATTATTTTGTGGAAAATTCCAACAGGGAAATTCTGTTAAATTCAATGGAATGAGGTGAAGTATGAGAAGATGATGGAAGTTTGGTTAAAATTATGAGCAAAGGAGAGGGAAAGAGGTGGAACACAACGTGGTGACCATTGTGTGTTTGCCTGGGGTCAGGATGGGGACGGTGCTCTGCAAGGATAGAGAGAGGGAGCTGGGAGGAGGCAGATTCCCAGTTGGCCTGGGCAGTGTGATCCTGACATGGCTGAACGTGTTATGTGTGTTTAAATGAGCTCGTGGTGATGTTCACCTGCCGTAGAGCATCCAAACCATGAACACGTGCTCAGGACAAGTGACCTCGAAGATGGAACGTGGCAGGGATTTGATTTGATGAATAATTTAGTTTGTGCTCCGAATTCCCACTCAAGTGTGAAATGACTTTGGCGAGGCTCATTTCCCAACAATTGGCTGCTTGGGAGTGTCACATTAATCATGACAGCTCACAAGTGAGGCTCATGGTGAGGCTGCCTCAATAACCGTGCTCTAGTCAAAAACACTTGTCCACACAACTCCTCAACATTTCTTGCTTTGTTTGTCCTCCTCTGTGTCTGTCTCTCTGTCTGTACCCTAGTTTCGTGTACACCTATTAATTAATCAATTGCACTCGACTCTCGTTAACATTAATCAACTTGTTAACCTGGATTTCTCTGTATTCCATCTCCCATCTTTTACGGAATAATCAACTCCCTTGGTTGGAAAAGCCTTTGATCGGCATCTAATTGCATCAAGTTATGGCTCGCTCGACGTTCTTTCGCTTTGTTCTACCTATGCCAATTAGCCACAAGTGGTTTCGCTTGTCAATACCTCGCACGGATACTTTCCCTGTAGGTCACTTTCGATCGAAAACACATGAGCACTACAAGTAAACAACTTGTGTGCAAGGACCATGACTCGATTTTACAGTTAGGACTGAGTTGTTTGATGCATTAGGCGATTAGGTTATACACAGAGGTATAATGTATTAGGTGAAACGACAGGTACCAACTCTCCTTCATAAGGTATTAAACAAGAAAAAAAAACATCAAATAAGAAACAAGAAAGAGCAATCAGAGATTGCAGATCCTCGCCAGGACGTGTTTGTCTGATTTTGTCCTTTGGGTCTTTTGAGTCCTTGGGGTCTTGGGGAATTTGGGTCCTCGGGGTCTTTTTGGTCCTCTGATTATTTTGGGTCCTCTGGGTCGTTTGGATCTTTAAGGGTCTTCAGTGTCTTTTGGGTCTTCGTGGTCTTTAGGGTCTTTGTGGTCTTAATGTGTCTCAGGGCTGTAAAGGGTCTACTCTAAAGGAATTTAGCATTCTAAAGGGCCCTGAAGGGTCTTGGGGTTTTTAAAGGTCTAATAAACAACCGTACCCAAATGCAATACCATCTCCTCTGGCGAGGGTAACTCGAGTTCAGAGAACACCTTGCCCCACACGGATTTAAGAAACAAGGACATTGGCGAGGTCTGTGAGCGGCAAATTTGATTGGTTGAGAAGACATCAAATGCCGTAACACTTTGTCTAAGTATTACTAAACAGAATGGTTTTGAAAGTGCCAAAAAGACAATTTGTGTTCTACAGTGTTCAAGTATATTGTTACGTTTATGGGGGGGGGGGGGGGGGGGAGAGGGGAGGGTGGGCAGTAGTTAGAATACCTAAGGCGAGGTAGAACTGTATAGGAAGTAGCATGGATGGCATGACGTGTAGGAGCATTTCGATGTTTTTAGTAGGGAGACTGTAGCTTAAGGTTGTTTAATTGTACATCATGTGAGAGATGGTGCCGTGCGAATTAGCTATAGGGTTTAAGGCTAGTTTTCCCCAGTGTGTGCCTTCCCTCTGTAATTTTCCCCGAACGTTTTTGCTGCCACGGCCAGCTATATAATGCCTCCTTAAACAATAACAACCACTGACCAAAGCCAAGAACAAGCCAGTCGGACTAAGCCCCACCCTCATGGACCTAATAAGGCAAAAGGCCCCGCCCAGAAGCGGCGCGGAATCTGGGACACTGAGAGGCAGGCCGGTAAGCCACACCCCGAGGTACGTGATTGGCCCGTAGGACATGGGCTGGGTGAACTGGGAGGGAATCCACGCAATTGGCTCTGGCGGTGAAAAGAAGAGGAGTGCGCTTTTTGCCGTGGCTTGGACAAGAAGCTCGCCATTTTTGTGCGTTTGGTGTGCTGATTTATTTTGTGCACTTTGTAGGAGAGCTGGTGTGACAATTACGAAGGAGCTGCGACTGCTGGGCTCATGGTGGGCTGAAGGCCGCGCTGTTCGTCACAGGAACGGGGGAGGGGGGAGTGGAGGAAAACCTCGAGGAGCCTGAAAGAGGGCCATCTTCAGTGCTCGCCCCACGGCTCTAGGCGCCTTCGACGCACAGCGGCACCGCCATTTTGAGCGTCCCGAGTGGGCGGCTCAAGCTCAACCGCCGTTGGCCTCATAAAGACCATTTTGGACACAGATAAGTGCCGGCACGAAAAGGGATTTTATTTCCATTTTATTTTCCCCCAGCGTGTATGGTTCAGAGTTTAGACATTAGACAGTTCGTGGAGACGTTTCACCGTAGGAATTGGTTTTTACCTGAACCTTTATTTCCGTCTGCGATTTATTTTGTTATTAAATCATTTGTATGCATTTTACTGTCGTGATTATTTGCTTGTGGTTTTGGGAATAAACGCTTGTGTTCGTTCAGTTAACATCTCGCATCCCTTAATTCCCACACGCGCCAAAAATAACCGCCATTTATGGGTCTTGCCTCGGAGTTGAATCTGGTTCGGCCATCCATCACTGGTGAACTTAATTACCGGGTGACGCGACAATATTATTGAATGGAAATAAAATAAAGTTTTTAAAGGTTGGAGAAAAATTGTGGAAGTTTACCGCCATTGATGCAGTTTTTTACACCACCTTATTTAACACTTTAAATTAGTTATTTGTGCCTGGTGTTTGTCCTTCATGACGTCCTTAAAAACGACGTTTCCTGTTTGGAATTATTTTCAGTTTTATTTGACGTCCAGGCAGACAGAGTATAAAAAATATCGCTCTTCTCTGCACATGCGTGATCGGGACAAATTCAGAGCCAAAGTAGATAAACTGCAGGTTTGTTTTCCGATTTGTGTTTAAAATATAACATTTAATTGAAATTAAGTTGTTCCTGGATCATAAACGAATGTTTGTGGACAGAAAGACAAACAGACAGACAGACAAAGTGAACCAATTGCTTAACCCCACTTTTTGCTTTGTGTGCACAGGGTAACAAGCATAAAAACAAGCAGCAATCTTTAAGCAACTTGATAGTTTTAAAAACTGAGGCCTCATTGAGATCGTATTGCGTCATTGCACCTCGTATTATTACCCTGCACTCGCGAAGCGAAAAGCGAGGTTAAGCAATCGTTGCGTGTACGTGTGCCGTAGTGTGCCGTGTCTGCGTTTGGAAAAAAATTTTTCTCGGTAAGCGTTGGTTCGATTGACATGAAATTTTACCGTAGGAGCGCCTCTGCCTGTACATTATTTTTGCTGGTAATTATGACGTCATAGGTCACGTGGTATGGACGCCATCTTGGAAAAACGTTATACCTCTATCTCCCAAACCACTCAATGGAAAAAATTGAAACATGGCTCATTGTCAAGTACACCCCATGGAGAATAACAAAACAACAACAGGCATTTTAAGGCCATTTTCCCTGCAAGAGCGGGGGTTAGCCTTGCGGTCCCCATGACAATCTTCTCCATTTTGCCCTATTTTCTGCATCTCCCCTTGTTAACCCCCTTGCCCGCATTTCTTCTTCGACCATCTTTAGCCAAGTCTTTCTCGGTCTTCCCCGTCCTCTACTTCCTTCTACATTCATTTCCATCACTCTTTTCAACCAGTCACTTTCATCCTTCCTCAACACATGACCAAACCATCTCAACCTGTTTCTTTTCACAGCATCAATCACAGGCTCTATTCCCATCATCTTTCGCAATTCATCATTTGTCTTCCTCTCTCTCAACGATACTCCACACATCCACCGAACCATTCGCATTTCCACCCTTTCCAGCCTTCGTTGCTGCTCTACGTTCATTACCCATGTCTCACTCCCATAAATCGTAACACTTCTCACACATGCAGCATACACCTTTCCATTCAGCTTCAATGACACTCCCCTCCTCGTCAGCACGCCACTCAGTTCCCGAAACTTCTTCCATGCACATCTCACTCGAGCAACCCCGTTGCCGAGTCTGATCCACCTTCTCCATTCAGCATGTCTCCGAGGTAACAAAATGTTTTCACATCGTCCAGCTTCACACAGTCTCCAAGATCCAACTCAACATTTCCTCCATCTGCAGCTCCCTCTGTGCACACCTTACATTTGAATGGAGCTGCCACACTGGTTAATGACCCTCTCAGACCACTACATTTTTGATGAACCCACTCAGCACACATTGTACATTGAATGGAGTTCACTCCGACACCCTTCCTGCACACAGCACAGGGCCACTTCCCAGTTCTTTCCACCTCACCACATGCTTTACCACTTGCCATCACCTTCGTCTTTCCGATATTCACCTTCAGACCTTTTGTCTCCATACATTCCTTCCACTTGTTCATATTCTCCTTCAGTCCAGCCATACTTTCTGCAATCAACACCAGATCATCAGCATACAACAACTCCCATGGTAAACCCTCCTTTACGTTCTGAGCCAGCACCTCCATCACAGCTACAAATAGTAGTGGACCTAGTACCGACCCCTGATGCACTCCCACCTTCACCTCAAACTCACCACTGTTCCTGTCCTTCGTCCTTACAGCTGTGCACACTCTTTTGTACATTGCCATCACTACTCTGATCAACCATTCCTCCACTCCTAACTTTCTCAATGCCCATGACACTACTTCACGTGGAACCCTATCAAATGCTTTCTCCAGATCAACAAACCCAAGAAACAACTTCTTCCTCTTCTCCATGTACTTCTCCTGCAAATGCCTCACAATAAAAAGCGTGTCTGTCGTTCCTCTTCCTGGCATAAATCCAAACTGCATTTCGTCAATCTTCACTTTCTTCCTTATTCTCCTCTCCAACACCCTTTCCAATACCTTCATTCCATGCTCCAATAGCTTTATCGCTCGATACGAGCCACAGATACACCCCATGGAGAATAAGATATGTTAATGATGATGTCATATGTGCTTCCATTATGACGTCATAATTCGACAAGTACAACGCTTGATGTGATGAGTATGAATTTTTTTTTTTTTACCTCTGCAGCTGTTAGTCTGATGAACACGATTTTTAAAGAACATGAGCGGCTCCTGTAGAATTGTTCTAATGATAATTATGACGTCATAGGTCACGTGGTACAGGCGCCATCTTGGAAAAATCGAAAAAAGTTGCACCTCTGCATCTCCGCAGAAAGTTGCACCTCAACAAAAATTTTAACATTGCTCATTGTCAGGTACTCCCCTTGGGGAATAAGATATGTTACTGATGTCATTGGTGCTGTAATTATGACGTCATAATTCGACAGGGACAACGTTTGGCCTGATCAGTTTGAAATTTATTGAGCGTAATCTATGCAACAATTATATTGAAGAATAGAAATTTATGATGGAATTGCTCACGTGGTCTGGCGGCCATATTGGATCAAATTTAAAAAACGTTCAAAAACAGAAGAGTTGGCTCGCACCAAGTTGACTGCGCAAGGTAAGTATTCGATGAATACCATCTAGTAGTCCTTGGAGAAGTTTGGGACTCAGTACTCCATAGTCTGTAGGTTTAGTGCTCCAGATTGCCCTAATTATTTCCCAAAGACTTGGGACGGTATTATAAAAACGAGGGAATAAAATTATACATGCAATGAAAATGAATACATTTGCATACAACCGCGGAGTGAAAAGCAGGGTTAAGCATTCAGTTGCATTCGTTTGCGTACGTGTGGCGTAAGTGCATATGTGTCTGCATTTTAAAAACTCATTTTCTCAGCAACCGTTGGTCCGATTGGCACGAAAGTTTTACCATAGGAGCGCCTCTGACTGTAGAATTTTTTTTATTAATAACTATGACGTCATAGGTCACGTGGTACAGGCGCCATCTTGGAAAAGCATTGCACCTCCATATCTCCCAAACCGCTCAATGGAAAAAAATGAAACGGCTCATTGTCAAGTACTCCCCATGTAGAATAAGATATGTTGATGATGATGTCATTCGTGCCTTTATTATGACGTCATATTTCGACAAGTACAACGCTTGATCTGATCAGTATGAAAAAAAATTCCTCTGCACCTGTTAGTCTGATTGACACGAAATTTTCAGAATGAGCGCCTCCTCCTGTAGAATTTTTAAAGTGATAATTATGACGTCGTAGGTCAGGTGGTGCAGGCACCATCTTGGAAAAACCGAAAAACGTTGCACCTCTATCTCCGAAACCGCTATATGGAAAAAATTGAAACATGGCTCATTGTAAATAACTCCATATGGGGAATAGGTGTTGTTAACGATGATGTCATTGGTACCACAGATTATGACGTCATACTTCGACAGGGACAACGCTTGGTCTGATCAGTTTGAAATGTATTGAGCGTGATCTATGCAACAATTATAATAGAGAATATACATTTATGATGTCATCGCTCACGTGGTCTGGCAGCCATATTGGATCAAAGAAATAAAAAACGTTAAAAAACAGAATAGTTGGCTCGCACCAAGTTGACTGTGCAGGGTCAGTATTCCATGAATACCATCTAGTTTTTTTGTGTTGGGATAACACCAAGGTGCTCAGTGTCCATCTGCACACTACGCAGAAAGCAAAACCGAGTCAAATGTCAAGAAACCATCTGCATATCAACAGCTTTCCTCCATAGGCGTGTGACGTCATTCTCAAGTCAATATGAACGCATGAGGATTAACGTCATCCAAGAGTGTTTCAAGGTGAGTTGAACCCGCAAGGTGTCCCATGCCAATGTATCATGGCTCAACCACACTCCTTCCGTGCAAAGATGAGGAGGATGTTGCAGCACAGAACGAGCATGATGACAACAGGCTTGTTGAGACGAGGCTTCGGTTTCCTCATGCTTCTTCAACAATTGGAACTCTAATATAATCCTCATCTTCCTTGTGTTCCACCTAAATGGAACACTTCCCCAATCCACTGATCACTCAGACCTCGAGAATGAGGCAATTGTCAGGGAAACCTGACGTCATGACAATGGCACCACCTTCGCCATATCCAGAACGTGCATCCTGTTAATAGGTTTATTGCCATGTATTAAACGGATCAAAGAGCAGAAACGTTTACATCAACTCGAAACTCCTTCCTGCTGTTCGGCATCCGCTCTAAACGGGCCTTCTCCAACGATCCGATCCAGGATCGCTGCGGCGTAACAAAAAGGGGTTAGTTCAGTATTCCCAAGGCAATGGGGCTCGCAGCCTCACGGCTCAAACCCTGACATTAATAAATGACTTCACTCCAGACTCTGGATAATAACCCATGAAAGGACAGAATTATTGGGACGTCGTGACAAAATAGGGCCATGACCAGTCCTGCTCTCGCCTTGGAATCCTCCGGGAAATCTGTTCTTCAAACAAAATGTGGATCAGGCTGAAAATGCTCGGCGAATGTTGCAACACAATTGTAGTGTTCGCTGAACGGCTTTCAATGGTACAAGTATCATCTTGGTTTGCCATGTTGGGACGTCTTGCCAAAGGACTCGGTATTGGTGCATATAAAGCAGGTAGGTAGAAATCACGACAGGTAGATTGTATTGTCTGCTCCGAGTCTGGGAGGTTGGTGATTCGAACTCCGGCCAATGCCATAAAGGTACCGTCGCAGGTACCCAGAGTGATCCGGGAGTTTACGTGACTTCCCCAATCTCCTAAGCTGTGTAAGTCTGACGTTGTCTGATGTTGTCTGAAGTCCGGTGTTGTCTGATGTATTTGTCTGCACATGTTTGGGAGACTTGTGTTGCAGCTCCTCCATGGGTCTTCGACCATAGACCCTGTAAAAATCAAAAAGTGTAAAAATATGACCGTCATCTAATATTGATGAAACTCTCCTCTGATTCTGCGCAGATTTTGCAAATTCCAGTCCAAAGTGTTGTAATAATCTGACATAAATGGTGGACCTTCATAAAGGCATTGAGAGACAGATTTACAAAGATTCCTAGAGAGTGTGTGTGTGTGCGTGTGTGCATATATATATTGTTTGTGTGTGCGCGTGTGTATTTGAGTGTGTGTGTGTGTTTATATATATGTGCTTGTGTGCGTGTATAATATATATATATATATATATATATATATATATATATATATATACACAGACTTGGCATTTAATATGGAATTTAATTTTTTTTTTCTTGACTTGGGTTTACTTTCTGAACTCAGTATATCAATCTGATGAGTTTCTTTTACGCTTCGGTGATTTCTTTGTTAAAATAATCATGCCACTGATTGTCTGTCACAGCAAGAAGTCAATAACCGGGTTATATCACAGGTGGCGTGACAAAATGTATGGACAGGTACATTTGACGATTGGCTTCACAGTCGGGTATATAAGGGTTGTTGCGTTCTGTATTAGTGGAAAACAACTGCTGCACATCTACAAAAGTTATTGCCGCTTCCTCTGGAGATGGTCCATCAACTCGACAATGCTGTTTGTCATGGAGTGGTGGCTTTACGAAATTCCGGCTTGAAACAGCGTGCTATTGTTCGGCAGTATGGCATCACTCAAGGTCAGGTGTCAAAGATCCTGAAACGAAATGCTCAGAGGTGTGTCTACTCCAATACCGAGGCCAGGACGTCCCCACAGAACCACAAGGAGGGATGATCGCCAGCTGCACCGGTTAGTCCGCAATGGCCGAACCAAGTCAGCTAATTGGCTCAGGGCTGAGTGGCAGAAACTGACAAATGTGCCTGTATCCAGAAGGCTAGTCAACCAACAACTGGTTCAAGCAGGCTATCAGGCCAAGCGTCCCCTGAGAAAGCCACGCCTGACCAGACAACACCGCCAGCGCCGATTGCAGTAGGCCAGAGAGCACCGTCAATGGCAGCCAGGACACTGGAATCACGTGATCTTCAGTGACGAGTCTAGATTTCTGGTCTATCGTCAAGATGGCCACGTCCGAGTGCGCAGACAAGTGCATGAAGCCTACAATGAAGATTGTATAGTGCCAAGAGTCCAAGCTGGAGGTGGTGGGGTGACCGTTTGGGCTGCTTTTCATGCAGGGGGCAAAACTGACCTGGTTGTTCTGAATGGAAACCTGAACCAGTTCAATTACAGGGCCATTCTGGAAGAAACATTGCTTCCATTTGCTCGTGCAGCCTTTCGAGGAAACTTTGTCTTCCAATATGACAATGCACGGCCTCATCGTGCTCACATGATCCAACACTTTCGTGCTGACCGTGCTGTAGAGCATATGGAGTGGCCTGCCATGTCCCCGGATATGAATCCGATAGAGAATTTGTGGGCAGAATTAACGCGTCAAATCGACAACTTGGACCAGCAGCCCACCTCTGTGCATGAATTGCAGCAGGCTATTGTCACTGCATGGCAAGCGATTCCTGTCCAAACCTTGGCAAATCTCGTGAGCAGCATGCCTCAACGTGTACGTGCTCTCCTGAATGCTCGTGGGGGTTACACGAAGTACTGAACTGTCATTTTACTGTCCGTAATCCCAGTTGTAATTTAACTTTTGTTTTTGTTAAAAAATTTTTTGGCTAATGTGCAAAATAAAGAGATACTTCTGGAAAACGTATAGAAGTTTAACACAGTACTGTCCGTGAATTGAGTTCGATATCAGTTTACATCACTTTCAAGGATCAATTTATTTGCTTCGAAATGTCAAATGTGGTTTTTGTTTCTTTTGAAGGTGACATTAACAAAATCTAGAATAATTTCAACATAATTCCAATGAACTTTTGGTCTGTCATCTTGAAAAGTAAGTTCACCCCCACAAAAAAAAATTCCATATTAAATGCCAAGTCTGTATATACACGAGTGTGTGTGTGTGTGTGTGTGTGTGTATATATATATATGTGTTTGTGTGTGTGTATATATGTGTTTGTGTGTGTGTATATATGTGTTTGTGTGTGTGTATATATGTGTTTGTGTGTGTGTATATATGTGTTTGTGTGTGTGTATATATGTGTTTGTGTGTGTGTATATATGTGTTTGTGTTTGTGTATATATGTGTTTGTGTGTGTGTTTATATGTGTTTGTGTGTGTGTATATATGTGTTTGTGGGTGTGTATATATGTGTTTGTGTGTGTGTATATATGTGTTTGTGTGTGTATCTATATGTGTTTGTGTGTGTGTATATATGTGTTTGTGTGTGTGTATATATGTGTTTGTGTGTGTGTATATCTGTGTTTGTGTGTGTGTGTGTGTATATATGTGTTTGTGTGTGTGTATATATATGTGTTTGT
>NC_136270.1:132177280-132286982 GCF_964187855.1 Myxine glutinosa
CCCGTGGCATGCCGTTGGCACCGGGGCGAACCTCTGGGCGGTCTCTTGCAGAGCGGAGCGCTGCTGTGCCGCGGACCATGGTGCCGTGGAGTCGGGGAGGAACTCGCCCGGCACCCGCAGCGGTTGCCCGAAGACCAACTCCGCCGCGGATGCACGCAGGTCCTCCTTGGGCGCCGTCCGGAGGCCCAGCAGGACCCAGGGGAGCCTGTCGACCCAGCCGCCATCGCGGAGGGTGGCCCGGAGCGCGGCCTTCAATGAGCGGTGAAATCGCTCACACAGGCTGTTAGCCTGGGGGTGGTAGGCCGTGGTTCGAGGGGGCGCCGAACCGGGTGACCCAGGTGGCGATGAAAGCCTGCGCGACATCGGCCGCCGTTGTCGACGCCAAGGGCACGGCCTCCGGCCACCGGGTGGTGCGGTCCACCATGGTGAGGACGTAGGTGAAACCCCGCGAGGGGGGCAGAGGTCCCACCAGGTCCACGTGGACGTGGTCAAACCGGCGTTCCGGCACCGTGAACGGGGCCAACGGGGCCTGGGTGTGCCGGTGCACCTTGGCGCGCTGGCACGCGAGGCACGTCCTGGCCCAGCCGCGGACGGCCTTCCGGAGGCCATGCCAGACGAACTTGTCGGCGATCAGCCTTTGGGAGGCCCTCGCGCCCGGGTGGGACAGGCCGTGGATGGCGTCAAACACCTGGCGCTGCCAGCCCGCGGGCACGATGGGGCGAGGACGCCCGAGGGAGACGTCGCACAAGAGGGCCGCGCCCACGCCGTCGAACGGCACCTCGGTGACGCGGAGGCCCGTGACGGCGGTCCGCAAGGCCTGGACGTCGGGGTCAGCGGCCTGGTCCGCTGCCATCCGGGCATAATCGATGCCGAGGTGGACTGCGTGGGCGACGGCCCGGGAAAGGCAATCCGCCACCGGGTTGTCCTTCCCTGCGATGTGCTGGATGTCCGTCGTGTACTCGGACACGGCCGAGAGGTGACGCTGCTGCCGGGCCGACCACAGCTCGGTGACCTTGCCCATCGCGAAGATCAGCGGCTTGTGGTCGACGAAGGCAGTGAACGCACGGCCCTCGAGCAGATGGCGGAAGTGCCTGACCCCCAAGTGAAGCCCGAGCAACTCGCGGTCGAAGGTACTGTAACGGCGTTCGGGCGGGCGAAGCTGCCGGCTAAAGAACGCCAGCGGTTGCCAAGCTCCACGCACCCATTGCTCGTGCACCGCGCCCACCGCGTAGTCCGAGGCATCGGTGGTGAGGGCGATTGGTGCATCGGGCGCCGGGTGCGCGAGCATGGTGGCGTTAGCCAAGGCGAGCTTTGCGCCCGTGAACGCCGTGTCCATCTGCTCGGTCCAGGTAACGTTGCCTTTGCCCGGCTTACCTCGGAGAGCTTCGTGCAGGGGGCGCAGGAGCTGGGCGATACGGGGCAGGAACCGATGGTAAAAGTTCACCATGCCCAGGAACTCCTGCAGCCCTCTGATCGTGCGGGGATGCGGAAACCCCTTCACCGCCTACACCTTGGCCGGCAGGGGGACGGCTCCGTGCCTGGTGACACGGTGCCCCAGAAAATCGATTATGGCGGCGCCGAACCGGCACTTTGCGGGGTTCACAATCAGGCCATGCTGGCCCAGGCGTTCGAAGAGCGTGCGGAGGTGGCGTAGGTGCTCTTCGCGGGACGCGCTGGCGACGTGGATATCGTCCAGGTAGACGTAGACAAAATCCAAGTCGCGCAGGACGCTGTCCATCAGTCGCTGGAACGCTTGAGCCGCATTCTTCAGACCGAAGGGCATGCGCAGGAACTCGAAGAGTCCGAATGGCGTGATGACCGCCGTCTTCGGGACGTCCTCCGGCCTGACGGGGACCTGATGGTAGCCGCGTACGAGGTCCACCTTCGAGAAGAAGGACATGCCCGCCAAACGGGCGGAAAAGTCCTGAATGTGGGGGACGGGGTAGCGGTCGGGAGTCGTGGCGTCATTGAGACGGCGATAGTCCCCGCACGGTCGCCATCCCCCGCCGGGCTTCGGCACGATGTGCAGCGGCGACGCCCAAGCGCTCTCTGAGCACTGAACGATGCCGAGTCGCTCCAGGGTAGCGAACACCGCTTTTGCCACCGCCAGCTTCGTCGGCTCGAGGCGGCGTGCCCGGGCGTAGACCGGTGGCCCGACGGTGGGGATGTGATGGGCCACCCCATGCTTGACGGCCCCTGCCGAGAAGGTGGGCCGCATGAGGGCCGGGAAGCCGGCGAGGAGGCGGGTGAATGCGTCCGCTGCCGGAAGCGTACAGACCAACGTGGCCGGAACCGAACCGTTCGGCAAGCCGCTTGGCAAGCCGCTCGTTGAGCTGCTCGCCGAGCTGGGCAACGCACAAGCGAGCGAGCTGAACGTCTCGGCCTGGACAAGACGTCTGTGCTTGACGTCGACCAGGAGCCCATTAGCGCACAGGAAGTCCGCGCCAAGCAGTGCCATGGGCACGTCGGTGGTGACGAACGTCCATCGGAAAACCTGCCCTCCGAACCGCAGAGAGAGGCAGCGTTTTCCATACGTACGGATGGGCGTCCCGTTCGCGGCAAGCAGCGCGGGGCCCCCACCCGCGGCGTGCTTGTCTGACGTGCCGGCGGGAACGACACTCACCTGCGCTCCCGTGTCGCACAGGTAACGGCGCCCGGAGAAGGTGTCCGTTATGAACAGCAGGCTGCTCGAACGGCCGGCGCTCATCGCCACTATTGAGCGCCGGCCCGGGCGTTTCCCGACCTGTTGAAGGAGCATGGTGGATGACACTGCCGAGCTTCGTGGCCGAACTTGGCGTGGAACCAGCACCAGGTGGTGGAGCTGGAGGAGCGCGGCTGGCTCCGCCAGGCCGGTGGAGTTGGCGGGTTTCCCCGCGGTGGCGGTTTTCGCCGCGGCGGTGGGCGGGGCGTGGCGGCGGTCACGAGGTGCGTATCAGCATGCTGCGTATGCTGTATAAGCTGATGCTGTGGATCAGCAGCATCAGCAGCATTAGCAGCATCAGCAGCATTAGCAGCATCAGCCACGAGGGCCGTGACGGCCACGCCGACTCTCGCCCGCGTGTCCGAAGCGGCGAAGTACTTGTCCGCCTCGGCTGCCAATGCTCGGGGTTCCGTTAGCCCGGTCCCGGCCAACGCGAGGCGAACCTGCGCTGGAAGTTGGCGACGGAAAAGCGCCCGGAATAGAGAACCGGGGGCTTCGTCGCCCAACAGTGACAGCATATGGTCCATTCGGACCGACGGGCGCGTGTCACCGAGCTCGGGGAGATCCAGGAGGCGGTCGGCCCATGCGTCGTCCGTGAGGCCGAACGTGGCTAGGAGTAGCCGCTTGAGTGCCTCGTACTTTTGGCCGTCCGGTGGGTGGCGAAGGACGGACACAACTCGAGCAGCCGTGCCAGGCCCGAGGGAGGCGAGGACGTGGCAATAGCGCGTGTCATCGCCGGTGAGGCGCCGAAGCTGAAATTGGGCTTCGGCCTGGACGAACCAGACTTCGGCCTGAGCCTCCCAAAATTCGGGAAGTTTGATGAAGTTGGCCATGGCAATGGCGTCGCGTGTGGAAGGATCGCTCCGGCAGATCCAACGTCGAGGGGGTCACCAGTAAAGCGCGGCGTTACGCGCGCTGCTTGCGAGCAAGGAGGAAGCGGACAAGCGGTAACTTATAAGCGTCTTTATTTCAGGAGCTCACTGTAACACTGGCGCGCTCCGGGCTGCGCGCCCGGTGTATATCATGAGGCCACACCTACCCCTCGGGCGTGGCCACCGCCCACTTGGTGCGCGGAATGATGTCACCATGCCAGTGGGCTTTTGTGTCCGCCACAATAGCATGTATTTGACCAAGCCTGAACCTGGACAACAAGGTGCCAGGCGTGTTACTTTACATGTATTACTTTTTGTGACACTTTTACTGGTATATGTGTGGGAAATAGTCAGTTTAAAATAGGAATCATGCAGTCAAGTTCTCTTTTCACTGCAACACAACTCATTTTATTCATGATCAGTCATCAACACGTCCAAGAAGATATTGGAAGCAGTCCGAGAGGTATGTTTTGTTACTTAAATTGCTCCCCATAGATATCATGCTGCCGCCTATTATCTCATTAATCAAGCTTTAAAACTTAAAGATTTAAGAGAAGTCTCTCCTTTGTAACTATTCTCAAAATCAGTGTGTTTATGATGATGCAAAGCGGTACATGTACATCTACATCCCTTTGAATCCATCAGGAACGTGTATGTTACCAGAATAGCGCCGAGGCCTAATCACAAAATGCATCGAATTCACCTAGCCCTCACCCTCCTGCTGATGCTGTCCATCCATCATATGGAGGGCCACTTGTCCATTAATTAGGCCTACCTTATCCACTGATATAGACATGTCAATGAACCTTATGCAGCCAAGGTTACTCACACTATATACTACAAGTGGGGCCTATATGCTTGGCTGGACGGTCATTAACTTTAAAGCTAAACAATGTGAATTTATGCTCTTTTCTTGATTGAGGGAAATGAAGGCAGATATTTTTCGTGTCTGACTGGACCATCATGATCATTCTTGTACATGTGACTGAACCATTTCCCTCAAGGTAAGCTAATGCCCATACCACGAAAAATGTCAATTTTGATTCCTCTCAATTAATATTTAATATTACTGCAGTCATTTCTTTTTATAATACCCCAGCGGCTAAGTCGACAAATATGGCAGTATATTTCACTTTGTGGAGAAATTATGAAACTTTGCAGACAGGTGGAGGACCCCAGTAGGAACATTTTTCGATTAGGACCCAACTCTGAAACGCCTCCTGGTGGCCGCCATCTTGAATTTCAATATGGCCGCCACATTTGATATATATTTGCCTATAACTTCGAAACTAAAGCAGATAGAAATACGATTGCAGTGGCTAACACCCCCCCCCCCCCCCAATGACAATTTTGGTGAACAGGTGATCAGTTAGCACCCCATATGATTTTACTTAGCACCCCATATTATTTCCGTGCTGCCATCTGTTTGCATTAGTTTAGGTTAAGACAGAAGATTTCCTTTTTTATGCAAGAAAGTTCTTTGCAGACATCAAAGTTCGTTATCATTATTGTATTAACGCATGTTTTCTTTTACAGGTGGAAAACCATAAACCATGTCCAGGTCATTCAAGATCGTTCCTTCAGCATCAACAGACAGCTCATCAAAGGCAGGAGGAACACCTGATTTCAACTGGAGCATCTGTGTCCTTTGCCAAAGGAAAACCCAGGACCCCCTTGTTGTACCTGACAGGGGAAAGCGGCTTACGAAAGGAATGGGATACCGGACACTCGCCCAAGAACTAAATAACGCTGAGGATGCTGGCTATAGACACAGGGCCATAGGGTGGATATCTTTTTTTTTTTTTGATTTCATGACCTGAACCTAGGGATTTGGCAAGAAGGGTGTGGGATGAAGCCTTATGACCTCCAAAACATCTTGTTTTTTTTCACAAGCGATATCGTGGTACGTTACCGAGAACCGCTGCCCCAAAACACCAGTATACACCAATTGTATGTTACATTTGAAATACCCATTTACACAGTAAAAAAACAACACAAACTATATGATGTCATGTTCACATTGGTCTTGGCGGCAATATTTATTAATTCAGACCCCAAAAAGTAGTAAAAATGTTGTTTTAACGACTTGGTAAAATAACATGCTGTTGATGCATTTATCAGAAAGTCATGTTTTTGGACCTTAAAACCTGCATAATTTTAAATTTTTGTGCAATATTTGTGATTGGTGTTGCTACTACGATCCATGGTGGTTTACCAATGCTATTTTGAAACTGTTAATAGGTCCAATAAGTGTGTAAGGGGTGATATTTTAACCCATCAAAGACAATTACGCGGCGTACAAGCGAACCAGTGCGCATTGACGTCATGATAAACTCGAGATGGGCTAGAGAAGCTCCACCGTCTCAATGTATGAACTCCAGAAGCGAAATGTTGGTTTGGTGTCACTTGCTTCTAAGAATTTGTCAAAGGAGGTTTTGAAGTCTTTGAACTTGTCACTGTTGAGAATGACATGGTAGTTTGGATGTGGGAAAGCTTCAGCTAAGTTTGACAAAAGTTCCTTCACTCTACCCGCTTCATGTTCTGGAATAGATTCAAAATATGCATCCAGGAGCATCTGCTGCATCGCGTCTGACATCAGCTTATGGGCTCAAACTGCCCTGTTGTAATGCTTGCCGCTGAACACTCCATTCACAGACCCCACTGCAACAATCTCTGACTCAACCAGGATGTCTTGGAGACCACCATCTCGAAATCTCTTTCCAATACAGCCAAGAAAGGACATTGCAGTGTGGAATGCCCCAAGTCGAATTACCAGTCTCTTCATGAACTGTGCATTCTTCCATCTAATGAGCTGTGCCTTGCAATAGATGGCTTGGTCAACGACAATGACGACTGCTTCCAACTGTAACTTGTCGGCGATCTGAACACTTCTCTGCAGTATTGTTAGTACCGTATTCATTTCAGTCGGAGTGGCATCAATGACAGGGAGATACCCTATCACGCTCTTTGGTGGAACTTCAACACAAGACAGTAGTTGGTTGAATCCTGTCCAAGATGGCAGAGTCCCGTCAATGTTGTACTTGGTGATGTGGTATGCTAGGTCTATCGTCTTAGGGTGCTGGAGTAATGGGAAGTACGTTGCTCGATCCAATGGAACGCTGGTTGCGAATGGAGCGGGTCCTTCGTTTTTCCCTCCATAATATGTGGCAAGGTTCACTGCAGGTGGCTGCATCGATCTCTCCCGCGTCCTCTTAACTGTAGTGACTGGTGCTGGTTGTACTACTTCATGGGATTGACTTGGTCGCTGTATTATAATCCCATTGGTATTGTGCGTTGTTCCGCGCCCAGACAATGTCTCCTCCCCGAAGTCATTATTGTCCCATACGAGTGTGACATGCTTGCCCACCTGAATGATTGATGGAAGAGCATCCTCTCCACGATGTAGTTCTTGGTTAGCCAGTGCAGTGTCATGATTTAAGACGACAGAGTTTGAGACGCAGTAACCAATCCCGTTCAGTAGGCTGATTAATTGGGCTGAACCTGAGAGATGACGTACTGTCATTGCAAGTGACAAATGTTTGGGCATCTGTTTCCTTCCCTTTGATTGGAGGTATATGATGTCCTGTGCAATTGTGAGAATTCTTCTATGTATTGTAGATTCTATCTTTACAAACTCATCAGAATCAGGTTCGTCTGACACTCCCACCATCCATGCAATAAAGTTATAGAGACAGGCAGGTACAATTGCTTCTGCGGCATTTGTTGTCAGGTGCTCAGAGGTTGGGGGCCATGGCATATTTGGCTTGATCTCATCTATTGCATTTCTCAATTGTAGCGCAGTGAAGTAGTGTTCTCTAAGGTTATTCTCAGTATACCCAGGTTGCTTTGGTGGGGTTGGTTCAGAGTCGGATGTTTGTTCTGTCTCTGTTGTGTCATCACCTGAACCATGCATGGTTTCTTGCAACACTTTCTTTTCTTCAACCAGCACTTCAGTGGAGATGTCATTAACATACACAAGGTGTCCTTGGCAGCGCATATACGGGGTTAGAAAGCATAGTTGTGGAAATGTTTTCATCAGTCTTGTCTTGAGAAAGCCACTTTTGTAGTTTGATTCTATTCCGTGTGTTGCTTTGATTTGTTTCATGAACATGTCATTAAGTCGTTTCAGTCTGTAGATTTCCTTGTTGTCTATTATAAGATCCTTGACTGTTGCACAAAATAATGTGTATGCTTCTGAGTAGTTGGAGTCTCCTTGTTGCTCTGCATTAGGTGTTGTTGCTAGCTTGCCTAAATACCGGGTATACTCCTTGTAGCAGCGACCATGGTATTTTACCTCTATCGCAACACAATTGCTGTCTTGAATTTGAAGCAGCAGGTTTGTATTGTTGTTGTCTTTAGCGGCTTGCTGCAGTCTTGGTGCCTCAATTGTTGAGCACCTTGTTAGAGGCTCTTTTCTTCGTCCCCTTTTGCCTGTATTGATTGTTCTCTCTTTCTGACAAAGGATGCATATATTAGGCAACACATATTGGGATCTGGCTGAACATTTGGGCTTGCCTAAGCTGGAGCGTAGAGCACGTTTCTTGACTGGTTGTGGGCCTTTATGCACCTTGTCAATGTTGACGTTGATGTCATTGCATGTTGAAGCTGCAATAAATACACATAAAAGAAAACAATTAAAATTATGTGAGTTAAAAATGTCTAGACCTCAAGTCATGGTTAGCCCGACTAGATTCCCTCCCCCCCACCCCCCCCCCCCCTTCCTCAGACTTCCTTTTAAAAATTTATTTGTTTCACCTCGGCCCTACCTCCTTGCATAAATATTGGACAGTTCCTTCAATTCAAAATCGTTCGACTACACACAAAATCATTTTACATATACCTCACAAAAAAAAAAATCAAACGAAGTTTTGAAGCATTGTCATGATTTATTATTCAAGTTATTCAACCTACCAGTATTGGCTGCATTTTCTTCTCTCTTTTTCATGCTGCTTTGCACCCTGCTCACTCGTTGTTTATCGGTAAATCGTGAATAACACACTTGATGAAACGCTGCATCATGCGGTATAGCTATAGCAGGTATTGTTACCATACTGTTGCCACGTTCGCCGAATTCGTCAGCGTGGTTCTTCACGAAATTTCTCGCAATTTCAGCTTGATCACCTTCTAAATTCTGCCACGTAAGAACAAATTGCAAATATCGCGGCCATGTTATATCACTAAAAGGTATTAAACTTGATCTTTTGGCCGGAGAAATGCACATATAACAGCGTTTCTCGCTCCCACCCTCGTCACCGTCGCTGCTACTGGAGGCCGCCATTTTGTTTACTCGCAGCCGGAAGCCCAGACATCGTTCGTAGCGCGAATAAGCGCGATCCTCATTGGTCAATACATCGAAATGCGTTCGAGGCTAAACGGAGATTTTGGAAATAAAATTATACATTTCAACATTATATTACAGACTAACGTACATGAACATTATTTCTTAATTTTTTCTATATTATCATGCCAATTTGATGCCCACCCGATTTTCAGGTCACGAAATGAAATGAAAAATTGGAACACCTGGCAGTCTACTACAACCCATTGAAAATTGATTTCACTAATCTAGATGATGGGACTGGCATTGAGCAAACACTACGTGCACATCAGGCTTGCTGGCATAAACTTTGTAAAAATGAATATTGTGAACTGAAGTTAGATAGATGGAGAAAGCGTAAGGTAGCCCGTGACGATGAACCTGAAGCATCTCCCACAAAAACTAGGAGAATGAGTGCAGATAAGCGTACCGCAGGCAAAAAGGACGTGTCTGTTCTGTGACAGTAGTGAAGGTGAACTCCATGCTGCGTCAACCTTTGCGATTGACAATACTGTTAGACAATATGCGATTCAACTTAGGGACTCGTGTTTGCTCAGAAAACTTGCTGGTGGGGATCTGGTGGCTCTAGAGGCCAAGTATCGCAAAGCCTGTATGACAAAACTGTTTCATGATGCGAGGGCTGCACAAAAATCCTGTGACGAATCGCCCACTTCCTCATTTCATAGTATAGCACTGGCAGAACTTATAGCTCACATAGAAGAAGCCAGTAATTCGCAAGACACTGCTCCCGTCTTCCGTTTAGCCGACCTGGCTGAGACATACAACCAACGTCTGGTTGATCTTGGGATGGATCCTGAGGTTCAAGTAAACAGAACACGCTTAAAGGAAAGACTCTTGCAGAACTGTCCACATCTGACGGCCACAAAGCATGGCCGCGAAATCCTCTTCGTAGTTTACCGTGATATTGGAGACGCGGTAGTTAGAGCTTGTGACATTGATTCAGATATCATGTGCTTGGCAAAAGCGGCAACAATTGTTCGTAAGCATATTTTCGAACACTCTTACGTCTGCAATGGGAAATTAAACCGCGATGAACAGGTGAGATCTGTACCAAACGTGCTGCTAGCCTTCGTGAGCATGCTGCTTGAGGGGCCAAACATAAGGGACCAAATAGAACGGACAACGCGCCAGCGAAATGCCGGATTAACAATTGCCCAGCTGCTTGTCTTTAACAGTGTGAAACATGCCAGACATCAGCGTTCTGCTGTCCGACACAACAGATCACAGGAAACACCTCTCCCAATTTATGTTGGCTTAAAGATGCATTCAGAGACTAGGAAGCGTGAACTTGTGGATCGGTTCCATGGTTTGGGGCTCTGCATTTCCTATGATCGTTTGCTGAGGTTATCGTCTGGTGTAGCAAATCGTCTGTGCAAACAGTATGAAGAGGATGGTGTGGTCTGTCCACCACAGCTTCAGAAGGGCGTTTTCACCGCAGGACAAGCTGACAACATAGACCATAACCCAAGCTCAATTTCGGCAAAAGACTCCTTTCACGGGACTGCTCATTCCCTCTGTCAGCATCCAGATGCGACTAATTCTGGTCTATCTCGCCTCGGCAACTTCTTGTTTGATGACTATTCGAGCCAGGCGAAATACGTTCAGCAACTCCCATTGGAGTACACAAGTGTACCTGCTGCACAACCTCTCCCAAAGGATGCTCATGTTCCGATCTCTTATGGGCCTGTCAGGCCACCTACAGATGAATTACTGAAGAAGGACCGTAAATTAGAGTACAAGTGGTTGGAACAACAGATGGAGCTTTGCCAAAAGGAAACGCTTGGTGCGACCGATTATCCATCCTGGGCAGCCTACCACGCTTCCAATCAAGAGGAACCTCCGAATCCTAAGACAAACATTTCGTTGCTCCCTCTCTTCCGAGAAAAGTCCAACACCGTGGCAATGATCTCGCACATTATGAACAACAATGCTGCTGCAACAGATTTCCTCAATCCTGGTCAGACGCCAGTCCTCACAATGGATCAACCGCTATACGCCATAGGGAAGCAGCTCCAATGGCGGTTTCCCAACTTGTATGGTGAGGACAAGTACGTAATTGTACTTGTGGGGCTGCATACAGAAATGGCTGCGTTGAGGACCATTGGCGATATTCTTGATGGAAGCGGGTGGACAGAGGCTTTGGCACAGGCCGACATTGCGAGTGCAGGCACCTGTGAAGGATTCCTTCGAGCATCCCATGTGACCAAAACCCGCAGGGCACATCAGGTTACTGCCGCAGCTTTGTATCAGTTACAGCAAAAGGCCTATTCAGATTTTAAACAGACGGAAAGCACAGACCATCATGATGGTGAACCTGACCCAATCGAGTTCACTGAGTGGTGTGCCGGGAGGTCCGATCAGTACCCACAGTTTCATTTTTGGCAGACGGTGTTGGATTTTGAACTGACAATCTTCCAATTCGTAAGGTCCTTGCGAGTGGCTGATTTTGACATGTACATTGCATCACAAGCAGATTTAGTACCGTGGTTCTTTGCATTGGACATGACAAACTATGCCCGCTGGCTACCAGTTCATGTGCGAGACATGTCCAATTTGCAGGATAAGTGCCCGGATGTCCATCATGAGTTCAAGCATGGAGGATTCACTTCAAACAAGACAGGTCGACCGTTCTCGGCTATTTCGTTGGACCAAGCACACAAGCAGGTTAACGCACTCGTTAAGGGGGACGGCGGAGCTGTTGTTCTTACGGAAAACCCTGGAGCGCTTCGGAGATGGATGGTTGCTGGACCTGAAATAGCAAGACTAGTTGGAGAGTTTGAGGATGGTTTCGACGACGCCGGGGCATCCATGACACCTGCTCGCCACCATGAACAGACGAAAAGCGAGAAATTTGTTGAAGATGTACGATCATTGGTTGCCACAATTGAAGAAATGGGCAACCCTTTCATGGAAGATAGTATGGACTTGCTGAATCTCAATTCCAAAGTCATCATGCCAGAAAAAGTGGTGAAAGCCATGAGGAACGTCAATGCGCTGGGAAAGTCAAAATATGATGAATTTGTGGAAGAGCGTTTCAAGTCCAATTCGAAGTCAATTGGAGACACAATTTCCCGCAACAATGTGGCTGTGTTCAGCAAGCCTGGTGTGCAAAAGACAAAGGCAGCAGGAAAGTTGACTGAGCTGAAGAATGACAGGGCTCTGTTCTCAAGCTTGTACATTGCTAGTCAAAAGAGAGAAGGGGATATCGATAAATTCTTCAGGCACGAAAACCAGTCTCGTCCACCGTCACTCGCAAGTGGAGGTCAGATGAGACAAGGTGACAAGCATCAGCTTCTGGACTGTCTCAATGGTGTGATGACCGATGATGGTACGGCCTTGGTGGTTGATGCTAAAGTTCTTGATGGCCCTGCTGTTGTCCACTTTCTACAGCCTGGTACCTGTGCCACCTTCGAAGATTACACCCAAGATATCTTTATCCCATATGTGGTTAGGGAACTGGGGAATGCTAGTCGCATTGATATTGTTTGGGATGTCTATCGGTCGGACAGCTTGAAAAACGCAACGAGAGAGAAAAGGGGCTGTGGTACAAGACGCCGAGTGACTTCCTCAACACGAATTCCAGGTAACTGGCCAAGCTTTCTCCGAAACAGCGACAACAAACATGAGCTATTCCTGTTTCTTGCCCAGAAATGTGTGAACTACCAAATGGCAGGTGACAAGCTCATCTACAGCACTGTGGATGACAAAGTTGTGTGCTCTTCCAAAGACGCCATCAATGCAGCTCTTGCCCCTTGCTCACACGAGGAAGCAGACTCGAGGATCTTTGTTCATGTCATTGACATGGTTCGGCATGGACATACAAAAGTGATGATCCGCACTGTGGACACTGATGTAGTGGTGATTGCAATTGCTCACTTCTTGAACATTGGCCTCAAGGAACTTTGGGTTGCCTTTGGAACTGGTAAGAAGTACAGGCACATCGCAGTACACCAAATCATAGCTAACATAGGACCAGAGAAGTCCAAGGCTCTGACATTTTTCCATGCGTTTACTGGCTGCGATACGGTGTCCTTCTTCGCAAACCGTGGAAAGAAGTCTGAATGGCAGGCATGGCAGGCATATCCAGATGCTACAGAAGCATTTGGGACATTGTGTTCACAACCAGATGAGGTGCCGAGTACTGTCATGGACATCCTGGAACGATTTGTTGTGTTGCTGTACGACCGTACATGTGAACTTCAGGGTGTGGATGCTGCACGGCGATACCTGTTCTCTAAGAGGTCAAGGGAGATTGAGAATATACCTCCAACAGCATCGGCTCTCTTGGAACACACAAGGAGAGCTACATTTCAAGCAGGTCACATCTGGGGTCAGTCGTTGGTCTCCAACCCAGTTGTTCCCCCTCCAGCTGATTGGGGTTGGGAGAAGGATGGCGAGATATGGACAGTGATATGGACCGTACTACCCGAGGCATCTAAGGCGTGCTACGAGCTCCTGAGCTGCAAGTGCAAGAAAATTTGTAAAGGAAACTGCAAATGCTACAAATCAAATCTCCAGTGCACATCCCTATGTGCCTGACGGACAGTGCTATGAAAACTGGCGTTAGCTGCTGAAGTTGCAGTCCTATGTAATTTGGATTAAGGGTTATAAGAAAATATGTCGAATATGGCGGCCATCTTGGAATCCAAGATGGCGGACACCAGATATGCATTGTCTTTGATTTCACTGGATTCCTTGAGTCTGAAAATGGGGGGTTAGCCACTGAAATCGTATTTCTATCTGCTTTAGTTTCGAAGTTATAGGCAAATATATATCAAATGTGGTGGCCATATTGAAATTCAAGATGGCGGCCACCAGGGGGCGTTTCAGAGTTGGGTCCTAATCGAAAATTTTTCCTACTGGGGTCCCCAACCTGTGTGCAAAGTTTCATAATTTCTCCACAAAGTGAAATATATTGCCATATTTTTCGACTTAGCCGCTGGTCACTGGACTACAAGCAAGTACGATCCCTTAGTGGATAAGGTGCAGGTACTCCAGGCAAATCCCGAGCATGCTCGTGTGATGACGGCAGATGGACGTGAGTCCACTGTCTCCGTACGCCATCTCGCCCCTTGTGGGGTCATCGACCCTTCTAGGGATATCGACGAACCGATCTACGAGTCTATGGACTCTCCCGAAGCTTCCCCTATGGAGCATCTGCCGTCCCTCCCTTCGCCAGATACACCCTTGCCTAAAGGCACTGAGGTCCCCCCTCCAACACCTGCCTCCAGCGGCTACTCCGATGCAGGGGACTCTGGGCTTGGGGATGTTGTACCCGGTAGTTTCCGGACCCGTGCTGGCAGGGTAATTCGCCACCCTGACCGCTACGGATGGACCGACTGACATGGAATGACATCCCCAATCAATTAATGCTGACGCACGCTTGATTCCTGCTTAGCGGCAGTGAAGTTCTGACGGCGGGGAGAATGTAGTGAAAATGTATCAAAGTTGAACCCAGGTGTGATGCTCACTTAAACCGCTGAGAGGCGTCTATAAGACCTCGGACATCCGCGACTCTGGGCCACTCCTGCGACATTATACTATGACATGTAGACTTGGATGGTATGTACCCGCTCGTATTCTAGGCTTGCTTGCATTGACTGATATCGATCCTTTCTATATGATGCCAAGATCCTGATACATATATTGCATGATTGTATTTTACAGGATGATGCCAGAGATCTGATTGTTATTAAACCTACCTATGGGACAAAGTTGTGGATTTGATTCATTCTCACAACACCTTGTACAGCAACTGCTGCATGGTACACAGCCGAAAAGCCATGATACGACTTTTTATGTCGGTCAGTCCCTGGCCACCTTCAGACAAGGGGCTACATATGACATTTGGTAATAACCAATGGTGACCACTCCAAAAAAATCCCCCAGTAGCCTCTGCACTGCCTTTAGTAGTGCCTCTGGCGGCTGAAGGCAGATAAACCTATGCCATAGGGAAGAAGCCACCAAATTATTAATCACTAGAACCCTGCCTTTGTAGGAAAGGTGGGACAGAGCTCCTTTCCACAGTCCCAATCTTTTTTTGACATGCTCAACAATCCCGTCCCAATTTTTGAGGACGTAATGTGGAGATCCCAGGAAAACCCCAAGGTATTTGACTCCGTCTTCCACCCATTTTAACTTCGTTGGTAGATGCACAGGTGGTACCAGCACTCTTCCTGGTGGAATGTTCTTGAGACAGGGAATCTCTAAGGCCTTACTCTTGTCCCAGTTACACTTCAAAGAAGAAGCGAGGCAAAAAAGATTTAAACATTCAACAAGTGCTGGGATATCACTCTCCTTCTTAACAACCACACAGACATCATCTGCATAAGGCGATACAACTACTGAAGGACTCCCAGGGGATACAGTCACTCCTGAAATATTTTTCCTAAATAAAATTAGGAGTGATTCCATTACCATGGAAAATAATAACCCAGAAACCGGGCATCCTTGTCTCACCCCTCTTTGAACCTGTACCGGAGAACTGAGTTCGTTATTTATTTTAAATAAACTAAATATATTGTTGTACAACAAAGTCACGTAGTCCCTAAAATTGGCACCAAAGCCACATGCTTCGAGCACACAATACAAAAAAACATGATCAACACTATCAAAAGCCCTTTCCAAATCAAGGAATATTATCCCAAAATCTTTTTCCAAGCAATCACATTCCATTAAATCTCTGATCAAAAAAATATTATCATAAATAGATCTGTTTGGGATGCAGTAATTCTGATCATGGTGGACTAGATCACCGATTACCGTCTTCAACCGACTAGCCAACACTTTCGACAATATTTTGTAGTCCGTACATAATATCGAGACCGGCCGCCAATTCTTTATCTGTCGTAGATCTCCAGTCTTTGGAATCAGCCACACCACTGCTCTTCTGAAGCTTAGTGGGAGTTCTCCAAGCACCAAGGATGATTCCAGGACATTCAATAATTCAGGGCCCAAAAGGTCCCAAAAAGCCAAGAAAAATTCTGCCTGTAGGCCGTCAATCCCAGGAGCTTTCCCCGAGTCCATTTCAGTTAGGGCCTGCGTTAGCTCAGGCAAAGTAATTGTTGAATCCAGGCCCATGCACTGAGGCTCAGTTAGGGATGAAAGGTGAGAAGTAAAAAATGTCATGGTTTGCTCACAAACATTTTGTTTTGCATAAACTTTTGAAAAATACTCTCTAATGCACAACCTTACATCTCCAGGGTTGGCAACCATGTTTCCCCTAAAGTCTTGTACAGAGAAAAGGGTTTTGGGTGACTTATTTACAAAATCCATTTGGAAGAAAGATTTACTCGGGGTGTCTGATACCTTTAAATTGTTTATTCTTAATCTGATTAACAGGCCTGCTGCTTTCTCCTGAATTAGCTCTCTCAGTTGAGCCTTCTTTTCAACCAATAACCTGTGGTCTCTTCTGATATTATCTTTAGCCAGTTTACACTCTAACCGTATAATATCAGCTTCTAAACACGCCATTGTTATATTTTTTACATCAGTTTCATTTGAAACAAACTGCTGACAAAACACTCTAATCTGAGCTTTTGTGTTATCCCACCATAATGCTAAAGAAGAGAAAGAGGGCTTTTTTGAAAGTTGGATGACCCAAAAAGCACGGAAGGCGTCTTTAAACAAAGCATCTTCGAGAAGACTGGTATTGAATTTCCAGTATGCACTTTTGCATAAGGGTTGAGGGAAAAAGAGGCCCATGGTATCTAAATGATGATCAGAAAACAAAGATGGAAAATGATTTGGAGAGATAACCGCATTCCTGAACTGTGAGTTTATGTACCAATGGTCAAGTCTAGCGAAGGTCATTCTCCCATTGGCACATCGTCCCCAAGCATACTCAGATTTGTTGGGGTAATGCAGTCTCCATGCATCGAGGACACCCACTGCCGAAAAATAATTTAACAAATCAGTACTACCTTCGGGATGAGGTTCTGCTGTATTTCGGTCTATACTGGGTTTAAAGGTGCAATTAAAGTCACTCCCCATGCAAATACAATTATTGAGATCTATCGACTGCATGTGTCGAATCAAAGATGAAAAGAAAGCTCTTCGTTCCACACTCTCACTTGGTGCATAAACGTTGAATAGTGTAAACCGAAAATTATTCATGACCAGTTCCAATGAAATAAACCGGCCTTTAATCACCTCCTGGAAGAGGCATGACTCAGGTACTAGGCCTGGTCTGAGTAAAAAGGCTACACCAGCAGAAGAAGAAGACTTGTTACTAAAAAAACACTGTCCCTTAAAGAGGCGACACCAGTCGTGCTCCGCATTTTGAATTATATGGGTTTCCTGGAGTAAGAGCACATCAATTTTCTTGCGCTCAAATAATCTTTTCACCTGAAACTGGCGGTTTTTGGCTTGCACCTCCGCCGTTCATATTTAAGGTTCCAAAGGTGATTTTTTTCATGGATTATATATCAAAAGGCTTGAGCGGTTGTTGGGAAATCTCGCTCCCTGCTTTTGTAACAGCCTTTCTAAGCCGATGAAACAACGACCTTGTTAAATGACATTCATCCGGATTCCTAATTATGTCCTTTGCAGCCTGGATGAATGAAATAAAATCAGGAAAATGATCTTTTACGATCACATTTCGCTGTCGGTAGGTTTCATTTAGAAAATAAATAAATAAGTTGAGGGGCTATGGATGACTGATACGATGAAGATTGAGACAACTCAGTCATCTCAACTTCATCATCTGATTCTGACAGATCAGAAACAGCTCCGCCCGGGTCACATATATCAGTCTGCGCCGTCCCCATTTTGATTCCAGCCAAGTCCGAAGATTTGCTGGAATGTTCTATTGTAGAGTCATCTTCACTCTGGTACCCGGGACATTCAGCAGGAGCTGAAATCTCGGCTTCACACTCCTGTGGGGAGATGTTCACTGGCTCAGTTGACGAACCTTGATAAAGAGGAGCTCGGGGCTGAAACATTCCCATTCTGCTCAGTCTCAGCAGGTAGTGAAGGTGGCGGCTCATGCATGAGCTCACCAACATCTTTAGTCTCGTCATCTACTTTTTCTCCCAAGTTTTCGGTGCTGCCCGATAATGTTTCAGAATTAATTAATTCAGGTTCCTTCTCCCTGGTGTCAATACAGCTTGTGGACACCTGAGAAAGCCGTTTCAGGGCGTCTTCACCCACACTGTCTTTATCCAACACTACATTTTTCAAAGTAATGTTGGAGTCACAAGCACCAGATGCTCTTCGTTTTTTTGTCACCACAATGGGATCTTCTTCGATCTCCTCACTGCACGTAGCATCTGCCACAACAGGTGGGTTTTCCGGGATTATTTCATTATTTACCGAATCAGCGGTGTTGTCGTTTTCACTAACACGAACAGGAGTATTATCCCTACTCCTCATGTGCGAGCGAGCGGCGGTAGGAACCGTTCGGGTATTTCGGTTTACCCTGTTTCTTACATTAGAGACCGGGGTGTTATCTCTTTTACAATCAGCGTCACTATGACCTGCTTCACCGCACCTTACACATGATACCTTTGGACAAAACCTTTTCACGTGGCCAAAAGCTCCGCAATGAAAACATGTTAATGAGGCCGATGATGTATACATCTGGTGCTCATGGTTGTTCACCTTGACCTTAAACGTGATGTTTAACCCCGTGTCATCGCCTTGATCCGGAAGCACCATCTACACCTGCCGTCTGAAGCTTATCACCTGTTTAACACGTTCATCTTGAGACATAACTGTTCCGTATCGGGACAAAACTGACATCAGCTGATCGCAGGCTATAAATGGGGGTACTGTTACGAATTCCGGGTTTAAGGGGGTTACAATTCAGGTCATTTCTGATTAATGTATATTATATTAAAGGTTGTTGTGATTAAAGGGTCAGGAGCCCTTCTGGGAAAAAGGAGACCGGAAACGGGATCGTGAAGAAGAGGAGGAGGAAAAAGAAAGAGGGCGGCCATCTTAAGCTTCGAGAGCTCCGACGCGAGCGGAGGCGATCGTTACCTACTTTGGAACGGAGTTGGAAAAGCCCGTCTGGCGAGAGGAGTTACCTGCACGGGGTGATTGATTGCCGGTTACGTGTCAAGGTGCCGTGTGGTCCTGGAAGGAACCAAGCGCCCGGCGCTGTTCGAAAGATTGGAAGGAGACGGTTGAGAGTTGAGAATGCAGCTCGAGACCGAGCCACCGAACGTGAAGGACAAGGGAACCGTGCCTCTGTGAACCGAAGTCCGCGCGTCAGGAGAGCGCCGGATTACTGCGGAACCTGCGAAGTCGGGTATCCTCGCTGAGGTTGTCGAGTACCCTCACTCCCAGCCCCGGATTGGAATCGGACCTAGATTCCCCGATCGCTGGATCGACTCGACGTCACCTGGGAGGCGTGCAGAGACGTTGGGGGCAAGGGCCGTGAGTGTTGCCAACACTGTTGTGGGTTAAGGTGGCGCCACCTATACTATAGATAAGGATTGTATGGAAGTGCTGTAAACGCATTGTGATTCCTGTGCGGGATTTGGGAATATATTGGGGTTTGTTCGTAACCCTTGGTGTGGACTCGTTATTGATTGACTTATTTTCACCCAAGGACCATACATCTTTCTGCCGGGGCTCCCCTCGAGGTTGACCCCGTAACAGTACATTAGATATGACGACTCTCATCGACGGAGTGTCCATAGGCGACGCCAAGACAAAGAGACCTGTCTCTGTGGTTAATCCCGCACTAACAACATCATGAACGAATTTTTCATCGGACACAAATACAACAACTTTCTGATTCATTCTCGACGCTGCTCGTACATTCTCACAACCGATTATTTTCCCCACCGACAAAACAATGTCCTCGGTGGAAGTTCCTTCGGGTGGAACACACACAAATGCATGCTTCCTTGTTAAGTTGTCGAACGCCTCTAACCGAGAGAGTGTATTCGCCATCCCAGTGAATTAACACCCCCCACTTGTCCGAAACGGACAAGTAGGTGCCAAACCGAAATAAATCAAACTAAAATAAATTATAAACGTGCATTATAAGCACAAAAAAGGCTTACAAAGCGTTGTTAAAGCCGGTCAGCCGCACCCAAAATGGGTCCTCTCTCTCTCTCTCTCTCTCTCTCTCTCTCTCTCTCTCTCTCTCTCTCTCTCTCTCTCTCTCTCTCTCTCTCTCTCTCTCTCTCTCTCTCTCTCTCTCTCTCGCTGGCTGGTCGTTGGTGTGTCATGCGTGGGTGTGGCAGCATGGTGGCTGTGCATGTTGAGCTGTGAGTTCCCTGTCGTGTTGGTTGGTTTTCCTATCCCCCATTTCGCTCCCTTGTGTCCTTGTTTATACTTGTAAAGTTTCCCCTGTGTGTCCTTTCATTGTTGAGACAAGAGAGAGGGAGAGAGCGCACACGGTAGGTGGTGTTCGGTTGCCTCTTTTCGAACCTCCGGGTTTGAGGCCTGGCCTCCATTTTGCCATGTTTTTCCTAGTCCAGGCAGCGGTGTTTCGCTGCTCTAAACGGTTCTTGGACCTAGTCCATTAGTTTTTGGTTTTACCTCCACTTGCCGGTGTTGCTTGTGGTTGGTATCTTTTTTTTGATTTCTCACCCTTTATTTATTTAATTTACGTTCGCTATGGCAAACGATTGTTTGAGGAATAGCATGTACGAGTCGCTCACTCGCAAGCATGGGCTGGTGTGCGACCCTCCGAGTGAGGTAAAGATGGAGCAAGTGCTTCTAGCAATTGGAAAATGCGTCGGCTCACATAATATCCGTGCAGCCTCTCGAATGAACAAGAAAGTTGTTGTGTTTGTATCGGAGGTGCACATGGTGAACTCCGTTGTGGAGCAAGGCCTTCTCATAGAACCCGACATGTTTCTAGTGGTTTCCCCATTAGATACACCTGCGGTGAGGGTCAATGTGTCTAATGCCCCTCCCTTTGTTAAAGGTGAGGACTTGTGTGCTCAATTGAGCAAGTTCGGTACGATCGTATCAAAAGTGACAATGGTGCCGATACACTCGGCAAGGGGTGAATTTCGACACGTGATGACTTTTAAAAGGGTCGTTTACATGATATTGCCCGAAAATGTGCAAAAGCTCAATGTAGTTTTGCATGCAAAGATTAATGGCCATACTTATAGAATGTATGCCTCCACGGACGTCATGACGTGCTATGGGTGTGGAGCTTACGGACACGTAAAGAGTTCCTGTCCCGGTTTGGTGAGACCATTAGAAAATCGAGACCAGGTGATTGCAGATTCTCCTCCCTCCCCACCTAATGGGGCGGATGATATGGTAGACTCCTCCCCACGACCTAATGGTGATCGGGAAACAGTTGACTCCTCCCCCTCACCTACTGAGATACGTGGAATGATAGACCCCTCCCCACAACCAATGGGTGAACAGGAAACAGTAGACCACTCCTCCCTACGTGCTGGTGTGACAAACGTAGTTGATCCCTCTCCTACTGTACAGGACTGTACGGATGACAATATGGAAGGGTTCGTAACAGTGGTTCGTAAAAAAGGACATAAACGTTCATGTCCCGTCGTGAAGGATGCAAGCACAGTGCAAAGTAAGGTACTTGTTGTGTCAAACGTGTCGCCGAGCTTGCAAGATGGAGCTTGTGTAGAGAATACCTGTGTGGGATTGCAAACTGAACCGGCACCGGGTTTAAATCTAAGCAATTCGTTTGCACCACTTGCCGAACTGTTTGAGGGTTCTGAGTGTGATATAGACATCGAGAATCCTCGCGCATCTCAGGAAGACACAAGTGGGGATATTGATAACCCTGATGTCTTACATGACATTAATGTAATGGTCACAGAGGTGGGCGCAGGGATGGCCAGGTGTAATGATAAAACAGATAAGTCAGACAGCCCCTCAGAGGAAACCTGTAAGCCTACACGTTTCGAACAAAATAAAAGGGATGATAAGAAGGAAGCTGCATATGACGATGAGCAGCTAAACATGAATGAAAACGATGTCCATGTTTCTGATCCTGGGGAGATTTGTGCCTCAGAAATAAGTTTGCATCAGGAAGAGAATGACAAAGATGATGCGTTTGATTTTGATGAACCCTACTCTACCTCGTCAGGTAGTGGGTTTTGTGCCCAAGAGGATGGGGATGGGGACACTGTAGTTACAGAAGATGAAGTTAAAAAATTCCTCGATGAATCCTTCAGGAAAAGGAATGTCAGAATTCAGGATTATTTCCCAAACCTACATGCTTTTCTAAAAACTACTAGAAACATGATTCGTGAACCCCAGCAAGTTGGGATCTCAGAACCTCAATTTCAGCGGTTGAGGAAGTGTGCCACTAAGGCAGGAAAAGAATTCCAAGAGGAGGAAAATTAATAAAGAATAAATGAAGGTAACGTCTCTCAACATAAACGGAGGCCGCAGCTGTATGCGGCGTCTGGAGGTGTTACAACTATTTGAGAAAGAAAAGATTGATATTTTCATGTTACAAGAGACACACATTAACGAATCTTGTGAAGACGAGTGGCGCAGAATGTTTAAAGGGTGCCATGTTTTCTCCAGTGCGGTTGAAGAAGCTAAAGCGGGGGTGGCAATAATCTTGCATCCTCGCCTTCAACCATCCGAGATTCACTATAGAGAGATTTGTAAGGGTTTCTTGATGGTGGTGGATTTTATTAGCAGCAATCAAAAGGTTAGCATTATTAATGTGTATTGCCCCAGTGACAGCGCTGAAAGGGCTCTATTTCTTCCAAAATTAGCGGATTGTTTAAGCACTGTTGATTTGACTTGTTTAATTTGTATGGGGGGAGACTATAATTGCACACTGAACCCTCGACTGGACAGGAACACTCCTGAGCCACATCCACCCAGTGCAAAGTCCTTGGCACAACTTGTGAAAAAATACAAACGTAGAGATGTATGGCGATTACAAAATCCAAACACCCGTCAATATACATGGGTGTGCTGTGCAAAAAACCAGTTAACCATGGGTCGACTGGACAGATTGTACGTGAACCAAGGAATGGTGAATCTGGTTAAGAGAACATGTATAACTCCATCTGGCTTTTCTGATCACCATATGATTGCAATGGATTGTATGTTACCTGGTCATTGCTGTAAGAGTGCACACTGGAATTTCAATGTGAAATTGTTACAAGATGAACATTTTAAAAATGCCTTCAGACTGGTATGGGAAGGATTAGAAAAGAAAACGTGTTCCTATGTCAATATGCGACAGTGGTGGGACTGTACCAAGTCACAAATTCGGATTTTCTGCCAACAATATTGCTCGTATGCCACTAGTAATACGTCTGGGTTGATAAGTGCTCTAAAAGCAGATGTACTTAAATATGAACAAGAAGCTGGAACATCTTGGGGAAGTGACCAATATCAGCAGCTGATAGAAAAAAAGACCCTGCTGGCCGAACTGGTCAAAGAGCGTGCGGCGGGAGCAATGATTCACCTGCGGATGAGCATAATACACCTCGAGACTCCAAACAAAGATTTCTTCAAAATGCAGAAGGCTGCCAACACTTCTCGGCAGATTCAGAGTCTACGCTCTCCCGACGGTGTTCTGACTCGCCAAAGTGACATTAAACATTCACTGCAAGAGTTTTACTCAAACTTGTTTACTCCAAGAACGGTGGATAAAACGATGGCAAATGAGATAATTGAACTTCTCCCATCTCTTTCTGAAGAGCAGCAACTCCAACTGGAATGTGACATTTCTCTGGAGGAGCTCACAACAGCAGTGAAACAACTCGAAGACGGCAAGGCCCCCGGAATTGACGGACTTCCTGCTGAATTTTACAAAGTTTTTTGGAATGTTCTGGGTTCTGCTTTAATTGAGATTTTTCACGAGAGCCTAAATCAGGGGGAATTGCCCTTGAGTTGCAGAAGAGCTGTCTTATGTCTTCTTCCCAAGAAAGGGGATTTGCAGCAGATTACAAACTGGCGGCCTGTGTCATTGTTAAATACTGATTACAAGATTGTGTCAAAAATGCTTGCAATGCGTCTTAAAAAGGTCATCTCGTTCTTAGTTGGGAATGACCAAACGTATTGCATACCTGAACGATCCATGTATGACAGTATTTTCTTGGTTCGAGACTTGATTACTATCGGTCAAACTGCGTCGCATGCTTTTGGGTTATTACTCCTTGACCAGGAGAAAGCTTTTGACAGTGTGGATCACTCTTTTCTGTTTGCAGTTCTTACGAAAGCAGGATTTGGAGAAAAATTCATTTCTTGCATAAAACTTTTATACAACAATGTATTGTTGTGGATATGAGAATGTTTTTTTATTTTGTTGTTGTGGTAAAATGTTGTTGTAAAAGGTTGTTGTAAAATATCACCCCTCCTCCCTCCGTTTGTGGTTGTATAAAGGTCAAAGGGCGTTTCCGTAGTTAGTCCATAAAACATACATGCAGGACACGATATATCCTTTCTTTTGATAGTTATCTCTTATTCTGTGTTTTAGGATAAGGCTGTGTCTCCCATTAATTAAAAGTACTCCATTGCACCAGTGAAAGAGAATAGATCCCCTTCCATTCCCATCCCCAAAAATCCCCATTTCCTTCACATCCCCCCTTTCGTGATTGCCGACCCTCGATTGCCATATTACATCCCCTCTCGTCACCGCTGAGCCCTCGATTGCCCATATTACCTCCGATCCAATTGCCGCCATTGACCACGAGGCAGGGTTGGGGGAAGGAAGGCGTTTCCCCACCTCGTCAGAGAGGGGAGGAGTGAACCAGCCCCGCTCGACCAACCATGAGCCAGGGGTTTGGCTACAGAGGGCGGAGGAAGAGCGGCCGGGGAGGTTCGCAAAGGTTGAGGGGCGGGGGCCTATATAACCCAAGGCAGGGGTGTGGCCAGGAGAGATGCGTTTTTACAGAGGAGAGCAGAAGACAGAAAGGCCTGGAGTTGGACTTTGAGTTGGTCTGAGTTGGTTGGGAGTCGGTCGTCAAGTGCAGAGTGGTGAAGAGTCAGTCAGTAGAGGTGGTGGTCAAGTGGTTGCGTTGGTTGCGGTGAGGAGTCGGTGGTAAAGAGTGAGGGACCAAGAAAGAAAGAGAAAGAGTCCTGAAGCACGAGAGGAAGTTGTTGGACTGGGTGGGACTAAGGAAGGAGAGAGAACCCGTCACACCAATCCCCCAAGCTCCGCGTTGGCTCCACCAAGCTCCGCGTTGGCTCCACCAAGCGTTCAGCTCCACCAAGCTCCGCGTTGGCTCCACCAAGCGTTCAGCTCCACCAAGCTCCGCGTTGGCTCCACCAAGCGTTCAGCTCCACCAAGCTCCGTGTTGGCTCCACCAAGCGTTCACCTCCAGCCATCCACCTCCTGCAATTCCCCGCGTGAGTCCGTCTTTTGTTTGTTCTGTCCTGGGTTAATTAAGTCTGTATAAGCTAGTATTTTCCCTGTGTCACCTGCGTCTTATGTGTTGTAAATAAACCTTGATTGCTTTCTTTTTGCTTGTGTGTAAATAGCCAATAAATTCAGTCGTATTTCCAAACCTTTCTTTGCCTTCTTTTTCCTCTTTGCATTCGTCGCCTTTGTCTTTTCCCCATTGGGCAGCTACGGTGCGATACGGCCAAAGTTCGGGTGGAATCGGGTGAGTTTTGTTAGGTCGCGGTCTTACACCACCGCTCGGTCTATAACATCTAACCGCGATCTATAACAATTGGTGTCAGGAGTGGGATTCGGGGCCCGAACAAAATTTTTAAAACATCTAGGAAAAATTTTGGTCAAAATTACGAGCTGCCGAAATTTGTTTTTTTTTAAAGCAAAACCCGAATTTTGAAATCGCGCCATGGCTGTTCAAGGCGACGGGATGCCGGTGGGAGAGATAGACGGGGTAGAATCGACCCAGGACCTCGGGGAAATGTATGTGGAGGAAAGGGTGGAGGAGAGTAAAGAAGGTGTGGTTGAGGGGGTATCAGGTGCACAAAATGGTGCTCTCGCGCACGTGGTTAAAGCGGCACCAAATTTTGCCGCGCCCGTGACCGTACCACTACCAGCGGGCTTTGATGTGGGGGACTTCATGGCGCAATTCACCGAGATGCTGAGAATAGAGGGGGAGAGATTGAGTAATAAAATTGAAGCAATAACCAACAGAATGGGTGACCGCATGCAAAAATGTGGAGAGACCATGGATCGCATGGTGGGCGAAAGGGTCCCAGGGGTGCACAAGGAAGTAACGCGGGTCGAGAAGCGCTGGTTGAGCGAAGCGGAGGAAAGCACGGGTACAATGACGGGGGTAGAAATCGCGACACGGGGTTTTGAAAAGCCGGCGACCGATGAGGTAGAGGGGATTTTATTAAAGCCAACGGTCGCCGAGGAGAATAAAGAAAAAGCAGAAGTGGGCATTGAAATTGAAGAGATGACGGAGGTAACCCGGGAATTGCAGGGAGAAATGGATTATGTACAAAGTCCCTGCTCACATCACGATGCTGTGCTTAACCCGAATGGAAGTTTGCAGGTTCGCGTGGAGAAAAGGATCCCCCAGGTGAGTCGTGCTGTATATTGTGCGGGTAGATTTTGCAGGAGGATGTTTAGCGACAAAAGAATTTTCGCGCGCTTGGGATCGAGGAAGCACCCGGGCGTTGGTGAAGGGTCCCGTGTGAGTGGAAATGGCACGCGTGTGAGGAAAAAGTGTGCGTCGGCGAGTGGGTGTGTTATAAAGTGTGGGAGTGAAACCGAGTGCGAGCGAGAATGCACGTCGGTGTGTACGGGGTGTGACACAGGGAGTGAGAGCAATGCGGAGTGCACGCCCATGGTGAGTGTTACGGAGGACGTAACGGAGGAGAGGTGTGGACCGAAGTGTGCGCAAGAGGTGTGGTGTGTAACAGAGAGAGCGTTGGTGGAATGTACGGACGGCGTTGGAACGCCAGGTTTTGTGAGGGTGAAAGGGGTAGCGTATGCTTGTAAGCATGCAAGTGAAGCATCGATGGTAACCGGTTTAGTGGTTAGAGCGACGGATAGCCGATGCGAGCACTCGGTGCGAGGGGTGCTTGGTTGGGTGCGAGGCCCGGCGTCGATCGAAGCTGCGTCGTTTCTCTTCGAAGCGTCGTTGCCGATTCGGGCTTGGCCCCGCCCCACACGGTCGAGTCCGGGCTTTGTCGGGCGAGGCGACCGGTCCGGTTCGAGGGCGAGTGGGAGGAAGCGGAACGGTGCCCCCTCGTGGGGACGGGGTTCCGACCGGGGGAGATGGAGCCATCGGGCCCGGGACCGCAAGGTGCCGCGCCGAGATGGTGCGTGGAATCTCGGTCCAACCAAACCACCTCCCTTGAACCGAAAGCCGGACGGATTCAACCTGCAGGCAACCAAACCACCCGAATTCATTGCTCGGCTTTACGAAGCCGAGTTTAATGATGTCATGACGCACCGAGGCTAGGATATAGCGGACTGTGATGATGGTGATCGTGATAGTAATAGTGTTTTAGGCCCAAAATTAGAGAAAAACAAAATTTGATGATTGGCAAAGGATTGGCAGTAATGATTGGCAGATGATGAGTAGTGATTGGCAAATTTTTGATTGGTTGGAATTTAGGTGTACAAAATTGATAGTGAGAAACCCCCGATGTGGTGGGATGGCAAATCCACCATCCCTCACAGACGTGGGGCAAAGGAGCTATAGTTTATGGGGTGTATGGCAGTGAAAACTAGCCCGGGTGGGTTAGGTTATATTGTAGGGATCTAGAAGAGATTGACATTAGGTAACGTTAAGGTTAGTTAGTGACTGATACCTGTAGTGGGGACGCAGGTAGATTAGTGTGGATGATAATGACGTGGGAGCGCAATAGTTTAAAGGGACGACTGGGAAGCGCAAGTTTCAGAAGGGAGTAGTTAGCTGAGATGATGCCGTGTGTGTGAGGATTGAACAGGTGAGAATTGGACAGGTGTGATTGCACAGGTGTGCAACTGAACAGGTGTGTGGAGCAGTGTATGAGGGAGTAGTGGTGATTGTGTGTTGTGTTGACCAACTGGTCCAGGAAGAGGAGGAGGGTGCAGGTGGCACCAGGTAGGATTGCACAGGTGTGCAACAACAGGTGTATGTGGTTGTATGGAATAAATGGTATGGAGTAGTGGAATGGATGGTAGTGGAGTGAGAATGGTGGAAATTGTGGAGTGGAGTGGATGGTGCAAAGGTGTGAATGGGGGAAGAGTGGACCCCCATCACGGATACCCGGGGCGGGTAGTGTAAGTGTTAGGTAGAGGGTACAGGTAAATTGTAGTTGGATATTGGCATCTGTGGTGCGGGTGACAGAATGGTATGTGGATGGGTGCGTTGGTGTTGTGGAAATGGCTGGGCGTGTAGCCTGTTAGTGTGTGTAGTTGGTTGGGCGCTCCACCACTGTGAGGATGTCGGCCAGGTGAGGCCGCAGGTGGGCTCTGGGAGCCGGTAGTAGTTGTTGTGGATGGGGCCCGAGGATCCGGAGGACGGACCCGGGTAGCCCAGTGCCAGAGGGCACCGAGTGGGGTGACAGAGCCAGGAGGGGCCTGCCCCAGTTAGATAGGTTAGGGTGAGGAGCTAGGTAAGCTCGGGTGGCAACTGCAGTGGTGGAGGTGTGCAGGTGGGTAGACCCACTGGGAGAGGTACACGTCGCAGCCCAGAAATTGTGCTAGAGCACCGGGAGATGAATCGGGGGAGTGAGACCCCAAATTGAGAAGCACCACAGTTTGGCCAATGGGAATTGGTTTTTAGAACCCATAGTGTAAGAGGGCCAATGGTTTGGCCGGAGAAAGAACCCGGGTAGTGTAAAGTGTGTTAAAATCATTTAGAGGATAGTTAGGATGAAGGATCTCCTCGCACCATCTGCATCCACTCACCTGAGGTGACAGGTACTCCACACCATGCCATGTTTAATTATTTTTACTGTGCAAATGTTTGGAATGTGAGACGCATCATGACGTGGGTGTGACATTGTGCGTAATTCCATCTCTTCCTCCTTATGAGGATTGATGATGAATTGATGATGGCAAATTTTTGAAGTAGAGGGATTGTGGTGACGAATTTGGTATAGGGGAAATATGGGGAAGACGTGACAGTAGTGACGAATTGGTAATGTGTAGATTTTGTACATATGGCGTAAGGGCAAGGGTAGGCTAGGTGACAGGGGGGTGACGTACGGTAGGGACGAGCTTTCTCACTTCGCCCTCCGTACGCATTTTGCCTTGCATTGCCTTTTTGACGTGTACCCTTGAGACCTTACCCCTCGCTCATCTGTCTTGTCCCCCCTTTTTGTCTCCCACATGAGGACCTGAGCGCCGTTGGGCGCCGAGGGGAGCGTGCGTGGGTCGGCCATTGTGCGCCCGAAATTCCCAGAACCAGCTGTCTGCATCGATGCACCACGTTATGGACCACATGTCAGTGGCCGAGCACCACTTATGGACCCCATGGGTTGGGGCAAGGCCCCTCTGCTGGAACCGGCCATGAGGGCCCGAAATCTTGCTGGCGGACCTTGGCCACAGGGCACCGATGCCCCACAGGTGAACCACACTAGTCGGCCCTGTGGGCCATAAATAAAATCAAATAAAAAAAGGACACATTGGGCACACTTTATTGAAAATAGGCCGCCAGTAAGCAAAGCAAAAGAATGACAACATCTGGAAGAACAAATAATAACCAGCAGAGGGAGCCGAAGAGCAAGAGATCACCTGCAGGGTTTGGGTTTGTTGGATTTATTTTATTGATGAACAGTGGTGACTGCACTGATTGGTGCTTGAGGGTGTGTTGGTGCGTTATAGGTGCTTTCATGGTGCATTGATGCAGAGCAGACTGTCCTCCCCCCAGAAAGAACAATTACAGGTCCTGGGTTAGTTTTGTAAATAAAAATAGCGTCAATTGTAAATAATGCTTCCCACCGTCAGTGTGTAGTTTGAAGACCATTCCGCAATTCGGTTAACTGTGGGCGTAAGTCTGTTAGGCAGGGTGCAATGGAGCAGCGGGACACATTTATTTATGTTTTAAAACTGTCGCACTCAGGGTCAGGCTAAAAGTAGAGGGAACTACACCTACATGCCACACTAAGGTAAAAGTAATAGGCCCGGGACGTGCCTAAGGGGAGGAGGGTGCAGTGTTGTGGATATGAGAATGTTTTTTTATTTTGTTGTTGTGGTAAAATGTTGTTGTAAAAGGTTGTTGTAAAATATCACCCCTCCTCCCTCCGTTTGTGGTTGTATAAAGGTCAAAGGGCGTTTCCGTAGTTAGTCCATAAAACATACATGCAGGACACGATATATCCTTTCTTTTGATAGTTATCTCTTATTCTGTGTTTTAGGATAAGGCTGTGTCTCCCATTAATTAAAAGTACTCCATTGCACCAGTGAAAGAGAATAGATCCCCTTCCATTCCCATCCCCAAAAATCCCCATTTCCTTCACATCCCCCCTTTCGTGATTGCCGACCCTCGATTGCCATATTACATCCCCTCTCGTCACCGCTGAGCCCTCGATTGCCCATATTACCTCCGATCCAATTGCCGCCATTGACCACGAGGCAGGGTTGGGGGAAGGAAGGCGTTTCCCCACCTCGTCAGAGAGGGGAGGAGTGAACCAGCCCCGCTCGACCAACCATGAGCCAGGGGTTTGGCTACAGAGGGCGGAGGAAGAGCGGCCGGGGAGGTTCGCAAAGGTTGAGGGGCGGGGGCCTATATAACCCAAGGCAGGGGTGTGGCCAGGAGAGATGCGTTTTTACAGAGGAGAGCAGAAGACAGAAAGGCCTGGAGTTGGACTTTGAGTTGGTCTGAGTTGGTTGGGAGTCGGTCGTCAAGTGCAGAGTGGTGAAGAGTCAGTCAGTAGAGGTGGTGGTCAAGTGGTTGCGTTGGTTGCGGTGAGGAGTCGGTGGTAAAGAGTGAGGGACCAAGAAAGAAAGAGAAAGAGTCCTGAAGCACGAGAGGAAGTTGTTGGACTGGGTGGGACTAAGGAAGGAGAGAGAACCCGTCACACCAATCCCCCAAGCTCCGCGTTGGCTCCACCAAGCTCCGCGTTGGCTCCACCAAGCGTTCAGCTCCACCAAGCTCCGCGTTGGCTCCACCAAGCGTTCAGCTCCACCAAGCTCCGCGTTGGCTCCACCAAGCGTTCAGCTCCACCAAGCTCCGTGTTGGCTCCACCAAGCGTTCACCTCCAGCCATCCACCTCCTGCAATTCCCCGCGTGAGTCCGTCTTTTGTTTGTTCTGTCCTGGGTTAATTAAGTCTGTATAAGCTAGTATTTTCCCTGTGTCACCTGCGTCTTATGTGTTGTAAATAAACCTTGATTGCTTTCTTTTTGCTTGTGTGTAAATAGCCAATAAATTCAGTCGTATTTCCAAACCTTTCTTTGCCTTCTTTTTCCTCTTTGCATTCGTCGCCTTTGTCTTTTCCCCATTGGGCAGCTACGGTGCGATACGGCCAAAGTTCGGGTGGAATCGGGTGAGTTTTGTTAGGTCGCGGTCTTACACCACCGCTCGGTCTATAACATCTAACCGCGATCTATAACAGTATCATGCCTGCTAAAAGTAAATAACAGTCTGTGTCGTCCTTTCCCCTTTCAGCGTGGCATCCGTCAGGGCTGTCCACTGTCAGGCATGTTGTACACACTGTCCATCGAACCCTTACTGGCTCTCCTTCGTACCACTTTATCTGGTTTGTCCTTGTCAAACAATTCCAAAATTGTTACATCAGCATATGCAGACGACCTGTGTGTTGTGGTTAAAAACCAGGAAGATGTTTTTGAGCTATCCCGGTGTTTTGCCAAATTTGAACTTGCTTCATCAGCAAGAGTAAATTGGAACAAAAGTGTTGCTCTTTCTCTGTACCCAGATACCCTATCGGGGTCACAGGCTTCACATATGGTTCCCCCAACTCTTCCAGGAGGAATGTTATGGGAAACGGATGGGTTTAAATACTTAGGCATCCATTTGGGAACTGCAAGCTATATGAAGAAAAACTGGGATGGTTTCTTAGATAACATTAAGCAGAAACTATCAAAGTGGAAAGGGATGCTCCATATCTTGTCACTTAAGGCACGGGTAACGATAATAAACAACCTGGTGCTTCCAATCGTATGGCATAAGATCATAGCACTCCAGCCTCCTCAAGCTCTGATCACCAACATTCAGAGGGGTCTAGTTGACTTCTTCTGGGGAGGCCACCACTGGCTTAAGCCAGATGTGCTGTGTAGACCACGTAATTCAGGTGGTCAAAACTTGGTGCACATCCCGAGTCGAATAATGGCTTTTCGGCTAATGACAATAAAACGTCTGCTGTACAGCGAGGTTGTGCCCTGGCGTCTTCTCACGAATACGTTGCTCAGGCAAGTAGGTGGAATGGACTATGACCGGGAACTTTTCCTTATGGACTTGAAACAGGTCGACAGAGCTCGGCTCCCTGCATTTCATCGGTCTCTCCTGAACGCCTGGCAAGCTCTAGGAGTGCAGCGGTTGGAGATCTCTTATGATCCCAGGAGGTTTGTGCATGAGCCATTGTTCCAAAACTCACTATTCGCTGAAGTATCTACCAGCCGAGCTTTTATGGAACATTTTACGAACAATGGGATTAATAAAGTGCGAGATCTTATGGAGCTATCCTTAAAGCGATGGTTGTCTGCCAGCACTGTTTCTGGAAAAATTGGCTTGCGTTCAATTAGAATAGTGAGCAGGGTCATAAAGATTGTATCCCAGACTTTTTTAGATTTAAACATTGGGTGGAATGGGGTAAATGAAGAAGTAGACTTTCGTTTAACCTTCCCTGAACTCTCAGTCACTGCCCAGGAACAACATGGTGTGTTTTCCTCTCACAGCGAAGAATCCAGTGTGTTCCACATCATGGGAAAAAGGGCAATGTATAGAATTTGTCTAGAGGTGTGCTTACCGGGCTGTGCAGCACCCTTAAGGAACAAGTGGAAAGAGTCTTTACCTGCAGGAGCATTTCTCACTCCAAATTGGGATGAAATGTACAGGAGTCCTACTGTTGGACGTACAGGAGACCTAAATTGGAGACTGGTCCATCACGCCCTGGCCACACAGGTGTTAGTTCAGAAGTTTAACCCTGCTGTGTCTAATTTATGTCCTTTTTGTGGTAATGTTGAACATTTGTATCATGCGTTTATTGAGTGCAAGAGATTGTCATCTCTGTTTCTGTATCTGAGCCGAATCTTTTGTAAATTCAAAATTGTTTTTTCTATTACAATCTTTGTTTATGGACTTGCATGTAATACTAGGAAAAACTCTGTGATTTTTCTTTTGAATTTTTTGCTTGGAATTGCTAAGCTTGCAATTTATAAAACCAGAAAAGCCAGATTAGGTAGTGGAAAAAATGAAAATGCACTTTTTTGTTTCATCGGGATGGTGTCAGCACGTATAAAGCTCGAACATGCTTATCATGTAAACATGGGGAACCTTCTTGTGTTTGAAGAGTTATGGGGCATGGGGGGTGTTTTGTGCAAATGCATTGGAAATGAGGTTGTGATTTGTATGTGAAGTGGAGTTGGAATACTTTGGTTTTATACTTTTATAATAAAAGGACACAAAAGTCTCTCTCTCTCTCTCTCTCTCTCTCTCTCTCTCTCTCTCTCTCTCCAAAATGGTGTGCTGATCACAGATTGATCACTCCTCGAGCATGATATGATTTCTTTGTGAGGAGCAAAACACTTTATTATTTTTTTTCCTGTTCCCTTTCTTGATGGACTAATGGTCTTCATGTAAATGTTCCCTTTAAAATGGTTTTGCTTGTTTTTTTACCTCTGATTTGTGAAATGCTTTGTGAAATGGTTGTATTTATACATTTTACAAAATATACTTTTTGATATTTTTGTAATAAAAGGATGTAAAAGTCTCTCTCTCTCTCTCTCTCTCTCTCTCGGCGAGGCGTCATGGCGGCTGTGAGCAACTGCTCTGTGTTGTCGTGAGTTATTTGTGAGTTTTCCTCCTCTCCTGCCCTACCCTGCCCCCCCCTCCCTATCCTGTGTACTTTGGCATTTTGGTTTCATCCGTTCTACACCTTTGTCTTCGAGAGAGAGAGGATTGAGAGCGGGCCCATTTTGGGTGCGGCCTACTGGCTTCGACGGCGTTTTGTAAGCCATTTTTGTGCTTATAATGCACGTTTATTACTTACTTTAGTTCGATTATATAGGTTTGATACCTTCTTGTCCGGTTCGGACAAGTGGGGGGTGTTGAATTCGCTGGTATGGCGAATGCACGCTCTCGGTTAGAGGCGTTCGATAGCCTAACGAGGAAGCATGCATTTGTGTGTGTTCCACCAGAAGGAGTCCTCACTGAGGATGTGGTACTCGCAGTGGGGAAAATAATCGGGTGCGAGCATGTCCGAGCTGCCTCACGAATGAATCAAAAAGTTGTTATTTTCCTGTCCGAAGAAAACTTTGTTCACGACGTCGTGAGTGCAGGTTTAACCACAGAAGGTGGTGTTTTTATGTTAGCGTCCCCCATGGATACTCCAGCGATGAAAATCGTTGTATCAAACGTACCACCATTTATATCAAACGACAAACTAATGTCAGTCCTTTCTCGTTATGGAACAGCTGTGTCGAGAATGTCCATGATCCCTCTGAAGAGCCGAGACGAGAGGATAAAACACGTTATGAGTTTCCGTCGCCAAGTTTACATGGTACTTCCCGATCGTGGTGATGATACAGGGTTAAATATTTCATTTAAAGTAAAATCCGACGATCGGGAGTATCAAATGTACGCCTCGTCAGCCTCACTAACGTGTTTTCACTGTGGAGCCTTTGGTCACGTTAAACGTTTTTGTCCCAAGGTTTCGTGTTCAAAGTGTGGGGAAAATGGCCACGCATACACCGATTGTAAAAATGATAATACTCGTGTTCCTATTCAACCGACTGGAGTTAATCCTGTGAGTTTACCGGTTCCTGCTGTTCCCTCCTGCAGTGAGACGAACAATAGCAGCATCGATGCGCATATCCCGAGTCTAGAAAACGATCGCACTTCACTTCCTGTCACAGAAACCGAAGCGACCCCAACTCGCGCAACCTTTGCTGCGATTCCCTCATGTAGTGAAGGAATGGAGGAGGACCCTATTATTGGTTCTAAAAAACGAAGGGCGTCGGTTGATAATTTTTCTACCAGTAATCCAAAAAAGGTGGTATTGGAGAAGGCCAGTGTAGCTGAACACACACCTCAATGTGTTCCTCATGCTTCCATCGGGTTTGAAAAAAAGGATGGTGAATCGGGTGCTGCAATTGAGGATAATATGTCTGAAAGTTTGTGTACAAACTCTGTGGACGCAAATTGCTATATGGGTGAAATAAGTTGCAACGCTGAATACGTTGATAAACCCTCGAACGAACCATTACGATCATTGATATCAGTCACTATGAACGAGCAGACAGTGACTGACTCATCCCTCTGCAGTGCTGCTCTACCGATGCAGATTCAAAACTGTGTCACCGAGTCGCTCATCGATTCGGTAGATTGTGCTCCACAAGAGGATGAAACCGAGGCTTCAACTTCTGACGAGCACAAATATCACCATGGCATCGTGGATTGCACAGTGGAGCTCTCCAGCGAATCCCCAGAGATACTGACAATTCCCATAGTGACCACGGAGGCCGACATCCTCGATCCTGGAGGGACCTTGTCAGACTTGTCGGAATCTGATGAGGATGAGGAGGTGCCTGAGTTGTCTCAGTCTCAGTTGAGTCAGCCAATGATATCTCCTCAACTCGTACTCTCCTTTCTGAATGAAACCTACAGACAGCGAAATGTAGTTATCAGGGATACATTTCCTGATTTAGGTTCATTCATTCAATCAGCAAAGGAAATAACAAGAAAGGGCAAAGAATTTCCACTAACAATGTCACAATTTCACCGACTCAGGAAATTTATTACAAAAGCCAGTCTTGAGATTTCGCAACACCCAATCAAACCTTTTGATAAGGAATGAAGCAAATTACCTTTGGCACCTTGAACATTAACGGTGGAGGTGCAAACCCAAACCGCCAAGCTCAAGTGCAAAGTTTGTTTCGGCGCAAAAATGTCGATGTACTTTTACTGCAGGAAACGCACATCACCCAAAACGTAGAATATGATTGGTGTCGCGTTTTTGGGGGACAGTGCTTTTTTAGCAACCTGTCTTCCTTTTCGGCAGGTGTTGCTTTCATACTTCGACCAGGGCTAGTACCTGAGTCAATCCTCTTCCAGGAGATTGTTAAAGGCCGATTCAGCTCTCTTGAACTGGAGGTTAATAATTTCCATTTCACATTATTCAATGTGTACGCACCAAGTGAGAGCACAGAACGGAAAGCTTTCTTTGCGTCTGTGATTAATCACCTGCAGACAGTTGATCTAAACCAATGTGTGTGTATCGGGGGTGATTTTAACTGTACCTTTGAACCTGTAATGGACAGGAACTCGGCAGAACCTCATCCCGAATCATGTATTGATTTATCCCTTTTCCTTTCTCGGGTGGGTTTGCTAGATGTATGGAGGGTACTTTTCCCCAATGAACCTCAGTTCACCTGGAGCCGCATCACCAGAGGAAGAGTGTCCTTTGCGAGACTCGACCGATGGTATATAAACTCACCTTTTAGAAACGCTATAGTCTCTCCAGATTATTTTCCGTCAATATTCTCAGACCATCATTTAGTAACCATGGGGTTTCTTTTTCCTCAGTCAATAAATAAAAGTGCATACTGGAAATTTAATACCAGTCTTCTAGAAGATGGTCTATTTAAAGAAGCCTTCCAAGTTTTCTGGGCTAATCAAATCCAAAGAAAGGCCTCTTTTTCTTCAGTTAATCTTTGGTGGGACAATACGAAAGCCCAGATTCGGGTGTTTTGTCAACAGTTTAGAGCAAACATTACAAATGTTAAGAATATAACAATGACTTGTTTGGAAGCTGACATTGTACAGCTCGAAGGTAAACTTGCTAAAAAGAATAATGCAAGAAACTTCCAGTTATTACTAGAAAAGAAGACTCAGCTGAGAGAGTTAATCCAGGAGAAAGCAGCAGGGTTGTTGCTCAGACTAAGGGTTAAGAACTTAAAGGTTTTAGATACCCCTAGTAAAGCTTTTTTTCGTCTGGACTCTGTCAGTAAAGCACCCAAGAACATTTTTTCTGTAATTAATCCTGGCGGAGCTGTCGTTGTAAATCCCAGAGACAGACGGTTATGTGTTCAGGACTTCTTTTCCAAACTGTTTTCAAAACAGGTTGTTTGTGATGAAACAATGAGACTTTTAACCTCTCACCTATCCTCGTTAACCGAGTCCCAGCGGCTGGATATGGACTCGCCAATTACGCTCGAGGAGTTAACGCAAGCTCTGGCTGGAATGGACTCGGGAAGAGCCCCTGGAATCGATGGTCTGCCGGCTGAATTTTATGTGGAATTTTGGGAACTATTAGGTCCAGAACTGATGCATGTTCTTGAATCATCACTGACTCATGGAGAATTGCCTTTAAGTTTGAGAAGAGCGGTGATGTCCCTTCTTCCAAAGGCTGGTGATTTGCGACAAATGAAGAATTGGAGACCTGTTTCTCTACTATGCACTGATTATAAAATCCTTTCAAAAGTTCTGGCGAATCGAGCTAAAAGGGTAATTTGCGATTTGGTTCACCCTGATCAGAGTTATTGTATTCCAGGTAGATCTATGTATGATAACATATTTTTCATTAGAGATCTCATAGATGGCAACTGTGTGCAGAATGACTTTGGTATAATTTTTCTTGATTTAGAAAAGGCTTTTGATAGCATCGATCATGTCTTTTTGAATCATGTGCTTGAAGCCTGTGGATTTGGAGATAATTTCAGAACTTATATTGCTTTATTGTACAACAATATATTCAGTTTAGTTAAGGTGAGCAATGAGCTTTGTTCTCCCATACAGGTTCAAAGGGGGGTAAGGCAAGGTTGCCCTGTCTCCGGCTTACTGTTCACCCTTGTAATGGAATCACTTCTCGTGTTACTAAGGAATAACGTTTCTGGAATGAGTATATCTCCTGATCATCCTCCAGTTGTCGTATCGGCGTATGCTGATGATGTTGCAATCATTGTTAAAAACAATAACGACATTGCAGCTCTGGCTAAGTGCCTACATTTGTTTGGTTTAGCTTCCTCGTTGAAGTGCAACTGGGAAAAGAGCAAAGCGCTATGGGTTCCCTCTGTCAGGGACAGTGCATCTAGAATGGCGCAAGACCCGCCAATACACCTTCCTGCAAGTTTAAAGTGGGTGGATGGAGGTGTTCGCTATCTTGGAGTGTTCCTTGGATCCCCACAGTACGGCCAGAAAAACTGGGAAGGTGTCGCTGAACGCGTAAAAAAGAGATTGAGTAGATGGAGGAGAGCCCTGCCTCACCTTTCGTATAAGGGCCGAGTTTTGGTAGTCAAGAACCTCGTCGCCTCCTTCTTGTGGCACAGATTCATCTGCCTGCAACCACCAGAAGGCTTGGTGAAGGAAGTGCAAAGGCAACTGTTGGAGTTCTTTTGGGGAGGGCATCACTGGTTACGGCCAAACGTTGTATGCCGTCCATTGGCCGAGGGTGGCCAGAGTATGGTCGACATCAAGAGCCGCATAATGGCCTTTCGGCTATGCACTGTGCAAAAACTTTTGGTGAAAGAACAATTACCAAACCATGTTTTGGCCACCCACATTTTGCGGCAAGCTGGCGGGCTGGGATATGGCCGCGAATGTTTCTTGGTCCTGCTTCAACAAGTTGACACATCTCCTCTTCCTGTTTTTTTATCAGAGTGTGTTGAATGCTTGGCAGAACCTCACAGTGTGCCGTCAAGAAGACAACTACGACATCCATATGTTTGCACAAGAGCCTTTGTTCTGCAATCGGCTTTTCCCAAACATACCCAAAAGTAGGGACCTCTGCCAGCATTTCATAATTGCCGGCATCACAAAAGTATGGCACCTCCGGCAAGTTTCAGGTTGCGGGTGGAAATCAGCTCGAGAAGTAGCCGAGCTAGCAGGAATTCGGTCCGAAAGAGTGACTGCAAAAGTGTTGAGAGAGGTGATACGAATAGGGGTACGGCTGAGAGTATGATGGTCCCACGAGCTCGAACCATTGCATGATGAGTGGGTTTTTCCTGGGTTACTGGTGCACTTCAAGTTGGAAGACTTACCCCCGGTTAGCATGGGGATAAGCCCCTTTCAAGAGACCAGCAGTAAAGAGCTATACAAGTCATGTGTCAAGTTACTGCTGGGGGATACGCCGCTAAATGGAATAATCCGGTGGAAGAGACTGTTGCCTGTGGGACCCCCCTCTGAACCTGTATGGAACTCCATGTATAGCAAGCTCATAAGTAAAAGATCTGGTGATCTCCAATGGAGACTGATCCACTGGATAGTCCCCTCCAATAAGTTAATCAACCATTTCTCTCCTACATCCACATGTTGCCCATTCTGCATATGTACGGAGGACGTGTTCCACGCCTTCATTAATTGTGTGAGATTGGTTCCTTTGTTTCGGTGGTTTAATCTTGTGGCACACAGAATGAAGGTTGTTTTCTCGTTGCGTTCTTTTATTTTCGGCTTTAATGCCAAGTCAAGCAAGGAAAACATGTTAATGAGGTTTCTTGTCGCAACAGCCAAGCTGGCAATATATCTCTCAAGAAGGGAGAAATTGAACGGTAAACCTGCCGGGGAATGCAATGTAACGTTGTTTTTCAATGCCCTCGTGTCAGCAAGACTTAAACTAGAGTTTTGTTTCTATAAGGATGCAAACAATCTTGATGAATTCACCAATACTTGGTGTCATGAAGGGTTGTGTGAGGTTCGTGAGAACCAACTGGTAATATTTTTGTAGGTTGTATAAAGTTAATGGTTTATTTTGGCAAATTGTGTGCCGTGATACTTCTGTAACCTTTTCGTTTCATTGCTTTTTCATGTATTTATGATTGGTGTGAAGATATAAATACATTTTTTTTGTATTATTTTGATAATAAAAGGACTTCAAAAGTCAAAAAAAAGTCTTTCTCTCTCTCTCTCTCTCTCCCTCTCTCTCTCTCCCTCTCTCTCCCTCTCTCTCTCCCTCTCTCTCTCTCCCTCTCTCTCCCTCTCTCTCTCCCTCTCTCTCTCTCCCTCTCTCTCCCTCTCCCTCCCTCTCTCTCCCTCTCTCTCTCTCCCTCTCTCTCCCTCTCTCTCCCTCTCTCTCCCTCCCTCTCTCTCCCTCTCTCTCTCTCCCTCTCTCTCCCTCCCTCTCTCTCCCTCTCTCTCCCTCTCTCTCCCTCCCTCTCTCTCCCTCTCTCTCCCTCCCTCTCTCTCCCTCCCTCTCTCTCCCTCCCTCTCCCTCCCTCTCTCTCCCTCTCTCTCCCTCTCTCTGCCTCTCTCTCCCTCTCCCTCCCTCTCTCTCCCTCCCTCTCTCTCCCTCTCTCTCCCTCCCTCTCTCTCCCTCTCTCCCTCTCTCTCTCCCTCTCTCCCTCCCTCTCTCCCTCCCTCTCTCTCCCTCCCTCTCCCTCCCTCTCTCTCCCTCTCTCTCCCTCTCTCTGCCTCTCTCTCCCTCTCCCTCCCTCTCTCTCCCTCTCTCTCTCTCCCTCTCTCTCCCTCTCTCTCCCTCTCTCTCTCTCCCTCCCTCTCTCTCCCTCCCTCTCTCTCCCTCCCTCTCTCTCCCTCCCTCTCTCTCCCTCTCTCTCCCTCCCTCTCCCTCCCTCTCTCTCCCTCCCTCTCCCTCCCTCTCTCTCCCTCCCTCTCTCTCCCTCTCTCTCCCTCTCTCTCCCTCTCTCTCCCTCTCTCTCCCGTTCGTGTGTTGGGCGTGGCAAGATGGCGGTTGTGCAGTTCGGGGAGGTGTGAGTTGCTCTGGCTGTCGAGTGTTCCGGCTGTTTTCCCTTATTATTTCAACCTTTCCCTCACCCCCACGACCCCCCTGGTGTTCTCATATCATTACTGTATTCGTGTTTCCTCCCCTGTGCTCAAACCTTTCCCCTGTATTACCTTTTCCCTCCCTTCCCTTCCTTGAGACGAGAGAGAGACAGAGCGCATGCGGTGGGTGATGGATGGTAAGTGAGTTTGTTGCTTTCCATTGCATCCGCATGTTCTTATCGCTTCGTGTAAAGTGACGAGAACTGTTTTTTGAATTAATTACTTTCTCACTTTGCCGTCGCCATACTTATCACGGCCCAGGCCGGCATGACGAGCGTCCGTTCTCGCAGTACCGCGTTCGGATCGTTAAGCAGGAAGCATTGTCTCACGTGCGTCCCTCCAGCTCATGTTGCGGTCGAGGCGATTATTATCGCCGTCGGTGAAATTATCGGAGCTGAAAATGTCCTTGCAGCTTCGAGAATGAACAAGAAAGTTGTTGTTTTCGTGTTACAACAAGCTATGGTTGCGAGTGTTGTGGAATCGGGTTTATCCGTCGAGCCCGATATTTTTATCGCAGTTTCACCGTTTGATTCGCCATCAGTAAAAGTTCTGGTTTCCAACATTCCGCCATTTTTGGAGGACGAAAAAGTCGAGCTTGCTCTTCGTAATTTCGGCACAGTCGTCCCGCATTTCAATGGTTCCCTTACGGTGCCGTGACGATCGTTATAAACACGTTTATTCTTTCAGGCGTCAATTATTTATGATTTTGAACGAAAACCGTCGTGACCTTGATGTTAAATTCATGATAAAACATGATAACTACAATTATCAAATGTATGCAACAACAGAGGTGTTAACGTGCTATGCCTGTAATCAGCATGGACACCTGCGGAGGGATTGTCCGAATAATCTCCCTGATGCCAATTCAGCGTCCAATCAGAACACCACACCACCTGAAGGACAGGAATTTCTTCCTACGCCTGAAAGACGGGACTCTGCTTCTTCACCTGAGGGACAGGAATCACTTCCTTCGCAAAATGCTCACCCAGGAGGGACGAATGATGCAGATGATGGCTTCACAGTTGTAACCCAGAATAAAGCACAGAAGCGAGCAATTGATACCAAATTAGACAATCAAGTGAAACCCAAGAGGGCTCCTTCCTATGCGCAAGTGGTAAGAACACCTGCCAAACAATCACCTGAACCCATTCCCATGGACTCACCTCCTGAGCAGCCCTGCACTCCAGTTGTGAGTACACATGAAACTGTTACTCCCACTGTGCTTGATGAACCGGAGATCCCTCGTGGAGTCGATGAGACCCTCTCCCAACCCCCACCATGCACAGATGCCACAGTTAAAATCGATGCACCGGATGTACAAATTGATTGTGATCTGGAGGTGGCTGTACCTGCAGCATCTGAACAAATTGCTCCTGAAGAACCGCAGGAACTTGTGGTTGACAGCATGGGTTACGAGTCTGATGGAACATCTTCTGTTGCTTCGACCTTAAGCGACACAGGCAGCGATGTTCCTCCTCACAACCTTGAGGTTGATTCCTCAGTATCTCCCGATGCCGTTCACGCCTTCATACACAAAAGTTTTCGCAAAAAGGGGGTCAAAATTAAAGATCATTTTCTAGTCCTAGAAGATTTCATTCAAGTGGCTCGACTAATGATTTCTAGACCGGATCGGTACAACGTTGCAGACCCTCAACGTCACCGGTTAAGGAAATTTCTAAGTCGTGCTCGGAGCGAACTCGAAGACAATGGCTGATGTCCTGCCAGTGCCCCATCACAATGAAACTACGCATTGCCAGCCTTAATATCAACGGTGGTCGCACGTCTCTTCGTAAAGTGCAAGTTAAACAACTAATCGAGTGCAACAAGGTTGACATCTTGTTGTTGCAGGAAACTCATTCTACTGAAGGTTCTTCAGCTGAGTGGGAGTTGTTTCTTAAAGGGCATTGGTTCTTTAGCAATCTATCAAGCCCAATTGCTGGGATAGCCATCTTCTTTCGGCAAACTCTTCCCTTGACTTCGGTTTCCTTTAAAGAAATTGTGAAGGGATATTTAGCCTCGCTGACTTTCTCTGTTGGTCAGCAGCTTTTCACAATAATCAATGTGTACGCACCAAGTACAAATGCTGAAAGATCTTCCTTTTTTGACTGTCTTGACTCGTATCTTGCTGGTGTTCCCCCTGACCACTTTCTATGTCTTGGAGGAGATTTCAATTGCACACTTAACCCCTCCCTTGATAGGAATGGAGCTGAGCCACATGCAGCCAGTACAAGACCTCTCGTTCGCTCAATCTCAAGATTCAAGCTGACAGACATTTGGAGATTGCAACATCCGATGCAGCAACAATTTACTTGGTGTCGCTGCTCTAACAACTTAGTGTCGCTAGCTCGACTTGATAAATTGTACGTTTCTGACCATTTCCTCAACCTCGTCTTAAACACCTCTATTCTCCCATCTAGGTTTTCCGATCACCACATCATCACTGTGCATTTTCAGTTGCCACTCATAAAGGTGGTGAGCCCTTATTGGAAGTTCAACACAACACTTCTTCAAAACGAATTCTTTGTTGCATCCTTTAGGGCCTTTTGGGCACATTACATCACGATGGATAAAGAGTTCTCGTGTTTACGTCAGTGGTGGGACAACGCTAAAGCTCAAATTAGAGTTTTTTGTCAAAATTTCTCATGACACAGTACTCGGGACCACGATGTAAATATAGATCTGGTGAAGACACAAATTCTTCACTTGCAAAACAAAGTGTCATCCTCTCATAATAATGGGCAGCAGCAGATGCTGTATGAAAAGAAAGCCCTGTTAAATGAATTACTGGCCGAACGTGCAAAGGGTGCACTCCTTCGGATGAGAATGACTCATTTGCAACAACTAAATAACCCGAGCAGACTTTTCTTCAAGCTGGAAACTGCCTCAAAAAAACAAAAACAAATATTGTCCTTGCGTTCTGCTGGCGGAAGGATTTTGACTGATCCAAGTGACATCAAACTTACTATTAAGACTTTCTTTTCTCACCTCTACTCCTCTAAGCACACTTTCTCAAACCACATACATTCATTTACCGCATCCTTGCCTACACTTACTGAGACACAGAATTCGACTGCTGAAGGCGAAATAACATTGGACGAACTCACTAGTGTTTTAAAGACCTTGCCCACCAGCAGGGCACCTGGCTTAGACGGGTTGCCAGTGGAATTCTACAGCACCTTTTGGGATTTGCTGGGACCATGTCTACTAATTGTCTTCATAGAAAGTATACAAACTGGTGAACTTCCCTTGAGCTGCAGACGTGCCATCATTTCATTAATCCCAAAAAAGGGAGATCTTCAACTTGTTGAGAACTGGCGCCCGATCTCTCTACTCTGTACTGATTACAAAATCCTGTCTAAGTTACTCGCTAATCGCATAAAAACCTTAATTGGGTACGTTGTATCCCCCGACCAGTCTTATTGTATTCCCGGCAGATCGATATTTGATAATATTTTTTCTGTTCGTGATTTGATTTCGATTTCTCATTGTCAGAATGTTAACACCGGGCTGATCTTTTTAGATCAGGAAAAGGCCTTTGATAGTGTTGACCATTTGTATTTACTTGAAGTTTTGAAGGGGTTCGGGTTTGGTTCCTTCTTTATTTCTTGTATCAAGCTGCTGTATCACAACAACTTTAGCTTGGTGAACATTAACAACAGTTTATGTTCACCTTTTCCTATTCAGCGAGGTATTAGACAAGGCTGCCCTCTTTCCGGGTACCTGTATTCACTTTCTATTGAACCCTTGCTGATTCACTTACGCCACAAACTTTCTGGGTTCTTGGTGACACCTCTTGCTAATCCTGTTAAGGTGCTTGCGTATGCTGACGATTTGTGTGTGATTGTTAACACTCAGTCTGACATTGCTGCCCTCACAAGTGCTCTATGTGAATTCAATTTGGCATCTTCTGCTACTGTCAATTGGAGAAAGAGTAAAGCCTTGTGTCTTGGTCCTTCTGGGTTATTTATCCCACCTTCCCTGCCTAATGCTTTGCAGTGGAGGTATGATGGCGTTAAACATCTCGGTGTGTTTCTTGGAAATGAGACCTTTTCCTTAAAGAACTGGGATCAGATGGTTGATCACATCTCCCATATCCTTAATTGTTGGAAAAGATTGTCCAGCCTACTGTTTTTTAGAGGTCGAGTGCTGATAATTAATAACTTGGCTGCTTCCAAACTCTGACATCGGATGACTGTCTTACAACCGCCCAAATCGCTAGTCATTAACGTGCAGCGTATCCTTGTTAATTTTTTCTGGAACGGTACTTCATCAGCTCCGAGCTGATCTTCTAAGTGTCCGCTTGGATAAAGGAGGTCAAGGACTTGTGGACATTACCAGTAAAATACTGGCTTTTCGACTAACCACCTTGCGCCAACTTCTCTACAAGGAAGTCCTGTCTTGGCGGCCCCTGGCTTCTTGCTTGTTGCAGCAAGCGGGTAAGCTCAGGTGTGGCCCCGAGCTCTTTCTACTCGATCTGCAGCGAATAGACATCTCCTTGCTGCCCTCCTTTTATCGAAGTCTCGTGAATGCCAGTCGGTGCCTCCTCCCAGTACGAAACAAGGATACATATAAATTTTGGAATTTAATGTGTGAACCCGTTTTCTACAACAGCCTATTTTGCCATGATTGCCAAAGTAGGTCCCTAATTCAATCTTTTATCGAATCTGGTTTTTTTCTTGTCAAGGATTTTGTTAATCATACTTATTCTGGATGGCAGACCCCCAACCAGATTTCGGAAGTATGCAACGTTACCTCAGCCCGACTAATTGGACAACTTCTTCGTTCAATTGCTAAAGTGTTCATCTCTTTTAATTTATCATGGCCTCTACTGCATGATGTTCAGAACACAAAAACAATGCACCCTGACTTCCCTGATTTTTGTTTTTCTGGTGCTCCTTCCACAAAGCCTCTACAAGCCTGTGCAAAGGCTACTTTGTATGTGCAATGTCTTAATGTTGTCATCTCTGCTAACCCCAATAGCCCACTGACCACCCACTGGAAAGAGCTTCTACCTGCAGGGGCTCCATCCTCTCCTACCTGGTCGTCGATGTACGCGTTACCTGTGTCTAAACGTGCCGGTGATATACAGTGGAGGCTTGCACACTATTCTTTGCCTTCCAACGCGTTTCTTAAACGACTGAACCTCGTGACATCTGATGACTGCCCTTTTTGCCATCACTCCGAGGACACTTTCCATGCATATGTCGGATGCCAAAGGCTGGCTCCACTTTTTCAACTCCTGAAATATGTCTTCCAGAATTTCGGTTTTTGTTTTTCTTCTTATCTTTTTGTGTACTGCATGCCTGTGTCTAACGAGAATGTCGGTTCTCAAATCGTTAATTTTTTACTTGCCGAGGCGAAACTCGCGATATATATTACGCGGAAGAGTCGGGTCTCTGGGACAAGCTCACCGGAATGCAGAATTTTGTTAGCCTTTAAAGGCCTTGTGTCTGCCCGCCTTAAAATTGAATTTAATTTTTACCGAGAGAGTTCTCGGCTTGATCACTTTGTTCAAAAATGGTGCAAAGCTGAAATCCTGTGCAAGGTGGAGGGAGATGAACTTTTTTTGCTGCTCTAATTATAATTAATGTCATGTTTTTCAATTCCTTGATTTAATTATTTTGTTGACTGCTATTGAATTACTTGGTTTGTTGTGCTTTTTTTATACTTTTGTAATAAAAGACCTTAAAAGTCAAGTCAAGTCTCTCTCTCTCTCTCTCTCTCTCTCTCTCTCTCTCTCTCTCCAGCTGCCGCTCGCTTAGCACGCACGTGCGATTGCCAGGTCTGTTGCTCAGTCACTGGCGGTACGTGCTGTGTCTCTTGTTGCTTTTTCCTTTCTTCCTACCTTTTGGTCCTTTCTGCTGTCCGAGTGTCGGTGTCCCTTTCTATCGTCTGGTCTACTGAGCGAGAGAGGGAGAGACAGCGCGGTTAAAGTTATCCGCTTTAGGTGGTTAACGGGATTTATTTATTTATTTCCCAGTTATTGTTGTTGTTAATTTTTTTCAGTTATTTAGGCTTTATAAACCTTTGTACCATTTATTGGTTATTTTTTTCGTTTAGTTACTTCAAATGGCTAGCAAGAATAGTCGAAGTAATGCCGGTCGTGACGCCGATGAGGGGTTAACAGATGAACACGGCATGTGTTTTGTCCCACCGGAAGATGTCTCGCTGGAGGAGACGCTCCTCGCAATCGGAGAATTGATCGGTTGTGAGAACATACAGGCAGCGTCCCGAATGCACCACAAGATGGCTGTTTTCGTTTCACGTGTCCGTTTCGCGCGCATCGTCGTGCAGAACGGACTCACCTTGGGTAATGACCAGTTTGTTCCGGTTTCGCCATGGAACACTCCGGCCTCGAAGGTAGCTAATATTATCAAACGTTCTACCGACGCTGTCTAATGAGGAGATTCTTCAGAAGCTCGGTCAGTACAGTACTGTGGTGTCGAGAATTATCCAAGCCTCCATTCGCACCACAGACGGGAAGCTGAAGCATATCGAAACGTTTAGACGGTTTTGTTATGTTGTTTTGAAGGACGGTTTGACGCAATTGAATGTCTCTCTCGTTTTTAAGTCGTCAAAACGTGAGCACAGGATTTTTGCGGCAACGGAGAGGTTGATTTGTTACGGGTGTGGTGCACATGGACACACTCGGCAGTATTGTCCTGATGGGGAGAAAACGTATGCCTCAGCAGCCGGACCAGCTCCCCCCGTGACCACTACGGATGATTCTATAGATGTTCTGCCTTCAGTGCGGGAATCTACATCGGACCATCAAGGTACGGCTAAGAGTGGTGCTGATGAGACCCATACGGATGTGCTTCGTGTAAGCGATGAGTCATCCAGTACAGCTGGCCATCGTGCAACCGATGAGTCAGCAAATGTAAGGGAGAAGTCTCTACCTGTAGAGGGAATGATTTGCGAGGAGCAGCAGATTGTAGATGCGGCGTCTCGGAAAAATTTGAAACGGTCACTTGTAAGTGCGAGGAATGAGGACAAAGGTGTTAAAGTGTTGGTGGTGCAGACAGGAAGCAGTTTAAACGATTCAGACAGTCCTTCACATGAAGATCAGCAAGGTGGTGAAACTATGGCTGACATGATACCACCTGCTCAGGATGAAGGGGAACTTTTTCCTGAAGGTTGTAAATCAACCTGCGAAACCGAACAGCCTACTGATGACCATATCAATTCTAATGGGGAATGCAAAATACCCATTACTACTAATAACGACTCCTCCCCCCCCCCCCCCCCCCCTCATTGCAATGATGCATGAGGATAAAGAGGATGAAGAACCTAAGGTAGATGGGGATGGAACAGGTGTTTCTGTACAGGTTCAGGAGGAACTCGTTACTAGCGTCATGGAGGGAATTCTAACTACAGAGACACTGATCGGCCATGAGGAACCAGTGGCAATGGTTGACAGCCCCCCCCCCCCCCCCCCCTCAGGAGGAAGAGCAGCCTTTGGAGATCCCAAAAGAAAATATTGTCAGATTTTTGAAGGAAACTTTCAGACAAAGGCATGTACGAATTAAGGATCATTTTCCTAATATCCAGGCCTTCCTTGCAGCCGCAAAACCTTTGCTGCAAAGGAGTGAGCATGTGGAAATCTCTGAACCTGAATTTCAGCGGCTGAGGAAATCCATCACGAAGGCAAACAAGGAATTAATTGAGGAAGAGGACTTCACCCCCCAGAAGAATCAACCATGGAACTAAATGTTGTATCCTTAAATATAAATGGGGGTCGTGCCCCCTTACGGCGGGTGCAAACCATTCAAGCGGTTGGAAAAGAAAAGGCTGACATTATTCTCTTACAAGAGACCCACGCTACTAATGCTCAAGTAGCCGATTGGGGGAAACCTTTTAAAGGGCAATGGTGGCTAAGTGGGTTCCCTACACCTCGGGCCGGTGTTGCCATTTGCCTAAGTCACAAGATTTGTGCTCAACAGGTTTCATTTAAAGAAATCTATAAAGGGCATTTGATCTCCGTAGAATTTCTTTATAATACCCAAAAGATTATAGTAGTGAATGTTTATGCACCGTGTGACCCAATGGAGAGGAAAATTTTCTTTTCCACTCTGCGGGATTTTGTAAAAACTCTGGACCCAACAGCCTTTATCTGTATCGCGGGAGATTTTAATTGCACAATTTGTCCGTCGATTGATAGGAATGGTCATGAGCCTCATGTTGCCTCTACGAAAGCTCTAGAGGACACCATCAACATCTTTCGGTTTAAGGATGTGTGGAGATCACAACACCCACTCTCACGCTGTTATACATGGTGTAGATGAAATGATGGTATTATGTCAATGGCAAGGCTGGACAGATTCTATGTGAACAAGCCAATGTTGAATGTGGTGTCTGTCTCCAAAATTTTACCAACTGGATTCACAGACCACAGTTTAATCTCAATGTCCTTTAAGTTACCCTTTCCACCCGGTGGTAGTGCTTACTGGTCTTTGAATACTCGTCTCTTACATGACAAGGAATTTAATGAGGCCTTTCACGTCGTGTGGGAGAAAATTCGCTCCTCCAGACCTGAGTATGATAGTCTCCGGCTGTGGTGGGACATTGCAAAATCCCAAATTAAGAATTTCTGTCAACAATATAGTGCATACACCACCAAAATCCAATCAATATCAATCGATCAGTTAAAATCTGAAATTATATCGTTAGAACAGAATGTTGACGAGGTTGGGAGAGGTGCACGTGACCAACTAATATGGGCAAAGAAAGCAGTGCTGGAGGAAGCGGTACGGCAACGGGCGATGGGTGCCTTGGTCCGAATGCGAATGAGCTATTTAACTCTGGACATGCCAAACAAAGAGTTCTTTAAGTTAGAGTCTTCCCTCAAAAGGTCACAACAAATTCATACTTTACTCACTCCCAATGGGTCGCTGGTGACCTCCCAGCAGGCGATCAGGTGTACTCTGAAAGGGTTCTATTCTAACTTGTATTCTCCTCAGAACGTGGACAATGAGGTGATACGAGAGTTAACTGCTGGGCTTCCGAGTGTCGAGGAGGATGAGCGATGCATGCTCGATTCCCCAATTTCGGCTGATGAACTTGAAGCAGCTGTGCGGAGCCTGAAAGATGGGAAAGCTTCTGGAATAGATGGCCTGCCCACAGAATTCTACAAGACCTTCTGGGCCCTTGTGGGACCTGACTTACTCGATGTACTCGATGAAAGCATACGTGTCGGAGAACCTCCAATGTCTTGTAGACGAGCAGTCGTTTGTTTGCTACCAAAAGCTGGGAATCTTCAACTGGTTGATAACTGGCGACCTGTCTCCTTATTGTGTGTTGATTACAAGATTCTCTCTAAAGTACTTGCTAATCGTATGAAGACTGTGATCAGTTCAGTTATACACCCGGACCAGACCTACTGTGTGCCTGGAAAATCTATTTATGATAATATTTTTTTGGTAAGACATATTATTTCATGCAATAATTTCCTGCGTGACGATTTTGGATTGCTGTTTCTTGATCAAACTAAGGCCTTCGATCGTGTTGACCACAAGTACCTTTTTTCTGTCCTGAAAGGAATGGGGTTTGGTGAAACTTTCACCTCTTATGTGAAACTCCTGTATACTAATACTCAATGTATGATGAAGATCAACAATAGGTTATGCTCTCCCTTTCCTTTCCAACGGGGTATTCGCCAATGTTGCCCCCTCTCTGGGCTTTTATATATAGTCACCCTTGAACCACTCCTTCGGTCTATTAGACAGCAAATACCTCAGGGAATGAGAAGTATAGAAGGAGCAGAATTTGTGCAGACGGCTTATGCTGATGATGTCTGTGTTTTGATTAGAAGCTCCAATGATGTCTCTGCTTTACAACGTTGTATGCGAGATTTCTCTGCAGCCTCTTCCGGTGGGATCAATTGGAATAAAAGTACAGCATTATGGTGTGGCAAAGGCAATCTCTCTTGTGTATCACCACCCTCACTCCCACACAACCTGGTCTGGAGAACGGACGGGGTTAAATATCTTGGAGTGCATATCGGTAATCGTGAAACAGAAATGAAAAATTGGGAAGGAGTGTTGGAACAAATTATGCACAGATTGAAAGCATGGGAAGGACTGCTGAGGTCCATCTCCTATCGAGGCCATACCCTTGTCATAAACAATCTGGTTGCAACAAAATTATGGCACAGAATTATTGCTTTACAGCCATCGAACCAACTAATTATGGCTACTCAGCGAATGCTAGTAAACTTCTTTTGGAGTGGCTACCATTGGCTGAGGCCTGAAATATTGTACTACCCCCGGAAGGAAGGTGGCCAGGGCATTGTTGATATCTCTGGTCGGGTTGTGGCCTTTCGGCTGCAGTCTCTGCAGAGACTACTGTTCGCTGAACAGCTGCCCTGGCGGCCCTTTGCACTTTTTCTGTTACAACAGGCTGGTAGACTGAGATATGATCAGCAGCTTCTTTTGATAGACCTCGAGCATATAAATTTTGCCTCTCTTCCGAGATTCTATCAGAGTTTACTGGACACTTGGAAAAGGTTTGACGTCCACCGCTTCCTTGAGGGCTATAATTGTCGAATGTTCCTTCAAGAACCCCTTTTCTTCAATAACTTTTTTCCTGGTATCCCTCATAGCCATGCCCTGATTAAAACATTTATCCAAGGAGGGATTAACAAAGTATGTGATCTGAGAGATTCATCTGGAGTTAAGTGGAAACCTGCTGGTTTGGTGGCAACCTCAGTTGGATCTCGGTCTGTCCGACTTGTAGACCAAGTTGTACGTATAGTCATTAGAAAATTTAGACAGCTAAACATCGGCTGGGAAGGTGTTGGTAACATTGAGGACTTTCGGTTAGGTTTCCCTGAAATCAAAGTGCTCCTTTCGTCTTCTCTTCAGCCGGAGATTGAACATACCCCCCCTTTTCATCTTGTAACTAAGATTGGAATCCGTGATCTCTCTCGACAAAATAAGAATGTACCCCTCTCTGGGAGAACACGAGTAGCTTTGTGGTCAGAGCGGTTAGGGTCGGGGTCTCCGTCTACCCCCCTTTGGCCTCACATGTACACCTTACCAATACATGGTGTGTTAGCGGACATACAATGGAGGTTAGCACACTGGGCGCTTCCCTCCAATATTTTTGTCCACCGTATTAACAGCTCACTGCCGGAAACCTGTCCTTTCTGTGATCAGAAGGAGGATTTGTTTCATGCTTATGTACAGTGTCGTAGACTGACATCGCTTTTCTTGTTCCTTGAATATCTTTTTCACCAACTGTCCTTCCCTTTCAATATGCATATGTTTATATTTGGTGTGTCTTTCAGGCCCACATGTAGAGATGTGGGTGTTCTTCTCAATTTTTTGGTTGCTGTTGCAAAATATGCGATATATAAATCTCGGAAAATTAAAATAGATAACGGCTATGGCTCTGATGCTATTTCTATTTTTAAAGGGTTTGTCTCAACACGACTCAAGCTAGAATTTGATTTCTTTGTCAGTAATGGAAACGTCCAACTTTTTGAGAGAAAGTGGTGTATTGGCAATATTTTGTGCTCAGTCGATGATTCAAAAGTGGTAATTACTTTATAATTCCTGATTGATTTGACTTTTTTTCTTTGGAACTGATTGCTTGCATATATGTTTCTTCCTGTGTCCTTGAATACATTTCTCTCTCTCTCTCTTAGTTTTTCGCTTAATTTGCTCTTGATGTATTTATAGCTCTTGCATGAGCATTTCCTTTAAAATTGGTTGTGGTTTTGTTTGTGTCTCCCCTTTGGTTTGTAAAATATATATTTTTGTACATTTGCTGGTTTCTTTTAAATACCCTTTGCTCTTTTTGTGGTGTCTTCATGATCCTTATGCAATTTCTTTAAACTGGTTGCTTTGTTTTTTTTTACAACTGCTTTGTGAAATGTGTTTTTTTACAACTGCTTGTGAAATGGCTTTACATTGTTTATAATAAAAGGACACAAAAGTCAAGTCTCTCTCTCTCTCTCTCTCTCTCTCTCTCTCGCGCCCCCTGCTGGCCGTTCGTGTGTTGGGCGTGGCGTCATGGCGGCTGTGAGCAACTGCTCTGTGGTGTAGCGAGTTCTTTGTGAGTTTTCCTCCTCTCCTGCCCTCCCCTGCCCCCCCCCTCCCTCTCCTTTCCATCCTGTGTACTTTGGCATTTTGTTTTTCATCCTTCCTATACCTTTGTCTTCAAGAGAGAGAGGTTTGAGAGCGGACCCATTTTGGGTGCGGCCTACTGGCTTCGACGACGCTTTGTAAGCCTTTTTGTGCTTATACTGCACGTTTATTATTTATTCTAGTTTGATTTATTTCGTTTTGGTACCTACTTGTCCGGTTCGGACAAGTGGGGGGGGTGTTAATTCGCTGGGATGGCGAATGCACGCTCTCGGTTAGAGGCGTTCGACAACTTAACAAGGAAGCATGCATTTGTGTGTGTTCCACCCGAAGGAACTTCCACTGAGGACATTGTTTTGTCGGTGGGGAAAATAATCGGTTGTGAAAATGTACGAGCAGCGTCGAGAATGAATCGAAAAGTTGTTGTATTTGTGTCCGATGAAAAATTCGTTCACGATGTTGTAAGTGCGGGTTTAACCACAGAGAGAGGTCTCTTTGTCTTGGCGTCGCCTATGGACACTCCGTCGATGAGGGTCGTCATATCTAACGTACCCCCATTTATAACCTGCAACCAGCTGATGTCCGTTTTGTCCCGATACGGAACAGCTGTGTCAAAAATCACAATGATTCCGCTCCGGTCTCAGGATGAACGTGTTAAACACGTGATGAGCTTCAGACGGCAGGTGTATATGGTGCTTCCGGATCGAGGCGATGACACGGGGTTAAACATCACGTTCAAGGTAAAGGTGAACAACCATGAGTATCAGATGTATGCGTCATCGGCCTCATTAACATGTTTTCAGTGCGGAGCTTTTGGCCATGTGAAAAGGTTTTGTCCGAAGGTATCGTGTGTAAGGTGTGGTGAAGCAGGTCATAGTGACGCTGATTGTAAAAGAGATAACACCCCGGTCTCTAACGTACGAAACAACGTAAACCGAAATACCCGAACGGTTCCTACCGACGCTCCCTCGCACTCGAGGAGTAGGGATAATACTCCTGTTCGTGTTAGTGAAAACGACAACACCGCTGATTCGGTAAATAATGAAATAACCCCAGATAACCCACCTGTGGTGGCAGATGCTACGTGCAGTGAGGAGATGGAAGAAAATCCCATTGTGGTGACAAAGAAACGAAGAGCACCTGGTGCTTGTAACTCCAACATTACTTTGAAAAAGGTAGTGTTGGATAAAGATAGTGTGGGTGCAGACGCCCTGGAACGTCTTTCTCAGGTGTCCACAAGCTGTGTTGACACCAGGGAGAAGGAACATGAATTAATTAATTCTGAAACATTATCGGGCAGCACCGAAAACCTGGGAGAAAAAGTAGATGGTGAGACTAAAGATGATGGTGAGCCCATTAGTGAGCCGCCACCTTTACTACCTGCTGAGACCGAGCGGATTGGGAATGTCTCAGCCCCAAGCTCCTCTTTACCCCTGCAAGATCTAAATCATGACACTGGTTCGTCAACTGAGCCAGTGAACATCTCCCTGCAGGAGGGTGAAGCCGAGATTTCAGCTCCTGCTGAATGTCCCGGGTACCAGAGTGAGGATGACTCTACCATAGAACATTCCAGCAAATCTTCGGACTTGGCTGGAATCAAAATGGGGACTGGGCAGACTGATATATGTGACCCGGGTGGAGCTGTTTCTGATTTGTCAGATTCAGAGGATGAAGTTGAGATGACTGAGTTGTCTCAATCTTCATCTGATCAGTCATCCATAGCCCCTCAACTCGTTATTTCTTTTCTGAATGACACCTACCGACACCGAAATGTGATTGTAAAAGATCATTTTCCTGATTTAATTTCATTCATCCAGACTGCAAAGGACATAATTAGGAGGCCGGATGAATTTCATTTAACAAGGTCGCTGTTTCATCGGCTTAGAAAGGCTGTTACAAAAGCAGGGAGCGAGATTTCCCAGCAACCGCTCACGCCTTTTGATAATCCATGAAAAAAATCACCTTTGGAACCTTAAATATGAATGGCGGAGGTGCAAGCCAAAACCGCCAGGTTCAGGTGAAAAGTTTATTTGAGCGCAAGAAAATTGATGTGCTCTTACTCCAGGAAACCCATATAATTCAAAATGGGGAGTACGACTGGTGTCGCCTCTTTAAAGGACAATGCTTTTTTAGTAACATGTCTTCTTCTTCTGCTGGTGTAGCCTTTTTACTCAGACCAGGCCTGGTACCTGAGTCATGCCTCTTCCAGGAGGTGATTAAAGGCCGGTTTATTTCATTGGAACTGGTCATTAATAATTTTCGGTTTACACTATTCAACGTTTATGCACCAAGTGAGAGTGTGGAACGAAGAGCTTTCTTTTCATCTTTAATTCGACACATGCAGTCGATAGATCTCAATAATTGTATTTGCATGGGGGGTGACTTTAATTGCACCTTTAAACCCAGTATAGACCGAAATACAGCAGAACCTCATCCCGAAGGTAGTACTGATTTGTTAAATTATTTTTTGGCAGTGGGTGTGCTAGATGCATGGAGACTGCATTACCCCAACAAATCTGAGTATACTTGGGGACGATGTGCCAATGGGAGAATGACCTTCGCTAGACTTGACCGTTGGTACATAAACTCACAGTTCAGGAATGCGGTTATCTCTCCAAATCATTTTCCATCTTTGTTTTCTGATCATCATTTAGTTACCATGGGCCTCTTTTTCCCTCAACCCTTACGCAAAAGTGCATACTGGAAATTCAATACCAGTCTTCTCGAAGATGCTTTGTTTAAAGACGCCTTCCGTGCTTTTTGGGTCATCCAACTTTCAAGAAAGCCCTCTTTCTCTTCTTTAGCATTATGGTGGGATAATACAAAAGCTCAGATTAGAGTGTTTTGTCAGCAGTTTGTTTCAAATGGAACTGACATAAAAAATATAACAATGGCGTGTTTAGAAGCTGATATTATACGGTTAGAGTGTAAACTGGCTAAAGATAATATCAGAAGAGACCACAGGTTATTGGTTGAAAAGAAGGCTCAACTGAGAGAGCTGATTCAGGAGAAAGCAGCAGGCCTGTTAATTAGATTAAGAATAAACAATTTAAAGGTATCAGACACCCCGAGTAAATCTTTTTTCCAAATGGATTTTGTCAATAAGTCACCCAAAACCCTTTTCTCTGTACAAGACTTTAGGGGAAACATGGTTGCCAACCCTGGAGATGTAAGGTTGTGCATTAGAGAGTTTTTTTCAAAAGTCTATGCAAAACAAAATGTTTGTGAGCAAACCATGGAATTTTTAACTTCTCACCTTTCATCCCTAACTGAGCCTCAGTGCCTGGGCCTGGATTCAACAATTACTTTGCCTGAGCTAACGCAGGCCCTAAGTGAAATGGACTCGGGGAAAGCTCCTGGGATTGACGGCCTACCGGCAGAATTTTTCTTGGCTTTTTGGGACCTTTTGGGCCCTGAATTATTGAATGTCCTGGAATCTGAAGCTTAGTGGGAGTTCTCCAAGCTTGGAAGCTTAGTGGGAGTTCTCCAAGTTCTCCAAGCTTGGAGTGGGAGTTCTCCAAGCTTGGTGCTTGGAGAACTCCCACTAAGCTTCAGAAGAGCAGTGGTGTCGCTGATTCCAAAGACTGGGGATCTACGACAGATAAAGAATTGGCGGCCGGTCTCGTTATTATGTACGGACTATAAAATATTGTCAAAAGTGTTGGCCAGTCGGTTGAAGACGGTAATCGGTGATCTAGTCCACCATGATCAGAGTTACTGCATCCCAAACAGATCTATTTATGATAATATTTTTTTGATTAGAGACTTAATGGAATGTGATTGCTTGGAAAAAGATTTTGGGATAATATTCCTGGATTTGGAAAGGGCTTTTGACAGTGTGGATCATGTTTTTTTGTATCGGGTGCTAGAAGCATGTGGCTTTGGTGTCAATTTTAGGGCCTACGTGACTTTGTTGTACAACAATATATTTAGTTTATTTAAAATAAATAACGAACTCAGCTCTCCGGTACAGGTTCAAAGAGGGGTGAGACAAGGATGCCCGGTTTCTGGGTTATTATTTTCCTTGGTAATGGAATCACTCCTAATTTTATTTAGGAAAAATATTTCAGGAGTGACTGTATCCCCTGGGAGTCCTTCAGTAGTTGTATCGGCTTATGCAGATGATGTCTGTGTGGTTGTTAAGAAGGAGAGTGATATCCCAGCACTTGTTGAATGTTTAAATCTTTTTTGCCTCGCTTCTTCTTTGAAGTGTAACTGGGACAAGAGTAAGGCCTTATGGATTCCCTGTCTCAAGAACATTCCACCTGGAAGAGTGCTGGTACCACCTGTGCATCTACCAACAAAGTTAAAATGGGTGGAAGACGGAGTCAAATACCTTGGGGTTTTCCTGGGATCTCCACATTACGTCCTCAAAAATTGGGACGGGATTGTTGAGCATGTCAAAAAAAGACTGGGACTGTGGAAACGAGCTCTGCCCCACCTTTCCTACAAAGGCAGGGTTCTAGTGGTGAATAATTTGGTGGCTTCTTCCCTGTGGCATAGGTTTATCTGCCTTCAGCCGCCAGAGGCACTACTAAAGGCAGTGCAGAGGCTACTCGTGGATTTTTTTTGGAGTGGTCACCATTGGTTACTACCAAATGTCATATGTAGCCCCTTGTCTGAAGGTGGCCAGGGACTGATCGACATAAAAAGTCGTATCATGGCTTTTCGGCTGTGTACCATACAGCAGTTGCTGTACAAGGAACGACTGCCAAGCCGACTTCTGGCCTATCACGTGCTGCGAAAAGCAAGCGGGCTCGGATATGGCCTTGAACTTTTCTTAGTCCAACTCCAACATGTCGACACATCTCATCTACCATCATTCTATCAGAGCCTTCTGAATGCCTGGCAAAGCCTTTCGACTAGTCGCCAGCAAGAAACCTATGCGACAAGCATGTTTGTGGAAGAACCCCTTTTTTACAACCTACTGTTTCCTGCAATTCCAAGAAGCCGAGACTTTTATCAACACTTTATTACAGCGGGCATAATCAAAGTGTTGGACCTCCGCCATGATTCTGGTTGGGGGTGGAAGTCGGTGCAAGAGATAGCCGATATGACTGGAATATGGTCAAACAGAATAATCGGAAGAATACTAAAGGGAATAGTAAAGAAAAGCTTCCAACTTGGACTAAGATGGACCCAGGAAGTTTTGGTGACATCCAATGACTGGCATTTTCCTGGTTTATTGGTACAGCCTAGTCACGGAGACTTGCCCCCAATTAGTGAGGGACAAAACATTTTTCAGAAATGCAGTAGTAAAGACCTGTATCGGTTATGCACTGCAGTTCTGCTTGGGAACTCACCGTTAAATGGAGTGGCCAGGTGGAAAGGGCTAATGCCGGAAGGACTCCCATCTGAGCCTGCATGGGAATCAGTATACAGTAAGCTGGTAAGCAAAAGGACAGGTGATCTCCAGTGGCGAATGATACACTGGATCATTCCATCTAATAAATTAGTGAGTCATTTCGCGCCCATATCTACGTGTTGCCCGTTCTGTGTTTACACAGAGGATGTGTTCCATGCATACGTTGATTGTGCAAGGCTTGTGCCTTTATTTCAATGGCTGAACTACATGGCTGGAAAAATGAAGATCACTTTTTCTCTGCGATCATTTATTTTTGGTTTCAATGATATGAAAGAACATGTACATATGTTGTTTTTGTTTTTAGTGGCCACGGCGAAAATGGCAATTTATTTATCGAGGAAGGAAAAACTGAAAGGAAAGCCGATTGGGCAATGTGATGTCTTGTTCTTTTTTAATGCCTTGATATCTGCAAGACTCAAACTTGAATTTTGTGATTCTGGAAGAAAGAAATGTATTGATGAGTTTATGAACATCTGGTGTTTTGATGGGATCTGCATGGTGCAGGAGAATGAATTATTGATATATTTGTAGGTTTGTTGGGATTGAATCAGTGTGTGGTCGGTTTTTCTGTTGTTGTTTTTCTTTTCTAGTTCATTGGACTGTTTTGATTTCCTGTCATTATCGCTTTTTCTTTTCTGTATTTTTGATTATTGTGCCTGTATTGAATAGTATCTTCACCGACTGGCTTGTATTTTTATATTTTTGTAATAAAAAGTCTCTCTCTCTCTCTCTCTCTCTCTCTCTCGAAGACAAAGGTGTAGAGAGGATTAAAACAAAACGCCAAAGTACACAGGATGGAAAAGGAAAAGGAGAGGGAGGGGAGGGCAGGAGAGGAGAAAATCACACAAAGGACTCACCACAACACAGAGCAGTTGCTCACAGCCACCATGAAGCTACACCCAAATCGCAACAGCCGGCAGGGACGACACAGAGAGAGAGAGAGAGAGAGAGAGAGACGAGAGACAGACAGACAGACACTGAGAGAGACAGAGAGAGAGAGAGAGAGAGAGAGAGAGAGAGAGAGAGAGAGACGAGACGAGACGAGAGACAGACAGACAGACACTGAGAGAGACAGAGAGACTGACTGACTGTTTCTTCCTTTTATTACAAGAGTACAAAAAATCAGTTATGTTCAGTCACAAAGAAACAAAACACAATAAAATGGTCTCAAGGAAAGGTTATTTTCAAATCATCATCATCAAGTGTGCATATGACATCATTAAAAACCCACTTTTCTTTAAAACATGTTAAATTCTTGTTCATTTTAAAAAACCGGTACTCTAGCTTTAGTCTTGCATTTACAAGAGCCTTAAGGGTGAGCAGTACATCACATGACGAGTCAGAAGCGTTTCCAATTTTTTTCTTCCTGGATTTATAAATTGCAAACTTGGCCTGGCCAATTAAAAAATTCATTAAAACCACATTCCTAAGGGAAGACGGTCCTAAAACACCATAAATAAAAACATTGTGATTGAAGAGGGAACCAAGCTTCACAAAGCGTTCCTGAAGGAATGTAAAAAGAGGTTGCAATCGTTCACACTCCAGGTATATATGCGGTAGGGTTTCAATGGATGCACAGAAAGGGCATAGATTAGAGTTAGCAGTAGAAAACCGGTTCAGTAAAACATTATAAGGTAAAATCCAGTGTACAAGTTTCCATTGAATATCTCCAACATACTTTGGAGTAGGCAAGAGATAAAAACTTCGCCAATTGGGGCAATTGGGTGGTATTGGGGGTAAAACATCCCGCCATCGAAGCCTCGGGTGCTCAGAAAATGTTTTTGCGTATAAAATTTTAACGTACGCGTTGTACAGAGTTTTCTTTGGAAAGGCGGGAAGGGATAATGCAGTATCATCAGGGCTGTTCAGGCCAGGGGACAGATTAAGTGGCGGGCTGAAGACTAGGAGTTTGGGGAAGTCACCCGCTGTTTCCTCGGGGGAAGGGCCAAGTTCCTCGCAGGTATTACGATACGTTGTGGATATCCCTTGAAGGAACCGAGAGATGATCCTGACAGATTTTATTCCGGTTTTTTGTGCCACAGCGGCAGCACTCAGCCGGCAGCTCCCAGACTCTGTCATGAGGTCTTTCACTCGCAGCAGCCTGGCATCAACAAAACGTTGAACGAGTCCCCTATTATTCAAGCTGTTTTCCAGGAAGGGGTTGTAGCATAGGGGCTCGTTCAACAACATTTCCATGTTGTATGTTGCCATTTCACGGGAAAAGGACAGGGCTTGCCAGGCGTTCATCACCCCTTGGTAAAAGGTGGGCAGCAAGGATGAATCGATTTGATGAGGGTTCATCAAGAAAAGTTCTCGGTCGTAACCCAGCTTGCATGTGAGCTGTAATATGCAGTTAGCCAGAGGCCTCCAGAGTAGGGCTTCATCTCCATATACAAGTTGGCGCACGATATGAAGCCGGAAGACCATAATCCGGCTGCGGATATCAATAAGACCTTGGCCACCTTCAGCGAGTGGCAAGTATGCCACGGGGGGTTGGAGCCAGTGTTTCCCGCTCCAGAAAAAGTCGACAATGCTCTTTTGCAGTGTAATAAGAAGGCTCCCAGGCGGTTGTAGGCATATCATCTTATGCCATAGCATAGAGGCGACAAGATTGTTAATGACGAGAGTTCTTCCGCGGTACGAAAGTTGGAAAAGAAGTCCTTTCCAGCGGGCCAGTTTTGCCATTACCTTGTCTGGTAATCCCACCCAGTTCTGCTGCTCAAAGGTGTTGTCTCCGAGGAAAATACCGAGGTATTTAATGCCACTTTTCTGCCAGTTCACTCCTCCTGGTAGGACAATTGGCGGGCAATCTCCAGGTCCTATCCAAAGGGCTTCACTCTTCTTCCAGTTTACCTGGCCTGAACAAGCCTGACAATATGTTTTTAGTGCCTGAGCCACCGCAGTGACGTCAGTACTATTTTTTATATAAATACAGACATCATCTGCATAGGCAGAGACTTTTAGCGGTGTGGTAAGAATTGATCCAGTGAAGCCAGAAATGTGCGTACGTAATTGGAGCAGAAGAGGTTCGATGGCAAGAGAGTATAAAAGTCCAGATAGCGGGCAACCTTGCCGTACTCCCCGTTGTACAGCAATGGGGCTACACAATACTTGATTAATTTTAAGAACACTGGATATATTACAATACAAAAGTTTAACGTACGAGATAAAAATAGGTCCAAACCCAAAATTCTCTAAAACTCTAAAAAGGTACATGTGGTCAATACAGTCAAAGGCTTTTCCTTGGTCAATAAAAAACAGACCAACATTCATATTAAAATTGTTACAAAACCGAATGGTATCACGGATAAGAAAGATATTATTAAAAATAGTACGTCCAGGAATACAAAAGGATTGATGTTCTCCTATTAGTACATTCATAAAAGGTTTCATTCGATTAGACAAGGCTTTGGCTAAAATTTTATAATCCGTACATAAAACAGAAATAGGACGCCAGTTCTCTATAAGTTGAGTGTCCGCTTTCTTAGGAATTAAGGTGGTGACTGCTCTCCGGCAACTCCACGGCAGTTGTCCATCCTCTAAACATTCATTCAATACCCGCAGTAGGTGGGGTCCAATGGTGTCCCAAAAAAACTGGAAAAATTCACTTGTCAGCCCATCCAGTCCAGGGGCTTTATCAGGTTCCAAGGCCTTCAAGGCAGCGGTGAGCTCAGGTAACCTAAGAGGATCCTCCAACTGCTGCTTCTGATCCTCCGCCAATGTTGGAAGGTTAGAAACAAGTTCCGATATTGCATCCTGGTTAATGTCATGCCGCATAAACCGTTGTTTAAAATGTTTCCGGGCACATTCCCTGATTCTGCCATCTTCATAAAGGAGTTCCCCATCATGGAGCAAGCGTGTAATCATTGACGAAGAGGCCCCCCTTTCAAGGCTGAAGAAGAATTTGGTTGGAGCATCAAGGTCGTGTATGTACCTCATCTTCAGGCGCAATAAAGCATTTTGTGCTCGCCTTTCGGATATGGAATTCAGTAAGGCCGTTTTTCCATGGATTTGTTGCCTCATTCCCTGGTAGCTCACACTTGCGGTTCCCTGAAGCTGTTCCTGTAATTCCAGGATTTCATCTTCAAGTAAGGTTGTGGTTTTTCTTTCCTCTTGAACACCATACGCACGATATTGTTGGCAGAACAGTCTGATGTGCGTTTTGGCATTATCCCACCATTGTCTGAGGTTTGAGAAATTCCCTTGGGAGGCAACCAGAATATTCCAAATTTCCGGAAAAATGTCCTTAAAGGTACTATCATCAAGTAAGTTGTTATTAAATTTCCAAAAAGCACTCTTGTGTTTCGGGCAGGGGGCAGAAATTTTGAGAAATGTTGCGCTGTGGTCCGAGAATCCTGATGGGCAAATTTTGGATGACAGAACGAGGCGTTCAAGTGGAGGATTAATATAAAACTTGTCCAAGCGAGCAAGTACAATATTACCCTGAATACATCGACACCATGTGTATTGCCTGATTGATGGGTGCTGTACCCGCCATATATCTGTCAAATTCATTTGTTTTAAAAATTTGGTGAGAGGGATTGTGGAGGCAGGATGGGGCTCTGCACTGTTCCTGTCGAGTTGGGGTTGGAGGGTGCAGTTAAAATCTCCACCAATACAAACATGATTGTCTTGGTTTTTTAGGGCGTTTTGACTGTCGAGGGACGTTAGGTGTGTCCCAAGGTCATTAAAAAAAACTCGCCGAGCTACAGGCGTACTTGGGGCATAGATATTAAAAATAGTATAGAATTTTCCATAGTAGTGGAATTCTAGGGATGCTAGGGATCCCTTGTGTATTTCGTCGAATTTAAGCGATGAAGGCGAAAAGGAGGGGCTAAGAATTATTGCGACACCGCCTTTGCGGGAGTCACCGTTACTAAAGAAGGACAGGCCGGGGAAGAGCCTACACCACTCTGCGACACAGCAGTCGTTGGCATGGGTCTCTTGTAAGAGGGCAATGTCAACTTTCTTCTGCAATAAAAAATCCCTTACTTGAACTTTACGGACAGAGCTACATCCTCCGTTAATATTCAGGCTACAAATGGAAAAACTCATTACAGCTATAAGGAGGAGTGACCACCACTCAATTTTTTGATAGCAGTTCATTCTTAGCTTTTTGCAACCACTTCTTTAAACGGTGACGTTGGGAGGAATTGAAATTAAAAACGTGGGGCCGTTTTACCATCAGTTTAGCGGAATGTATAAAATCAGGTAGCTCCGGAAAAAAGGTTTCTATAACAACATTCCTTTTTCGGAATGTGTCCTTAAGAAACCTTTTTATCTCGGAGGGAGGGATTGGAGGGATTTCTTCTTCCTTAAGGCTACCACATTCACTAACAGAGTCATCTATATCAGATGGCTCAGATGGTGTGTCACACTGGTTTTCATCATTTATCTCCTCACCGTCATCACATCCCTCCACGTTATCGGATGGGGCATAGTCCATAGAGGGGGGGGACGGGGAGGGAGAGAAATGAGCCATCTTCAGGGGAGGGGGGGGGGGGGGGGTACTAATTTTTGTGGTTCAACCATATCAGTTTCTAGGTCAGTAGACAAGGGCGAGGATTCATCCACATCTATGTCCTCCAATACCGAGAAACGATTTTCTGTGACGAGGGACAAATCTAGGCCAGAGAGGAGGGCCTGTCGGTTTTCAGTTGTAGGTTTTTTAAAGAGGTGACCGTTTTCATCTGTTGTTTGCAGATGTCTTTTTCCTTTTGGGCAGACTAATTGAAACTCGTCCTGGTTAGTGGGAAGAGATTGCAAGGGTTTGGGGGGAGGGGGGGGGGGGGGGAGGGAGGACGTGATCATCGGGAGGGGGATCCCATCGGCTACCACGGCGGGAGAGGTAGGATCAGTTATAGCAGGCAACAAGCTGTGATTGGACGATGTCGCCTGGGGGGGGAGATCTATAGTTAACAGGAGATGGCTGCAATTAGATCCTTCAGTAGAGGGAGGGGCCTCTGTTTCAAGGGGAGGGGAGGGGGTACGGCGGGGGGGTTTGGATTGGTGGTAAGAGGGCTTGGGTCGGTGGTGGACAGATTGGGATCAGTGGTGGTAAGGCTTGGGTCGATGGTGGGAAGGTTCGGGTCGGTGGTGGGAGGGCTTGGTTCGGCGGCGGGAGGGCTTGGTTCGGTGGTGGGAAGGTTTGGTTCGGTGGTGGGAAGGCTTGGGTCGGTGGTGGGAGGGCTTGGGTCAGTGGTGGGAGGGTTTGGACCGGTGGTGGGAAGGTGGGGGGGTTGCTTATTCCCGGTTCGGAGGGGAGGTTGCACTTGTGGAGAATTCTCTTTTCGGGGGCAGTCATGCTTAACATGCCCAAATTGTCCACAGCCAAAACATTTTAGAACGTTGGTGGACACGTACACTGTATATTCGTTCTGTTGATGTTTTAATTTTATTATAAGGTTTAAATCCTTCTGGGAATTTTTTAAAATCATAAACACTTGCCGCCGGAATGAAACCACGTGCCTTAAATCGTTGTTTCGTGACCCGAAGGGAATCATGGAGATACGAGACACGATGGTACCGTATCGGGACAACTCTTTAATTAGTACATCGTCGGATACAAATGGGGGGCAATTTGATATCACGACTTTTATCGCTGGGCTATCTAGTGGGGAAATCATTACAAATAAATCTGGATCGATTGTCAAACCCTGTTCGACAATTTGTGGGACACAATCCACGTCGGACAAAAAAATAACGATCCGCTTGTTCATCCGCGAAGCGGCAACAACCTTGTCGATCCCGACAACACGACCGGTTGCGAGGACAACGTCCTCGACACTAACCTCACGTTCCGGAGGTACACAAAAGAACCCGTGCTTACGGGTCAGGCTCTGAAAGGCCGTAAATCGAGATAGTGCAGCTGCCATGCTGGAACAGCTGCACTTACAACCCCTCCCCAACTCGGGGAGGGTGAATATATAATACAATCTTCCCTACCCGAACTCCGGGAATGGGAAGCAATCAGACCTCTCCGATTTCCCTAACTTCGGAAAAGGGAGGCAACAAAACAAACTGAAGGAAGGATAAACGAAAGGAAAAAAAGAAAATAGAGGTTTAAGATGAAGGAGCAAACACCGATCGGGCGACGCCCAAAAACGGCGAACCCTTACCAGCGATCACCCTGTGCTCTCCGGCTCTCTCTCCCGTCTCAACGTATATGGGAATCACCAGGAAGACTCCACGAACAGGTACAAGGACACAGAGGGGGGAAAACGGGGGGGGGGGGGGGGGGGAATGGAGCAACAACACAGAGCACTCACAGGCCTCCACAAGCAGACGCCATGACAGTACAACCAGCATGCAAACGACCAGCAGGGGGCGAGAGAGAGAGAGAGAGAGAGAGAGAGAGAGAGAGAGAGAGAGAGAGAGAGAGAGAGAGAGAGAGAGAGAGACTTTGACTTTTCTTCCCCTTTATTACAAGGAAAACAAGTTTTACATGGTGAAGGATGTTTGTACAGGCATCAAAAGAAATAACCAGGAAGGAAAGGGGTAACAGAGAAGCAATACTTTAGATTTATAAATTGATTGTTAAAACACCACCAACCATACCACATAAGGATTGTTTCACACACCACCGATTTTTAAATAAAGCAGGATCTTGAGTTTCAAACTCAAAAAGAACACGCGATGTAACCAATGCTTTAAAAACAGTTAAAACGTCATCAGCTAAAACGTCAGTGTTCTGCAGTTTTCGTTTCCTTGATAAATAAATGGCAAGTTTTGCCTCAGAACACAGAAAGTTTGCTAAAAGACATTCATTTTTACATTGATACAAAACATTAAAACCAAATATGAAAACACAATGTGTAAAAGTCAAACCGAGCCCCCGGATCACACGTGACAGGATTTTAAAAAACGAGGCCAACCTTGAACATTCAATGAAAATGTGAAAAATGGTCTCTGGGGTGTCGCAAAAGGGGCACAATTCCGAGTTTTCAGGACATATACGGTGGGACAGGATGTTGCAAGGCAGGATATGGTGCGCTAACCGCCATTGTAGATCACCCGAGCGCTTGACAGTAGGTTCTTTGTACATCACCTGCCAGTTTATTGTTGTGAAACGGTTAGCTTGGAGCAGCGCTCGCCAATGAGCTTGTGGCTCTGCAGGTTTGCCAGGAAAAAGAGTGAGAACACATAGATTGTACACTGAGGATTTCTCCATCTGGTTAAAGAGCCTAAAACTTTGAAATAAAATTAAAAGATTTGGGAAAGGACATTGGGATCGATGGAGGGCATCTTCTATGTCTGGGTCCCATTTTAACCCGGTTTGCTTAAAGGTCCGTAAAATCACAGAGAAAATTCTGCCAATGACTCTGATGGACCTCACACTGGTGGCCACGGCAATGTCAGCAGCTGGCTTCCATCTATGTACAAGGGGGTTCCTGAGGTGTTTTACTCTGGTAACGCCGACATCAATAAACTTTTGCATGAAAGATCTGTCACTACAGACCCCATCAAAAAAAGAATTTAAAAATATTGGTTCATTTAAAAACATCTGAAGGGAGTAAGCACTGGTGTCGCGGCGAAAAGAAACAGCCTGCCACGCTTCCAGCATGCTTCGGTAGAACAACGGGACCGATGTCATATCCACGCGCTTCGCGTCGAGAAGAAAAAGCTCGTCACCATAGCCAAGTTTCCCAGCTTGCCTAAGCAAACAATGGGCAAAGGCTTTCCATGGGACGTCGGAGTATAGAAGCCTTCGTACTGAAAGGAGGCGAAAAGCCATCACTTTGCTCGTCACATCTATTAGCCCCTGTCCACCTTCTGCAGTCGGCAGGCTTAGTATTCCTGGCCGGAGCCAGTGCTTTCCCCCCCAGAAAAAATCTACAAAAGAGCTTTGAAGTTTTTTAAGGATAAAACCTGGGGCCTGCAGTGCTTTAAAAACATGCCAGAGCATTGATGCCGCGAGATTATTAATGACCAGAGTACGACCCCGGAAGGAAAGCTGCCTCAATAGTCCCCTCCATTTTATCAACCGCTGCTCGGTTTTGGTAATCAGCGACTCCCAGTTTTTTGAAATAAAATCTTGAGTTCCAAGAAAGACACCGAGGTAGTGTATTCCTTCATTGGTCCATACAAGGTGCCCTGGTAGGGTTGGAGGGGGAGTTTCATTCCGTGGACCTAAGTAAAAAGCTTTGCTCTTTTCCCAATTAACTTTAGTCGAGCTTGCCAGGCTAAATTCCTCGACAGACTCAACCAGAGCGCGAACATCGTCATCGGAGTACACAATTGCACAGAGGTCATCCGCATAAGCAATGGTCTTTACGGGATTTTCTAACGGCAGAGGATAAAACCCTTGTAGCTGTGTGCGTAAACGATGTAGTAAAGGTTCAATTGATAGGGAGTATAGAAGGCCAGACAGGGGGCACCCTTGACGAATACCCCTGGTAACAGGGAAAGGCTGACTTAAGATGTTATTAACTTTGAGCAAGCTAAAAATATTATTATACAATATTTTGATATAACAAATAAAATTTTCCTTAAAACCAAACCCCCGTAAAACAGCAAAGAGATAAGAGTGATCAATCGTGTCGAAAGCTTTTTCTTGGTCTAAAAACACCAGACCAACATTTCTATGTTCAGCAATACAAATGTCAATCATGTCACGTACAATAAAAATGCTATCGTGTATTGTCCTTTTAGGGATGCAATAGGATTGATCGGGGTGTACAATCTCCCCAATCAGAGGTTTGAGGCGGTTGGCAAGAACTTTTGAAAAAATCTTGTAGTCCGTGCAGAGGAGCGAAATGGGACGCCAATTTTTAAGCTGCTGGAGGTCTCCTTTCTTAGGTATGAGAGCAAGTATAGCCCTGCGACAGCTGATTGGTAACAAGCCTGTTCGTAGGCTATCAACTAAGAGGTCAAGCAACTCAGGTCCCAACAAATCCCAGAAGGTTTTGTAGAACTCTGCAGGGATTCCATCAAGTCCAGAAGCTTTACCTGTGGGCAAAGTTTGCAACGCAGTAAAGAGTTCGTCAAGAGTCACTTCCTTGTCAAGTTGTTGACATGCAGGTTCGGACAAGGTGGGCAAAGAAGTGGTTAAGGAACGAATCATGTCTTCTTTAGTGTTTCTGGCGCAATACAAGTCAGAGAAGTATTGTTTTGTCAAGCTTCTAATGTCTTTTGGATCGTGTGTTGTTCGGCCTCCTGGTGCCTGCAGCGAAGTTATTTGCTGGTTTCTCTTTTTTCGTGCTTCCAAAGCAAAGAAAAACTTGGAAGGAGTATCAATAAAGCTGTAGTTCTCCATTCGTAGCCTTATTAGAGCCCCTCTAGCTTGTTTTGCACAGAGTTGAGCAAGGAGTGCTTTCTTCGTTGCTATTAAAGAACTAGTCCTTTCGGCACTGGGAGCTGGGAGGCTTGACTGGAGAGACAATATTTCTTTGGCAATTAGAGACTGCAGCGCAGATTCGTTCTTTGTACAAAAGGAGCTATATTGCTGGCAAAAGGTCCTAATATGGGTTTTCGCATTGTCCCACCATTGTATGAGGCAGGAGTAGGAAGGCTTCCGTAGAGTAAAGCTTCCCAAAAGGCTCGGAAGGCGACAGGAAAAGCGTCATCTTGCAGAAGACTCACATTGAAGGTCCAATGGGCAGTGCCACGATTTCGAGCCGGGGAGAGTATATGAAGAACAACCATGTGATGGTCCGAAAAACCACTTGGGGTGGCGTCGACATGGTCTATGACGTTTAAAGAGTCATTATTGATGTAAAATCTGTCTAGCCTTGCAAGAGATAGCCGGCCATTTGCACATCGGCACCACGTGTATTGCCGTGCAGATGGGTTCTGGAGTCTCCATACATCCATAAGGGAGAATTTGGACAATGCTCTCTTTAAGGGTGTTGTACTTGATGGGTGGGGCTCTTCTCCATTACGATCAAGGGTGGGATACAGTGTGCAATTAAAGTCCCCACACAGACAAACAAGGCCATCAAAATCAAGGTGTGTGAGGGACATTTCTAACTGTGTGAAAAAAGCTAATCTTTCTGTGCTCGTACTGGGTGAATATACATTTATGAAAGTGTGTTTATAACCATTATAAAAGAAATTAACTGAAACTAAATGCCCTTTAGTAATCTCCTTAAAAGTGACATTTTCAGGACAGAAAGAAGGATTTAAATAAATAGCCACTCCAGCACTAGGACAGGTCAAGCTACTAAAGAACCACTGTCCTTTCATGATGCGAGTCCATTCGCTCATGCACGAAGAGCTACATCTTGTTTCTTGCAAAAGAACAACATCGAAATGTTTTTGCTCGACAAGCAACTTTACCTGAGCTTTACGCAGGGGTGAACGTCCCCCATTTATATTTAAAGTTACAACAGAGAAGGTCATGGTGTAGGCAGGGAAGGTTTATCATGTAAAGGGAAGTTAGGGTGTGCTTGTAGCTCTTTCCGAGCTTTCAATACACACTTTCTAAGGCGAAATACTTGCGACTCAGTCACACCAAGTTGTTCAGCCTTAAGGAGGAGACGTCTTGAGGAGTTTATAAAGCCAGACAGGTTCGGGAAGAAGGTTACAATTTTAACCTTTTTCTTTCGAAAGGTGTCCTGAAGAAACTTTAGAATTTCCGTGGGTGATAAATCATCATCACCCTCCAGTTCCTTGGCTATTGCTGGGTCATTCCAGACCTCGCTACTAGCACTAGAGGCAAGCGACGAGGCCCCATCTGAGTCGTAATCCGAAAGGTCTTCATTTTTTTCCCCACACACCGAAACCGATGCTCTCATAACGGGAATATCGTCTTCTACTAAAGGTGCAGCTGTTTCCACAGCGGGAGTTTTAAAAACCGTAACAGGGATTAACGTTTTTATATCGGAGGCTTTGCACTCTCCTTCTGGAGCTGCTGCTTCTTCTGCCCCATTACCTCAGACACTTCATCGTCAGCAGGGCGCGGGACGAGAGCAGGTTTGTGGTTCTTGACTTTAGTTTCAGTAACCGGGGTGGTTACCACAACATCTTGGGGCATTGCGCTTGGTCCTTGTTCATGAGAGGAATGAACAGAAACGGCTTCTTCCATTTCTGCAAACACACTGAACCTATTCTGCAGCAGAAGACCAGCTGCAGGAGCTTCTGTTTCTAAAAGAGAAACATTACGTTCATTCGACGGCGCTATCTTTTTCGAAACGCTCGCCTGTATGTCCTCATTACCGCTTCCTCTTTTATAACTCCTCCTGGAGGACACGGTAGTAAAACCCGCGTCATCAGCCGGTGAATTATCGATTTCCGCGCTCGAATGTGAAGGCTGATCTGCCGTCCCAGACGCGCCATTATCATTGCGAAGATCGACATTTGGTTCTGTCCGTCTAGATGTGCCACTAGGATCGGCATTTGTTCCTGACTGTCTAGATGTGCCGCCGGATACACACTTCGGACAAGCACCTTTTAAATGTCCGAAGGCACCACACGTGAAACACGTCATTGTCTCTGTTGTGATGTACATTCGATAATTTCGATTTTCAACGACCAACGTAGCTGAGGCATTGAGCGATTGAGCATTGTTTTTTAACACCATGTAACAGTGCCGCCGGAAGGACATGATATGGCGGACTGTAGAATCCGAACGCAAACGGAAGGGAATCATGGAGATTTTTGACACCACGGTGCCAAACTGTGTTAAAACGGACAAAATCTGTTCGTTTTTAACAAAAGGCGGTAAATTTGATAAAGTGATTTTCACCGCCGGTGAGTCCAACATACTAACGTTAACGAAAATATCTGGCGGTAAGGACAAACCAGTTTCAACCGCCTGAGCGACATAGCGCTCCTCGGAAAGAAAAACAACAACTCGTTGGTTCATCTTTGAAGCTGCTAACACATTTTCAAAACCAACGAGTTCACCCAAGCCCATCACGACGTCATCGACCCGAACCCCGTCGGGTGGACTAACTATTACCCCATTTTTACGAGTAAGTGACTCGTAAATGCTTTTCTGCAAACGACTGTTTGCCATAGCGATAAATGAACCAAAACTAAGAAAAGATTTGAAAAAGCAAAACAAAATAGAACCTATCGCAAGCAAAGCCTGCAGGCGAAGGTAAAATGAAAAGAAATAGAATAAGGGAGCCGATAAACGACGATAATGAAAAACGACAAGCAGAGCACAGGCCCGAAGAACACAAGGTTCTTTAGGACTCGCACCAAACTCACCGTGCACGCTCTCTTTCTCTCTCTTGTCTCAACGAAGAAGGAAAACACGGGGAAAACTTCACAAACACGTACAAGGACACAGAGGGAGTAAAAAGGGGGATGGGAAAGGCAACAACACAACACAGTACTCACAGCTCCTCACACACAGCAGCCATGATTGCCACACCCACGCACGACGAGAGAGAGAGAGAGAGAGAGAGAGAGAGAGAGAGAGAGAGAGAGAGAGAGAGAGAGAGAGAGAGAGACGAGAGACAGACAGACAGACACTGAGAGAGACAGAGAGACTTTGACTTTGACTTTTAAGTCCTTTTATTAGAAAACTACAAAAACAAGCGTCAACAAGAATAAACCAAAAAACTGTTTTCAAGAGAATACAACCAAAGTCATAGAAAATCAAATAAAAGGAGAAACAATCAATGTAAATGTACTACATTCCAAAACAAGAGATTGCAAAGACAAGGAAACACCTACATGTAAATATCTAATACATTTTCATTTACCCCGCATATTTTCCCCACACACCATGTCTCAACAAAATCCTTCATGTTTGCATTTCTACTATAATACTTAAATTCCAGTTTTAACCGAGTTTTTTTTTTTTTTTTTGTATACTGAATGTGACCAGGGATTGGAAGTGCAGGATCACATTACATTGCTCGGGTGGCTTGCCCTTAATTTTCGCTTTTCGCGACAAATAGATGGCCAGTTTAGCCTCTGACAATAAATAATTTAGAAACATTAACAATTTTTCCTTTGCTGAAGTGACCCCAAGGCCAAAAATAAACAACCGGAGAGAAAAAGGAACATTCACTTGACCAAACACATTGTTCAGTAAAAGAAAAAGAGGACACAATCGTATGCAATCAACATACCTGTGAAACAAATCTTCAATATTATTACAAAAGGGACAGATCCATGGACAGATCCATGGCATACCATGGCATCCAAACGGTTTACAAAAGTGTTTGTTGGCAATACCCCGTGAGCCAGTCTCCATTGTATATCACCCGACCTTTTTGATATGGGTGTACCATACATTGATTTCCATTCAGGTTCAGAAGGGGGGCCATTAGGTAAAAGAGCTTTCCATCTCATAACTCCTGTTGCAGAGGTGTTTACATTAATCAAAGAAAGACAGAACTGGTAAATAGATTTACTCTCCAGACTACTAAATAAACAAGAGCCAGTACTGACTGGGGACAAAGTAGAACAACAAAGTAGAACAACAACAAGAAAGCAACAAGTAAGTTAGGAAGCGAAGGATTATGGGATGCCCATTTAACCCCAGTACTCCACTGCAACCCAAGTCTCATGGATGCATGAATGACTTCGACAAGTACCTGACCTGCAGCTCTCATTGATCTGGTACCAGTAATCTCAGCGACTTCCTTTGCAGATCTCTAACCACAATTTGCTGAGTCACGAAGATGCCAGACATTTCTGATGCCACCTGAAATGAAGTTTTGGGGAAAACAACGGCTCTTGGGAACCTGGTGAAAGAGTGGGTTGAGGAATAGAGGTTCTCCCGCAAACATTTTAACCTCATAGGACTCCTTTTGGCAGCTTACCACTACGGCTTGCCAAGCATTCAACAAGCTCTGGTAGAACAGAGGAAGGTGGGACACATCAACTTTTTGGGATTCGATCAAAAAAGTCTCAAGGCCGTAGCCGAGCATTCCAGCTTGCCTCAATATTCGTTGTGCCACAGGGCGCCAGGGCAGTTTTTCAGCATTGAGCAGACGTTGTATTGACTTCAGCCGAAACGCCATCAGCCGACACTTTAGGTCAATGAGCCCTTGGCCACCAAGAGACACGGGGCGGCAAAGTACGTCCATCCGCAACCAGTGGTAACCTCCCCAAAATAAATTTACCAGTGTCTGTTGAATAGCCTTAAGCAAACCCTCTGGTGGCTGCAAACAAATACATTTATGCCACAGGACAGAGGCGACCAAGGTGTTAATAATCAGTATTCGGCCTCCAAAGGACATTTGTGGAAGGAACCTTTTCCATTTGTTGAGCCGCTTGGTTGCCTGTTCTACCACCCCTTCCCAGTTAATATGGGAGTACTGATTGGGTCCAAGATAAACACCGAGGTATTTAACCCCTTTTCTTGTACAACTTACAGTCATGTGAAAAAGTAAGTACACCCCATGTAAAATTTTGACTTTTTCAACATATTTCAATATACAGCTATTTGATCTTCATATCAACAATATTGATAGATAAAGGTGATATAATATAACAAATATCATGAAACATTTACATTTTGTAGTCCATTGTATAATTTAAATAAACATAAATGCAAATTTCGCATGTGGAAAAAGTAAGTACACCCTTGGCTCTAATAGGTGGTATTGCCCCCTTTGGCAGAAACAACCACAAGTAGGCGTTTCTTATAACTGTCTACCAGTCTCTGACATCGACTGGGAGAAATTTTTGCAGACTCCTCCATGCAGAATTCTTTCAGCTGTGCGATGTTTGAGGGGTTTCTTGCATGCACAGCTCGTTTCCAATCCCCCCACAACATCTCGAAGGGATTTAGATCCGGGCTTTGACTTGACCATTCCAGAACCCTCCATTTCTTTCTTTTCAGCCATTCCTTGGTGGATTTACTGGTATGTTTAGGGTCATTGTCATGTTGCAAGGTCCACCCTCGGTGGAGCTTCAACTTTCCGACAGATGGCCTCGCATTATCCTCAAGCACCCTCTGGTAAAATGAAGAATTCACAGTGGATTCTACTTTCCGCACTCGCACTGGCGTTGAAAACCACTTATCACACTGTGTTAGTGTTGCAAAACCACTTTCTGCACTTGAGCTAGTGTTGCAGAACCACTTTCCGCACTTGTGCTGGCGTTGAAAACCACTTTCCGCACTTGTGTTGGTGTTGCAGAACCACTTTCTGCACTTGTTCTGGCATTGAAAACCACTTTTCACACCTGTGCTAGTATTGGAAAAACCACTTTCCACACTTTTGCTGGCGTTGAAAACCACTTTCACACTTGTGTTAGTGTTGCAAAACCACTTTTCGCACTTATGCTGGCGTTTGAAAACCACTCTCCACACTTGCACTCATGTTGAAAACCACGTTCTACACTTGAGCTAGTGTTGCAGAACCACTTTCCGCACTTGTGCTGGCGTTGAAAACCACTTTCCGCACTTGTGTTGGTGTTGCAGAACCACTTTCCGCACTTGTTCTGGCATTGAAAACCACTTTTCACACCTGTGCTAGTATTGGAAAAACCACTTTCCACACTTTTGCTGGTGTTGAAAACCACTTTCACACTTGTGTTAGTGTTGCAAAACCACTTTTCGCACTTATGCTGGCGTTTGAAAACCACTCTCCACACTTGCACTCATGTTGAAAACCACGTTCTACACTTGTGCTAGTGTTGCAAAACCACTTTCCGCACTTGTGCTGGTGTTGAACACAACTTTTCGCACTTTGGTTTGTGTTGGAAACCACTTTTTGCACTTGTGTTAGTGTTGAAAACCACTTTTTGCACTTGTGCTAGTGTTGAAAACCACTTTTTGCACTTGTGTTAGTGTTGCAAAACCAATTAATGCACTTGTGTTAGTGTTAAGAAACACTTTTTGCACTTGTGCTCGTGTTGAAAAACACTTCCCACACTTGTATTAGTGTTGAAAACCACTCTCCGAACTCATGGTCGTGTTAAAAAACCACTTTCCGCGCTTGCGCTCGTGTTGAAAACCACAATTCGCATTTTTCTTAGTGTGGCAAAGCCAATTTCCACACTTGTGCTGGCATTGAAAACCACTTTCCGAACTCGTGCTGGTGTTGAAAACCACTTTTCGCAATTGGGTTAGTGTTGAAAAACCACTGATCGCACTTGTGCTCATGTTGAAAAACACTTCCCACATTTGTGCTGGCGTTTAAAACCACTTTCCGCACTTGAGATAGTGTTACAGAACCACTTTCCGCACTTGTGCTGGCATTGGAAAACCACTATTTGCACTTGTGTTAGTGTTGCAAAACCACTTTGCACACTTGTGCTGTCATTGAAAACCACTATTTGCACTTGTGTTAGTGTTGCAAAACCATTTTGCAGACTTAAGCTGGCATTGAAAACCACTTTACATACATGTGCTAGTATTGAAAAAACCACTTTCCACACTTGCGCTGGCATTAAAAACCACTTTTCACACATGTGCTCGTATTGCAAAACCACTCTCCGCACTTGTGCTGGCATTGAAAACCACTTTTTGCACTTGTGTTAGTGTTGCAAAACCACTTTCCACACTTGTGCTGGCATTGAAAACCACTATTTGCACTTGTGTTAGTGTTGAAAAACCACTTTTCGCACTTGTGTTGGTGCAGGAAACCACTTTTGCACTTGTATTAGTGTGGAAAACCACTTTTCGCACTTGTGTTAATGTTGAAAAACCACTTTTCGCACTTGTGTTAGTGTTGAAAAACCACTTTTCGCACTTGTGTTGGTGCAGGAAACCACTTTTCGCACTTGTGTTAGTGTTGAAAAACCACTTTTCGCACTTGTGTTAGTGTTGAAAAACCACTTTTCACACTTGTGTTGGTGCAGGAAACCACTTTTGCACTTGTATTAGTGTGGAAAAAACACTTTTCGCACTTGTGTTAGTGTTGAAAAACCACTTTTCGCACTTGTGTTAGTGTTGAAAAACCACTTTTCGCACTTGTGTTAGTGTTGAAAAACCACTTTTCGCACTTGTGTTGGTGCAGGAAACCACTTTTGCACTTGTATTAGTGTGGAAAAAACACTTATTGCACTTGTGATAGTGTTGAAAAACCACTTTTCGCACTTGTGTTAGTGTTGAAAAACCACTTTTCGCACTTGTGTTGGTGCAGGAAACCACTTTTGCACTTGTATTAGTGTGGAAAAACCACTTTTCGCACTTGTGTTAGTGTTGAAAAACCACTTTTCGCACTTGTGTTAGTGTTGAAAAACCACTTTTCGCACTTGTGTTAGTGTTGAAAAACCATTTTTCGCACTTGTGTTGGTGCAGGAAACCACTTTTGCACTTGTATTAGTATGGAAAAAATACTTTTTGCACTTGTGATAGTGTTGAAAAACCACTTTTCGCACTTGTGTTAGTGTTGAAAAACCACTTTTCGCACTTGAGTTGGTGCAGGAAACCACTTTTGCACTTGTATTAGTGTGGAATAACCACTTTTCGCACTTGTGTTAGTGTTGAAAAAACACTTTTTGCACTTGTGTTAGTGTTGAAAAACCACTTTTCGCACTTGCGTTAGTGTTGAAAAACCACTTTTCGCACTTGTGTTGGTGCAGGAAACCACTTTTGCACTTGTATTAGTGTGGAAAAACCACTTTTCGCACTTGTGTTAGTGTTGAAAAACCACTTTTCGCACTTGTGTTAGTGTTGAAAAACCATTTTTCGCACTTGTGTTAGTGTTGAAAAACCACTTTTCGCACTTGTGTTGGTGCAGGAAACCACTTTTGCACTTGTATTAGTGTGGAAAAACCACTTTTCGCACTTGTGTTAGTGTTGAAAAACCACTTTTCACACTTGTGTTAGTGTTGAAAAACCACTTTTCGCACTTGTGTTAGTGTTGAAAAACCACTTTTCGCACTTATGTTGGTGCAGGAAACCACTTTTGCACTTGTATTAGTGTGGAAAAAACACTTTTCGCACTTGTGTTAGTGTTGCAAAACCACTTTTCGCACTTATGCTGGCGTTTGAAAACCACTCTCCACACTTGCACTCATGTTGAAAACCACGTTCTACACTTGAGCTAGTGTTGCAGAACCACTTTCCGCACTTGTGCTGGCGTTGAAAACCACTTTCCGCACTTGTGTTGGTGTTGCAGAACCACTTTCCGCACTTGTTCTGGCATTGAAAACCACTTTTCACACCTGTGCTAGTATTGGAAAAACCACTTTCCACACTTTTGCTGGTGTTGAAAACCACTTTCACACTTGTGTTAGTGTTGCAAAACCACTTTTCACACTTATGCTGGCGTTTGAAAACCACTCTCCACACTTGCACTCATGTTGAAAACCACGTTCTACACTTGTGCTAGTGTTGCAAAACCACTTTCCGCACTTGTGCTGGTGTTGAACACAACTTTTCGCACTTTGGTTTGTGTTGGAAACCACTTTTTGCACTTGTGCTAGTGTTGAAAACCACTTTTTGCACTTGTGTTAGTGTTGCAAAACCAATTAATGCACTTGTGTTAGTGTTAAGAAACACTTTTGCACTTGTGCTCGTGTTGAAAAACACTTCCCACACTTGTATTAGTGTTGAAAACCACTCTCCGAACTCATGGTCGTGTTAAAAAACCACTTTCCGCGCTTGCGCTCATGATGAAAACCACAATTCGCATTTTTCTTAGTGTGGCAAAGCCAATTTCCACACTTGTGCTGGCATTGAAAACCACTTTCCGAACTCGTGCTGGTGTTGAAAACCACTTTTCGCAATTGGGTTAGTGTTGAAAAACCACTGATCGCACTTGTGCTCATGTTGAAAAACACTTCCCACATTTGTGCTGGCGTTTAAAACCACTTGCCGCACTTGAGATAGTGTTACAGAACCACTTTCCGCACTTGTGCTGGCATTGGAAAACCACTATTTGCACTTGTGTTAGTGTTGCAAAACCACTTTGCACACTTGTGCTGTCATTGAAAACCACTATTTGCACTTGTGTTAGTGTTGAAAAACCATTTTGCAGACTTAAGCTGGCATTGAAAACCACTTTACATACATGTGCTAGTATTGAAAAAACCACTTTCCACACTTGCGCTGGCATTAAAAACCACTTTTCACACATGTGCTCGTATTGCAAAACCACTCTCCGCACTTGTGCTGGCATTGAAAACCACTTTTTGCACTTGTGTTAGTGTTGCAAAACAACTTTCCACACTTGTGCTGGCATTGAAAACCACTATTTGCACTTGTGTTAGTGTTGAAAAACCATTTTCGCACTTGTGTTGGTGCAGGAAAACCACTTTTGCACTTGTATTAGTGTGGAAAACCACTTTTCGCACTTGTGTTAGTGTTGAAAAACCACTTTTCGCACTTGTGTTAGTGTTGAAAAACCACTTTTCGCACTTGTGTTAGTGTTGAAAAACCATTTTTCGCACTTGTGTTGGTGCAGGAAACCACTTTTGCACTTGTATTAGTATGGGAAAAACACTTTTTGCACTTGTGATAGTGTTGAAAAACCACTTTTCGCACTTGTGTTAGTGTTGAAAAATTACTTTTCGCACTTGTGTTGGTGCAGGAAACCACTTTTCGCACTTGTATTAGTGTGGAAAACCACTTTTCGCACTTGTGTTAGTGTTGAAAAAATACTTTTTGCACTTGTGTTAGTGTTGAAAAACCACTTTTCGCACTTGTGTTAGTGTTGAAAAACCACTTTTCGCACTTGTGTTGGTGCAGGAAACCACTTTTGCACTTGTATTAGTGTGGAAAAACCACTTTTCGCACTTGTGTTAGTGTTGAAAAACCACTTTTCGCACTTGTGTTAGTGTTGAAAAACCACTTTTCGCACTTGTGTTAATGTTGAAAAACCACTTTTCGCACTTGTGTTGGTGCAGGAAACCACTTTTGCACTTGTATTAGTGTGGAAAAAACACTTTTCGCACTTGTGTTAGTGTTGAAAAACCACTTTTCGCACTTGTGTTAGTGTTGAAAAACCACTTTTTGCACTTGTGTTGGTGCAGGAAACCACTTTTGCACTTGTATTACTGTGGAAAAAACACTTTTTGCACTTGTGATAGTGTTGAAAAATACTTCCCACACTTGTATTAGTGTTGAAAACCACTCTCCGAACTCATGGTCGTGTTAAAAAACCACTTTCCGCGCTTGCGCTCATGTTGAAAACCACAATTCGCATTTTTCTTAGTGTGGCAAAGCCAATTTCCACACTTGTGCTGGCATTGAAAACCACTTTCCGAACTCGTGCTGGTGTTGAAAACCACTTTTCGCAATTGGGTTAGTGTTGAAAAACCACTGATCGCACTTGTGCTCATGTTGAAAAACACTTCCCACATTTGTGCTGGCGTTTAAAACCACTTTCCGCACTTGAGATAGTGTTACAGAACCACTTTCCGCACTTGTGCTGGCATTGGAAAACCACTATTTGCACTTGTGTTAGTGTTGCAAAACCACTTTGCACACTTGTGCTGTCATTGAAAACCACTATTTGCACTTGTGTTAGTGTTGAAAAACCATTTTGCAGACTTAAGCTGGCATTGAAAACCACTTTACATACATGTGCTAGTATTGAAAAAACCACTTTCCACACTTGCGCTGGCATTAAAAACCACTTTTCACACATGTGCTCGTATTGCAAAACCACTCTCCGCACTTGTGCTGGCATTGAAAACCACTTTTTGCACTTGTGTTAGTGTTGCAAAACAACTTTCCACACTTGTGCTGGCATTGAAAACCACTATTTGCACTTGTGTTAGTGTTGAAAAACCATTTTCACACTTGTGTTGGTGCAGGAAAACCACTTTTGCACTTGTATTAGTGTGGAAAAACCACTTTTCGCACTTGTGTTAGTGTTGAAAAACCACTTTTCGCACTTGTGTTAGTGTTGAAAAACCACTTTTCGCACTTGTGTTAGTGTTGAAAAACCATTTTTCGCACTTGTGTTGGTGCAGGAAACCACTTTTGCACTTGTATTAGTATGGGAAAAACACTTTTTGCACTTGTGATAGTGTTGAAAAACCACTTTTCGCACTTGTGTTAGTGTTGAAAAATTACTTTTCGCACTTGTGTTGGTGCAGGAAACCACTTTTCGCACTTGTATTAGTGTGGAAAAACCACTTTTCGCACTTGTGTTAGTGTTGAAAAAATACTTTTTGCACTTGTGTTAGTGTTGAAAAACCACTTTTCGCACTTGTGTTAGTGTTGAAAAACCACTTTTCGCACTTGTGTTGGTGCAGGAAACCACTTTTGCACTTGTATTAGTGTGGAAAAACCACTTTTCGCACTTGTGTTAGTGTTGAAAAACCACTTTTCGCACTTGTGTTAGTGTTGAAAAACCACTTTTCGCACTTGTGTTAATGTTGAAAAACCACTTTTCGCACTTGTGTTGGTGCAGGAAACCACTTTTGCACTTGTATTAGTGTGGAAAAAACACTTTTCGCACTTGTGTTAGTGTTGAAAAACCACTTTTCGCACTTGTGTTAGTGTTGAAAAACCACTTTTTGCACTTGTGTTGGTGCAGGAAACCACTTTTGCACTTGTATTAGTGTGGAAAAAACACTTTTTGCACTTGTGATAGTGTTGAAAAACCACTTTTCGCACTTGTGTTAGTGTTGAAAAACCACTTTTCGCACTTGTGTTGGTGCAGGAAACCACTTTTGCACTTGTATTAGTGTGGAAAAACCACTTTTCGCACTTGTGTTAGTGTTGAAAAACCACTTTTCGCACTTGTGTTAGTGTTGAAAAACCACTTTTCGCACTTGTGTTGGTGCAGGAAACCACTTTTGCACTTGTATTAGTGTGGAAAAACCACTTTTCGCACTTGTGTTAGTGTTGAAAAACCACTTTTCGCACTTGTGTTAGTGTTGAAAAACCACTTTTCGCACTTGTGTTAGTGTTGAAAAACCACTTTTCGCACTTGTGTTGGTGCAGGAAACCACTTTTGCACTTGTATTAGTGTGGAAAAAACACTTTTTGCACTTGTGATAGTGTTGAAAAAACACTTTTCGCACTTGTGTTAGTGTTGAAAAAGCACTTTTCGCACTTGTGTTGGTGCAGGAAACCACTTTTGCACTTGTATTAGTGTGGAAAAACCACTTTTCGCACTTGTGTTAGTGTTGAAAAACCACTTTTCGCACTTGTGTTAGTGTTGAAAAACCACTTTTCGCACTTGTGTTGGTGCAGGAAACCACTTTTGCACTTGTATTAGTGTGGAAAAACCACTTTTCGCACTTGTGTTAGTGTTGAAAAACCACTTTTCACACTTGTGTTAGTGTTGAAAAACCACTTTTCGCACTTGTGTTAGTGTGGAAAAACCACTTTTCGCACTTATGTTGGTGCAGGAAACCACTTTTGCACTTGTATTAGTGTGGAAAAAACACTTTTCGCACTTGTGTTAGTGTTGAAAAACCACTTTTCGCACTTGTGTTAGTGTTGAAAAACCACTTTTCGCACTTGTGTTGGTGCAGGAAACCACTTTTGCACTTGTATTAGTGTGGAAAAACCACTTTTCGCACTTGTGTTAGTGTTGAAAAACCACTTTTCGCACTTGTGTTAGTGTTGAAAAACCACTTTTCGCACTTGTGTTGGTGCAGGAAACCACTTTTGCACTTGTATTAGTGTGGAAAAACCACTTTTCGCACTTGTGTTAGTGTTGAAAAACCACTTTTCGCACTTGTGTTAGTGTTGAAAAACCACTTTTTGCACTTGTGTTGGTGCAGGAAACCACTTTTGCACTTGTATTAGTGTGGAAAAACCACTTTTTGCACTTGTGTTAATGTTGAAAAACCACTTTTTGCACTTGTGTTAGTGTTGAAAAACCACTTTTCGCACTTGTGTTAGTGTTGAAAAACCACTTTTCGCACTTGTGTTAGTGTTGAAAAACCACTTTTCGCACTTGTGTTAGTGTTGAAAAACCACTTTTCGCACTTGTGTTGGTGCAGGAAACCACTTTTGCACTTGTATTAGTGTGGAAAAAACACTTATTGCACTTGTGATAGTGTTGAAAAACCACTTTTCGCACTTGTGTTAGTGTTGAAAAACCACTTTTCGCACTTGTGTTGGAGCAGGAAACCACTTTTGCACTTGTATTAGTGTGGAAAACCACTTTTCGCACTTGTGTTAGTGTTGAAAAACCACTTTTTGCACTTGTGTTAGTGTTGTAAAACCACTTTTCGCACTTGTGTTAGTGTTGAAAAACCACTTTTCGCACTTGTGTTGGTGCAGGAAACCACTTTTGCACTTGTATTAGTGTGGAAAAAACACTTTTTGCACTTGTGATAGTGTTGAAAAACCACTTTTTGCACTTGTGTTAGTGTTGAAAAACCACTTTTCGCACTTGTGTTGGTGCAGGAAACCACTTTTGCACTTGTATTAGTGTGGAAAAACCACTTTTCCCACTTGTGTTAGTGTTGAAAAACCACTTTTCGCACTTGTGTTAGTGTTGAAAAAACACTTTTCGCACTTGTGTTAGTGTTGAAAAACCACTTTTCGCACTTGTGTTGGTGCAGGAAACCACTTTTGCACTTGTATTGGTGTGGAAAAAACACTTTTTGCACTTGTGATAGTGTTGAAAAACCACTTTTCGCACTTGTGTTAGTGTTGAAAAACCACTTTTCGCACTTGTGTTGGTGCAGGAAACCACTTTTGCACTTGCATTAGTGTGGAAAAACCACTTTTCGCACTTGTGTTAGTGTTGAAAAACCACTTTTCGCACTTGTGTTAGTGTTGAAAAACCACTTTTCGCACTTGTGTTGGTGCAGGAAACCACTTTTGCACTTGTATTAGTGTGGAAAAACCACTTTTCGCACTTGTGTTAGTGTTGAAAAACCACTTTTCGCACTTGTGTTAGTGTTGAAAAACCACTTTTCGCACTTGTGTTGGTGCAGGAAACCACTTTTGCACTTGTATTAGTGTGGAAAAACCACTTTTCGCACTTGTGTTAGTGTTGAAAAACCACTTTTCGCACTTGTGTTAGTGTTGAAAAACCACTTTTTGCACTTGTGTTGGTGCAGGAAACCACTTTTGCACTTGTATTAGTGTGGAAAAACCACTTTTCGCACTTGTGTTAATGTTGAAAAACCACTTTTCGCACTTGTGTTAGTGTTGAAAAACCACTTTTCGCACTTGTGTTAGTGTTGAAAAGCCACTTTTCGCACTTGTGTTAGTGTTGAAAAACCACTTTTCGCACTTGTGTTGGTGCAGGAAACCACTTTTGCACTTGTATTAGTGTGGAAAAAACACTTTTCGCACTTGTGTTAGTGTTGAAAAACCACTTTTCGCACTTGTGTTAGTGTTGAAAAACCACTTTTCGCACTTGTGTTAGTGTTGAAAAACCACTTTTTGCACTTGTGTTAGTGTTGAAAAACCACTTTTTGCACTTGTGTTGGTGCAGGAAACCACTTTTGCACTTGTATTAGTGTGGAAAAAACACTTATTGCACTTGTGATAGTGTTGAAAAACCATTTTTCGCACTTGTGTTAGTGTTGAAAAACCACTTTTCGCACTTGTGTTGGTGCAGAAAACCACTTTTGCACTTGTATTAGTGTGGAAAAACCACTTTTTGCACTTGTGTTAGTGTTGAAAAACCACTTTTCGCACTTGTGTTAGTGTTGAAAAACCACTTTTCGCACTTGTGTTAGTGTTGAAAAACCACTTTTCGCACTTGTGTTGGTGCAGGAAACCACTTTTGCACTTGTATTAGTGTGGAAAAACCACTTTTCGCACTTGTGTTAGTGTTGAAAAACCACTTTTCGCACTTGTGTTAGTTTTGAAAAACCACTTTTCGCACTTGTGTTAGTGTTGAAAAACCACTTTTCGCACTTGTGTTGGTGCAGGAAACCACTTTTGCACTTGTATAAGTGTGGAAAAACACTTTTCGCACTTGTGTTAGTGTTGAAAAACCACTTTTCGCACTTGTGTTAGTGTTGACAAACCACTTTTCGCACTTGTGTTGGTGCAGGAAACCACTTTTGCACTTGTATTGGTGTGGAAAAAAACACTTTTTGCACTTGTGATAGTGTTGAAAAACCACTTTTCACACTTGTGTTAGTGTTGAAAAACCACTTTTCGCACTTGTGTTGGTGCAGGAAACCACTTTTGCACTTGTATTAGTGTGGAAAAACCACTTTTTGCACTTGTGATAGTGTTGAAAAACCACTTTTCGCACTTGTGTTAGTGTTGAAAAACCACTTTTCGCACTTGTGTTGGTGCAGGAAACCACTTTTGCACTTGTATTAGTGTGGAAAAACCACTTTTCGCACTTGTGTTAGTGTTGAAAAACCACTTTTCGCACTTGTGTTAGTGTTGAAAAACCACTTTTCGCACTTGTGTTAGTGTTGAAAAACCACTTTTCGCACTTGTGTTGGTGCAGGAAACCACTTTTGCACTTGTATTAGTGTAGAAAAAACACTTTTGGCACTTGTGCTAGTGTTGAAAAACCACTTTTCGCACTTGTGTTGGTGTTGAAAAACCACTGTTCGCACTTGTGTTGGTGCAGGAAACCACTTTTGCACATGTATTAGTGTGGAAAAAACACTTATTGCACTTGTGATAGTGTTGAAAAACCACTTTTCACACTTGTGTTAGTGTTGAAAAACCACTTTTCGCACTTGTGTTGGTGCAGGAAACCACTTTTGCACTTGTATTAGTGTGGAAAAACCACTTTTTGCACTTGTGTTAGTGTTGAAAAACCACTTGTCGCACTTGTGTTAGTGTTGAAAAACCACTTTTCGCACTTTTGTTAGTGTTGAAAAACCACTTTATGCACTTGTGTTGGTGCAGGAAACCACTTTTGCACTTGTATTAGTGTGGAAAAAACACTTTTTGCACTTGTGATAGTGTTGAAAAACCACTTTTCGCACTTGTGTTAGTGTTGAAAAACCACTTTTCGCACTTGTGTTGGTGCAGGAAACCACTTTTCGCACTTGTGTTAGTGTTGAAAAACCACTTTTCGCACTTGTGTTGGTGCAGGAAACCACTTTTGCACTTGTATTAGTGTGGAAAAAACACTTTTCGCACTTGTGTTAGTGTTGAAAAACCACTTTTCGCACTTGTGTTAGTGTTGAAAAACCACTTTTCGCACTTGTGTTGGTGCAGGAAACCACTTTTGCACTTGTATTAGTGTGGAAAAAACACTTTTCGCACTTGTGTTAGTGTTGAAAAACCACTTTTCGCACTTGTGTTAGTGTTGAAAAACCACTTTTCGCACTTGTGTTAGTGTTGAAAAACCACTTTTCGCACTTGTGTTGGTGCAGGAAACCACTTTTGCACTTGTATTAGTGTGGAAAAACCACTTTTTGCACTTGTGTTAGTGTTGAAAAACCACTTTTCGCACTTGTGTTAGTGTTGAAAAACCACTTTTCGCACTTGTGTTGGTGCAGGAAACCACTTTTGCACTTGTACTAGTGTGGAAAAACCACTTTTCGCACTTGTGCTAGTGTTGAAAAACCACTTTTCGCACTTGTGTTAGTGTTGAAAAACCACTATTCGCACTTGTGTTAGTGTTGAAAAACCACTTTTCGCACTTGTGTTGGTGCAGGAAACCACTTTTGCACTTGTATTAGTGTGGAAAAAAACACTTTTTGCACTTGTGATAGTGTTGAAAAACCACTTTTTGCACTTGTGTTAGTGTTGAAAAACCACTTTTCGCACTTGTGTTGGTGCAGGAAACCACTTTTGCACTTGTATTAGTGTGGAAAAACCACTTTTCGCACTTGTGTTAGTGTTGAAAAACCACTTTTCGCACTTCTGTTAGTGTTGAAAAACCACTTTTCGCACTTGAGTTGGTGCAGGAAACCACTTTTGCACTTGTATTAGTGTGGAAAAACCACTTTTTGCACTTGTGATAGTGTTGAAAAACCACTTTTCGCACTTGTGTTAGTGTTGAAAAACCACTTTTTGCAGTTGTGTTGGTGCAGGAAACCACTTTTGCACTTGTATTAGTGTGGAAAAACCACTTTTCGCACTTGTGTTAGTGTTGAAAAACCACTTTTCGCACTTGTGTTAGTGTTGAAAAACCACTTTTCGCACTTGTGTTAGTGTTGAAAAACCACTTTTCGCACTTGTGTTGGTGCAGGAAACCACTTTTGCACTTGTATTAGTGTGGAAAAAACACTTTTCGCACTTGTGTTAGTGTTGAAAAACCACTTTTCGCACTTGTGTTAGTGTTGAAAAACCACTTTTCGCACTTGTGTTGGTGCAGGAAACCACTTTTGCACTTGTATTAGTGTGGAAAAACACTTTTTGCACTTGTGATAGTGTTGAAAAACCACTTTTCGCACTTGTGTTAGTGTTGAAAAACCACTTTTCGCACTTGTGTTGGTGCAGGAAACCACTTTTGCACATGTATTAGTGTGGAAAAACCACTTTTCGCACTTGTGTTAGTGTTGAAAAACCACTTTTCGCACTTGTGTTGGTGCAGGAAACCACTTTTGCACTTGTATTAGTGTGGAAAAACCACTTTTCGCACTTGTGTTAGTGTTGAAAAACCACTTTTCGCACTTGTGTTAGTGTTGAAAAACCACTTTTCGCACTTGTGTTAGTGTTGAAAAACGACTTTTCGCACTTGTGTTAGTGTTGAAAAACCACTTTTTGCACTTGTGTTGGTGCAGGAAACCACTTTTGCACTTGTATTAGTGTGGAAAAACCACTTTTCGCACTTGTGTTAATGTTGAAAAACCACTTTTCGCACTTGTGTTAGTGTTGAAAAACCACTTTTCGCACTTGTGTTAGTGTTGAAAAGCCACTTTTCGCACTTGTGTTAGTGTTGAAAAACCACTTTTCGCACTTGTGTTGGTGCAGGAAACCACTTTTGCACTTGTATTAGTGTGGAAAAAACACTTTTCGCACTTGTGTTAGTGTTGAAAAACCACTTTTCGCACTTGTGTTAGTGTTGAAAAACCACTTTTCGCACTTGTGTTAGTGTTGAAAAACCACTTTTTGCACTTGTGTTAGTGTTGAAAAACCACTTTTTGCACTTGTGTTGGTGCAGGAAACCACTTTTGCACTTGTATTAGTGTGGAAAAAACACTTATTGCACTTGTGATAGTGTTGAAAAACCATTTTTCGCACTTGTGTTAGTGTTGAAAAACCACTTTTCGCACTTGTGTTGGTGCAGAAAACCACTTTTGCACTTGTATTAGTGTGGAAAAACCACTTTTTGCACTTGTGTTAGTGTTGAAAAACCACTTTTCGCACTTGTGTTAGTGTTGAAAAACCACTTTTCGCACTTGTGTTAGTGTTGAAAAACCACTTTTCGCACTTGTGTTGGTGCAGGAAACCACTTTTGCACTTGTATTAGTGTGGAAAAACCACTTTTCGCACTTGTGTTAGTGTTGAAAAACCACTTTTCGCACTTGTGTTAGTTTTGAAAAACCACTTTTCGCACTTGTGTTAGTGTTGAAAAACCACTTTTCGCACTTGTGTTGGTGCAGGAAACCACTTTTGCACTTGTATAAGTGTGGAAAAACACTTTTCGCACTTGTGTTAGTGTTGAAAAACCACTTTTCGCACTTGTGTTAGTGTTGACAAACCACTTTTCGCACTTGTGTTGGTGCAGGAAACCACTTTTGCACTTGTATTGGTGTGGAAAAAAACACTTTTTGCACTTGTGATAGTGTTGAAAAACCACTTTTCACACTTGTGTTAGTGTTGAAAAACCACTTTTCGCACTTGTGTTGGTGCAGGAAACCACTTTTGCACTTGTATTAGTGTGGAAAAACCACTTTTTGCACTTGTGATAGTGTTGAAAAACCACTTTTCGCACTTGTGTTAGTGTTGAAAAACCACTTTTCGCACTTGTGTTGGTGCAGGAAACCACTTTTGCACTTGTATTAGTGTGGAAAAACCACTTTTCGCACTTGTGTTAGTGTTGAAAAACCACTTTTCGCACTTGTGTTAGTGTTGAAAAACCACTTTTCGCACTTGTGTTAGTGTTGAAAAACCACTTTTCGCACTTGTGTTGGTGCAGGAAACCACTTTTGCACTTGTATTAGTGTAGAAAAAACACTTTTGGCACTTGTGCTAGTGTTGAAAAACCACTTTTCGCACTTGTGTTGGTGTTGAAAAACCACTGTTCGCACTTGTGTTGGTGCAGGAAACCACTTTTGCACATGTATTAGTGTGGAAAAAACACTTATTGCACTTGTGATAGTGTTGAAAAACCACTTTTCACACTTGTGTTAGTGTTGAAAAACCACTTTTCGCACTTGTGTTGGTGCAGGAAACCACTTTTGCACTTGTATTAGTGTGGAAAAACCACTTTTTGCACTTGTGTTAGTGTTGAAAAACCACTTGTCGCACTTGTGTTAGTGTTGAAAAACCACTTTTCGCACTTTTGTTAGTGTTGAAAAACCACTTTATGCACTTGTGTTGGTGCAGGAAACCACTTTTGCACTTGTATTAGTGTGGAAAAAACACTTTTTGCACTTGTGATAGTGTTGAAAAACCACTTTTCGCACTTGTGTTAGTGTTGAAAAACCACTTTTCGCACTTGTGTTGGTGCAGGAAACCACTTTTCGCACTTGTGTTAGTGTTGAAAAACCACTTTTCGCACTTGTGTTGGTGCAGGAAACCACTTTTGCACTTGTATTAGTGTGGAAAAAACACTTTTCGCACTTGTGTTAGTGTTGAAAAACCACTTTTCGCACTTGTGTTAGTGTTGAAAAACCACTTTTCGCACTTGTGTTGGTGCAGGAAACCACTTTTGCACTTGTATTAGTGTGGAAAAAACACTTTTCGCACTTGTGTTAGTGTTGAAAAACCACTTTTCGCACTTGTGTTAGTGTTGAAAAACCACTTTTCGCACTTGTGTTAGTGTTGAAAAACCACTTTTCGCACTTGTGTTGGTGCAGGAAACCACTTTTGCACTTGTATTAGTGTGGAAAAACCACTTTTTGCACTTGTGTTAGTGTTGAAAAACCACTTTTCGCACTTGTGTTAGTGTTGAAAAACCACTTTTCGCACTTGTGTTGGTGCAGGAAACCACTTTTGCACTTGTACTAGTGTGGAAAAACCACTTTTCGCACTTGTGCTAGTGTTGAAAAACCACTTTTCGCACTTGTGTTAGTGTTGAAAAACCACTATTCGCACTTGTGTTAGTGTTGAAAAACCACTTTTCGCACTTGTGTTGGTGCAGGAAACCACTTTTGCACTTGTATTAGTGTGGAAAAAAACACTTTTTGCACTTGTGATAGTGTTGAAAAACCACTTTTTGCACTTGTGTTAGTGTTGAAAAACCACTTTTCGCACTTGTGTTGGTGCAGGAAACCACTTTTGCACTTGTATTAGTGTGGAAAAACCACTTTTCGCACTTGTGTTAGTGTTGAAAAACCACTTTTCGCACTTCTGTTAGTGTTGAAAAACCACTTTTCGCACTTGAGTTGGTGCAGGAAACCACTTTTGCACTTGTATTAGTGTGGAAAAACCACTTTTGCACTTGTGATAGTGTTGAAAAACCACTTTTCGCACTTGTGTTAGTGTTGAAAAACCACTTTTTGCAGTTGTGTTGGTGCAGGAAACCACTTTTGCACTTGTATTAGTGTGGAAAAACCACTTTTCGCACTTGTGTTAGTGTTGAAAAACCACTTTTCGCACTTGTGTTAGTGTGAAAAACCACTTTTTCGCACTTGTGTTAGTGTTGAAAAACCACTTTTCGCACTTGTGTTGGTGCAGGAAACCCACTTTTGCACTTGTATTAGTGTGGAAAAAACACTTTTCGCACTTGTGTTAGTGTTGAAAAACCACTTTTCGCACTTGTGTTAGTGTTGAAAAACCACTTTTCGCACTTGTGTTGGTGCAGGAAACCACTTTTGCACTTGTATTAGTGTGGAAAAACACTTTTGCACTTGTGATAGTGTTGAAAAACCACTTTTCGCACTTGTGTTAGTGTTGAAAAACCACTTTTCGCACTTGTGTTGGTGCAGGAAACCACTTTTGCACATGTATTAGTGTGGAAAAACCACTTTTCGCACTTGTGTTAGTGTTGAAAAACCACTTTTCGCACTTGTGTTGGTGCAGGAAACCACTTTTGCACTTGTATTAGTGTGGAAAAACCACTTTTCGCACTTGTGTTAGTGTTGAAAAACCACTTTTCGCACTTGTGTTAGTGTTGAAAAACCACTTTTCGCACTTGTGTTAGTGTTGAAAAACGACTTTTCGCACTTGTGTTAGTGTTGAAAAACCACTTTTTGCACTTGTGTTGGTGCAGGAAACCACTTTTGCACTTGTATTAGTGTGGAAAAACCACTTTTCGCACTTGTGTTAATGTTGAAAAACCACTTTTCGCACTTGTGTTAGTGTTGAAAAACCACTTTTCGCACTTGTGTTAGTGTTGAAAAGCCACTTTTCGCACTTGTGTTAGTGTTGAAAAACCACTTTTCGCACTTGTGTTGGTGCAGGAAACCACTTTTGCACTTGTATTAGTGTGGAAAAAACACTTTTCGCACTTGTGTTAGTGTTGAAAAACCACTTTTCGCACTTGTGTTAGTGTTGAAAAACCACTTTTCGCACTTGTGTTAGTGTTGAAAAACCACTTTTTGCACTTGTGTTAGTGTTGAAAAACCACTTTTTGCACTTGTGTTGGTGCAGGAAACCACTTTTGCACTTGTATTAGTGTGGAAAAAACACTTATTGCACTTGTGATAGTGTTGAAAAACCATTTTTCGCACTTGTGTTAGTGTTGAAAAACCACTTTTCGCACTTGTGTTGGTGCAGAAAACCACTTTTGCACTTGTATTAGTGTGGAAAAACCACTTTTTGCACTTGTGTTAGTGTTGAAAAACCACTTTTCGCACTTGTGTTAGTGTTGAAAAACCACTTTTCGCACTTGTGTTAGTGTTGAAAACCACTTTTCGCACTTGTGTTGGTGCAGGAAACCACTTTTGCACTTGTATTAGTGTGGAAAAACCACTTTTCGCACTTGTGTTAGTGTTGAAAAACCACTTTTCGCACTTGTGTTAGTTTTGAAAAACCACTTTTCGCACTTGTGTTAGTGTTGAAAAACCACTTTTCGCACTTGTGTTGGTGCAGGAAACCACTTTTGCACTTGTATAAGTGTGGAAAAACACTTTTCGCACTTGTGTTAGTGTTGAAAAACCACTTTTCGCACTTGTGTTAGTGTTGACAAACCACTTTTCGCACTTGTGTTGGTGCAGGAAACCACTTTTGCACTTGTATTGGTGTGGAAAAAAACACTTTTTGCACTTGTGATAGTGTTGAAAAACCACTTTTCACACTTGTGTTAGTGTTGAAAAACCACTTTTCGCACTTGTGTTGGTGCAGGAAACCACTTTTGCACTTGTATTAGTGTGGAAAAAACCACTTTTTGCACTTGTGATAGTGTTGAAAAAACCACTTTTCGCACTTGTGTTAGTGTTGAAAAACCACTTTTCGCACTTGTGTTGGTGCAGGAAACCCACTTTTCGCACTTGTGTTAGTGTTGAAAAACCACTTTTCGCACTTATGTTGGTGCAGGAAACCACTTTTGCACTTGTATTAGTGTGGAAAAAACACTTTTCGCACTTGTGTTAGTGTTGCAAAACCACTTTTCGCACTTATGCTGGCGTTTGAAAACCACTCTCCACACTTGCACTCATGTTGAAAACCACGTTCTACACTTGAGCTAGTGTTGCAGAACCACTTTCCGCACTTGTGCTGGCGTTGAAAACCACTTTCCGCACTTGTGTTGGTGTTGCAGAACCACTTTCCGCACTTGTTCTGGCATTGAAAACCACTTTTCACACCTGTGCTAGTATTGGAAAAACCACTTTCCACACTTTTGCTGGTGTTGAAAACCACTTTCACACTTGTGTTAGTGTTGCAAAACCACTTTTCACACTTATGCTGGCGTTTGAAAACCACTCTCCACACTTGCACTCATGTTGAAAACCACGTTCTACACTTGTGCTAGTGTTGCAAAACCACTTTCCGCACTTGTGCTGGTGTTGAACACAACTTTTCGCACTTTGGTTTGTGTTGGAAACCACTTTTTGCACTTGTGTTAGTGTTGAAAACCACTTTTTGCACTTGTGCTAGTGTTGAAAACCACTTTTTGCACTTGTGTTAGTGTTGCAAAACCAATTAATGCACTTGTGTTAGTGTTAAGAAACACTTTTGCACTTGTGCTCGTGTTGAAAAACACTTCCCACACTTGTATTAGTGTTGAAAACCACTCTCCGAACTCATGGTCGTGTTAAAAAACCACTTTCCGCGCTTGCGCTCATGATGAAAACCACAATTCGCATTTTTCTTAGTGTGGCAAAGCCAATTTCCACACTTGTGCTGGCATTGAAAACCACTTTCCGAACTCGTGCTGGTGTTGAAAACCACTTTTCGAAATTGGGTTAGTGTTGAAAAACCACTGATCGCACTTGTGCTCATGTTGAAAAACACTTCCCACATTTGTGCTGGCGTTTAAAACCACTTGCCGCACTTGAGATAGTGTTACAGAACCACTTTCCGCACTTGTGCTGGCATTGGAAAACCACTATTTGCACTTGTGTTAGTGTTGCAAAACCACTTTGCACACTTGTGCTGTCATTGAAAACCACTATTTGCACTTGTGTTAGTGTTGAAAAACCATTTTGCAGACTTAAGCTGGCATTGAAAACCACTTTACATACATGTGCTAGTATTGAAAAAACCACTTTCCACACTTGCGCTGGCATTAAAAACCACTTTTCACACATGTGCTCGTATTGCAAAACCACTCTCCGCACTTGTGCTGGCATTGAAAACCACTTTTTGCACTTGTGTTAGTGTTGCAAAACAACTTTCCACACTTGTGCTGGCATTGAAAACCACTATTTGCACTTGTGTTAGTGTTGAAAAACCATTTTCGCACTTGTGTTGGTGCAGGAAAACCACTTTTGCACTTGTATTAGTGTGGAAAACCACTTTTCGCACTTGTGTTAGTGTTGAAAAACCACTTTTCGCACTTGTGTTAGTGTTGAAAAACCACTTTTCGCACTTGTGTTTGTGTTGAAAAACCATTTTTCGCACTTGTGTTGGTGCAGGAAACCACTTTTGCACTTGTATTAGTATGGGAAAAACACTTTTTGCACTTGTGATAGTGTTGAAAAACCACTTTTCGCACTTGTGTTAGTGTTGAAAAATTACTTTTCGCACTTGTGTTGGTGCAGGAAACCACTTTTCGCACTTGTATTAGTGTGGAAAAACCACTTTTCGCACTTGTGTTAGTGTTGAAAAAAATACTTTTTGCACTTGTGTTAGTGTTGAAAAACCACTTTTCGCACTTGTGTTAGTGTTGAAAAACCACTTTTCGCACTTGTGTTGGTGCAGGAAACCACTTTTGCACTTGTATTAGTGTGGAAAAACCACTTTTAGCACTTGTGTTAGTGTTGAAAAACCACTTTTCGCACTTGTGTTAGTGTTGAAAAACCACTTTTCGCACTTGTGTTAATGTTGAAAAACCACTTTTCGCACTTGTGTTGGTGCAGGAAACCACTTTTGCACTTGTATTAGTGTGGAAAAAACACTTTTCGCACTTGTGTTAGTGTTGAAAAACCACTTTTCGCACTTGTGTTAGTGTTGAAAAACCACTTTTTGCACTTGTGTTGGTGCAGGAAACCACTTTTGCAGTTGTATTAGTGTGGAAAAAACACTTTTTGCACTTGTGATAGTGTTGAAAAACACTTCCTACACTTGTATTAGTGTTGAAAACCACTCTCCGAACTCATGGTTGTGTTAAAAAACCACTTTCCGCGCTTGCGCTCATGTTGAAAACCACAATTCGCATTTTTCTTAGTGTGGCAAAGCCAATTTCCACACTTGTGCTGGCATTGAAAACCACTTTCCGAACTCGTGCTGGTGTTGAAAACCACTTTTCGCAATTGGGTTAGTGTTGAAAAACCACTGATCGCACTTGTGCTCATGTTGAAAAACACTTCCCACATTTGTGCTGGCGTTTAAAACCACTTTCCGCACTTGAGATAGTGTTACAGAACCACTTTCCGCACTTGTGCTGGCATTGGAAAACCACTATTTGCACTTGTGTTAGTGTTGCAAAACCACTTTGCACACTTGTGCTGTCATTGAAAACCACTATTTGCACTTGTGTTAGTGTTGAAAAACAATTTTGCAGACTTAAGCTGGCATTGAAAACCACTTTACATACATGTGCTAGTATTGAAAAAACCACTTTCCACACTTGCGCTGGCATTAAAAACCACTTTTCACACATGTGCTCGTATTGCAAAACCACTCTCCGCACTTGTGCTGGCATTGAAAACCACTTTTTGCACTTGTGTTAGTGTTGCAAAACAACTTTCCACACTTGTGCTGGCATTGAAAACCACTATTTGCACTTGTGTTAGTGTTGAAAAACCATTTTCGCACTTGTGTTGGTGCAGGAAAACCACTTTTGCACTTGTATTAGTGTGGAAAAACCACTTTTCGCACTTGTGTTAGTGTTGAAAAACCACTTTTCGCACTTGTGTTAGTGTTGAAAAACCACTTTTCGCACTTGTGTTAGTGTTGAAAAACCATTTTTCGCACTTGTGTTGGTGCAGGAAACCACTTTTGCACTTGTATTAGTATGGGAAAAACACTTTTTGCACTTGTGATAGTGTTGAAAAACCACTTTTCGCACTATTTGCACTTGCGTTAGTGTTGAAAAATAAACTTTTCGCACTTGTGTTGGTGCAGGAAACCACTTTTCGCACTTGTATTAGTGTGGAAAAACCACTTTTCGCACTTGTGTTAGTGTTGAAAAAATACTTTTTGCACTTGTGTTAGTGTTGAAAAACCACTTTTCGCACTTGTGTTAGTGTTGAAAAACCACTTTTCGCACTTGTGTTGGTGCAGGAAACCACTTTTGCACTTGTATTAGTGTGGAAAAACCACTTTTCGCACTTGTGTTAGTGTTGAAAAACCACTTTTCGCACTTGTGTTAGTGTTGAAAAACCACTTTTCGCACTTGTGTTAATGTTGAAAAACCACTTTTCGCACTTGAGTTGGTGCAGGAAACCACTTTTGCACTTGTATTAGTGTGGAAAAAACACTTTTCGCACTTGTGTTAGTGTTGAAAAACCACTTTTCGCACTTGTGTTAGTGTTGAAAAACCACTTTTTGCACTTGTGTTGGTGCAGGAAACCACTTTTGCACTTGTATTAGTGTGGAAAAAACACTTTTTGCACTTGTGATAGTGTTGAAAAACCACTTTTCGCACTTGTGTTAGTGTTGAAAAACCACTTTTCGCACTTGTGTTGGTGCAGGAAACCACTTTTGCACTTGTATTAGTGTGGAAAAACCACTTTTCGCACTTGTGTTAGTGTTGAAAAACCACTTTTCGCACTTGTGTTAGTGTTGAAAAACCACTTTTCGCACTTGTGTTGGTGCAGGAAACCACTTTTGCACTTGTATTAGTGTGGAAAAACCACTTTTCGCACTTGTGTTAGTGTTGAAAAACCACTTTTCGCACTTGTGTTAGTGTTGAAAAACCACTTTTCGCACTTGTGTTAGTGTTGAAAAACCACTTTTCGCACTTGTGTTGGTGCAGGAAACCACTTTTGCACTTGTATTAGTGTGGAAAAAACACTTTTTGCACTTGTGATAGTGTTGAAAAAACACTTTTCGCACTTGTGTTAGTGTTGAAAAAGCACTTTTCGCACTTGTGTTGGTGCAGGAAACCACTTTTGCACTTGTATTAGTGTGGAAAAACCACTTTTCGCACTTGTGTTAATGTTGAAAAACCACTTTTCGCACTTGTGTTAGTGTTGAAAAACCACTTTTCGCACTTGTGTTGGTGCAGGAAACACTTTTGCACTTGTATTAGTGTGGAAAAACCACTTTTCGCACTTGTGTTAGTGTTGAAAAACCACTTTTCACACTTGTGTTAGTGTTGAAAAACCACTTTTCGCACTTGTGTTAGTGTTGAAAAACCACTTTTCGCACTTATGTTGGTGCAGGAAACCACTTTTGCACTTGTATTAGTGTGGAAAAAACACTTTTCGCACTTGTGTTAGTGTTGAAAAACCACTTTTCGCACTTGTGTTAGTGTTGAAAAACCACTTTTCGCACTTGTGTTGGTGCAGGAAACCACTTTTGCACTTGTATTAGTGTGGAAAAACCACTTTTCGCACTTGTGTTAGTGTTGAAAAACCACTTTTCGCACTTGTGTTAGTGTTGAAAAACCACTTTTCGCACTTGTGTTGGTGCAGGAAACCACTTTTGCACTTGTATTAGTGTGGAAAAACCACTTTTCGCACTTGTGTTAGTGTTGAAAAACCACTTTTCGCACTTGTGTTAGTGTTGAAAAACCACTTTTTGCACTTGTGTTGGTGCAGGAAACCACTTTTGCACTTGTATTAGTGTGGAAAAACCACTTTTCGCACTTGTGTTAATGTTGAAAAACCACTTTTCGCACTTGTGTTAGTGTTGAAAAACCACTTTTCGCACTTGTGTTAGTGTTGAAAAACCACTTTTCGCACTTGTGTTAGTGTTGAAAAACCACTTTTCGCACTTGTGTTAGTGTTGAAAAACCACTTTTCGCACTTGTGTTGGTGCAGGAAACCACTTTTGCACTTGTATTAGTGTGGAAAAAACACTTATTGCACTTGTGATAGTGTTGAAAAACCACTTTTCGCACTTGTGTTAGTGTTGAAAAACCACTTTTCGCACTTGTGTTGGTGCAGGAAACCACTTTTGCACTTGTATTAGTGTGGAAAAAACACTTATTGCACTTGTGATAGTGTTGAAAAACCACTTTTCGCACTTGTGTTAGTGTTGAAAAACCACTTTCCGAACTCGTGCTGGTGTTGAAAACCACTTTTCGCAATTGGGTTAGTGTTGAAAAACCACTGATCGCACTTGTGCTCATGTTGAAAAACACTTCCCACATTTGTGCTGGCGTTTAAAACCACTTTCCGCACTTGAGATAGTGTTACAGAACCACTTTCCGCACTTGTGCTGGCATTGGAAAACCACTATTTGCACTTGTGTTAGTGTTGCAAAACCACTTTGCACACTTGTGCTGTCATTGAAAACCACTATTTGCACTTGTGTTAGTGTTGAAAAACCATTTTGCAGACTTAAGCTGGCATTGAAAACCACTTTACATACATGTGCTAGTATTGAAAAAACCACTTTCCACACTTGCGCTGGCATTAAAAACCACTTTTCACACATGTGCTCGTATTGCAAAACCACTCTCCGCACTTGTGCTGGCATTGAAAACCACTTTTTGCACTTGTGTTAGTGTTGCAAAACAACTTTCCACACTTGTGCTGGCATTGAAAACCACTATTTGCACTTGTGTTATTGTTGAAAAACCATTTTCGCACTTGTGTTGGTGCAGGAAAACCACTTTTGCACTTGTATTAGTGTGGAAAAACCACTTTTCGCACTTGTGTTAGTGTTGAAAAACCACTTTTCGCACTTGTGTTAGTGTTGAAAAACCACTTTTCGCACTTGTGTTAGTGTTGAAAAACCATTTTTCGCACTTGTGTTGGTGCAGGAAACCACTTTTGCACTTGTATTAGTATGGGAAAAACACTTTTTGCACTTGTGATAGTGTTGAAAAACCACTTTTCGCACTTGTGTTAGTGTTGAAAAATTACTTTTCGCACTTGTGTTGGTGCAGGAAACCACTTTTCGCACTTGTATTAGTGTGGAAAAACCACTTTTCGCACTTGTGTTAGTGTTGAAAAAATACTTTTTGCACTTGTGTTAGTGTTGAAAAACCACTTTTCGCACTTGTGTTAGTGTTGAAAAACCACTTTTCGCACTTGTGTTGGTGCAGGAAACCACTTTTGCACTTGTATTAGTGTGGAAAAACCACTTTTCGCACTTGTGTTAGTGTTGAAAAACCACTTTTCGCACTTGTGTTAGTGTTGAAAAACCACTTTTCGCACTTGTGTTAATGTTGAAAAACCACTTTTCGCACTTGTGTTGGTGCAGGAAACCACTTTTGCACTTGTATTAGTGTGGAAAAAACACTTTTCGCACTTGTGTTAGTGTTGAAAAACCACTTTTCGCACTTGTGTTAGTGTTGAAAAACCACTTTTTGCACTTGTGTTGGTGCAGGAAACCACTTTTGCACTTGTATTAGTGTGGAAAAAACACTTTTTGCACTTGTGATAGTGTTGAAAAACCACTTTTCGCACTTGTGTTAGTGTTGAAAAACCACTTTTCGCACTTGTGTTGGTGCAGGAAACCACTTTTGCACTTGTATTAGTGTGGAAAAACCACTTTTCGCACTTGTGTTAGTGTTGAAAAACCACTTTTCGCACTTGTGTTAGTGTTGAAAAACCACTTTTCGCACTTGTGTTGGTGCAGGAAACCACTTTTCGCACTTGTATTAGTGTGGAAAAACCACTTTTCGCACTTGTGTTAGTGTTGAAAAAATACTTTTTGCACTTGTGTTAGTGTTGAAAAACCACTTTTCGCACTTGTGTTAGTGTTGAAAAACCACTTTTCGCACTTGTGTTGGTGCAGGAAACCACTTTTGCACTTGTATTAGTGTGGAAAAACCACTTTTCGCACTTGTGTTAGTGTTGAAAAACCACTTTTCGCACTTGTGTTAGTGTTGAAAAACCACTTTTCGCACTTGTGTTAGTGTTGAAAAACCACTTTTCGCACTTGTGTTAGTGTTGAAAAACCACTTTTCGCACTTGTGTTAGTGTTGAAAAACCACTTTTCGCACTTGTGTTGGTGCAGGAAACCACTTTTGCACTTATATTAGTGTGGAAAAACCACTTTTCGCACTTGTGTTTGTGTTGAAAAACCACTTTTCGCACTTGTGTTCGTGTTGAAAAACCACTTTTCGCACTTGTGTTGGTGCAGGAAACTACTTTTCGCACTTGTGTTAGTGTTGAAAAACCACTTTTCGCACTTGTGTTATTGTTGAAAAACCACTTTTCGCACCTGTGTTCGTGCAGGAAACCACTTTTGCACTTGTATTAGTGTGGAAAAAACACTTTTCGCACTTGTGTTAGTGTTGAAAAACCACTTTTCGCACTTGTGTTAGTGTTGAAAAACCACTTTTTGCACTTGTGTTAGTGTTGAAAAACCACTTTTCGCACTTGTGTTAGTGTTGAAAAACCACTTTTCGCACTTGTGTTGGTGAAGGAAACCACTTTTGCACTTGTATTAGTGTGGAAAAAACACTTATTGCACTTGTGATAGTGTTGAAAAACCACTTTTCGCACTTGTGTTAGTGTTGAAAAACGACTTTTCGCACTTGTGTTGGTGCAGGAAACCACTTTTGCACTTGTATTAGTGTGGAAAAACCACTTTTCGCACTTGTGTTAGTGTTGAAAAACCACTTTTCGCACTTGTGTTAGTGTTGAACAACCACTTTTCGCACTTGTGTTAGTGTTGAAAAACCACTTTTCGCACTTGTGTTGGTGCAGGAAACCACTTTTGCACTTGTATTAGTGTGGAAAAACCACTTCTCGCACTTGTGTTAGTGTTGAAAAACCACTTTTCGCACTTGTGTTAGTGTTGAAAAACCACTTTTCGCACTTGTGTTAGTGTTGAAAAACCACTTTTTGCACTTGTGTTGGTGCAGGAAACCACTTTTGCACTTGTATTAGTGTGGAAAAAACACTTTTTGCACTTGTGATAGTGTTGAAAAACCACTTTTCGCACTTGTGTTAGTGTTGAAAAACCACTTTTCGCACTTGTGTTGGTGCAGGAAACCACTTTTGCACTTGTATTAGTGTGGAAAAACCACTTTTCGCACTTGTGGTAGTGTTGAAAAACCACTTTTCGCACTTGTGTTAGTGTTGAAAAACCATTTTTCGTACTTGTGTTAGTGTTGAAAAACCACTTTTCGCACTTGTGTTGGTGCAGGAAACCACTTTTGCACTTGTATTAGTGTGGAAAAACCACTTTTCGCACTTGTGTTAGTGTTGAAAAACCACTTTTCACACTTGTGTTAGTGTTGAAAAACCACTTTTCGCACTTGTGTTAGTGTTGAAAAACCACTTTTCGTACTTATGTTGGTGCAGGAAACCACTTTTGCACTTGTATTAGTGTGGAAAAAACACTTTTCGCACTTGTGTTAGTGTTGCAAAACCACTTTTCGCACTTATGCTGGCGTTTGAAAACCACTCTCCACACTTGCACTCATGTTGAAAACCATGTTCTACACTTGAGCTAGTGTTGCAGAACCACTTTCCGCACTTGTGCTGGCGTTGAAAACCACTTTCCGCACTTGTGTTGGTGTTGCAGAACCACTTTCCGCACTTGTTCTGGCATTGAAAACCACTTTTCACACCTGTGCTAGTATTGGAAAAACCACTTTCCACACTTTTGCTGGTGTTGAAAACCACTTTCACACTTGTGTTAGTGTTGCAAAACCACTTTTCACACTTATGCTGGCGTTTGAAAACCACTCTCCACACTTGCACTCATGTTGAAAACCACGTTCTACACTTGTGCTAGTGTTGCAAAACCACTTTCCGCACTTGTGCTGGTGTTGAACACAACTTTTCGCACTTTGGTTTGTGTTGGAAACCACTTTTTGCACTTGTGTTAGTGTTGAAAACCACTTTTTGCACTTGTGCTAGTGTTGAAAACCACTTTTTGCACTTGTGTTAGTGTTGCAAAACCAACTAATGCACTTGTGTTAGTGTTAAGAAACACTTTTGCACTTGTGCTCGTGTTGAAAAACACTTCCCACACTTGTATTAGTGTTGAAAACCACTCTCCGAACTCATGGTCGTGTTAAAAAACCACTTTCCGCGCTTGCGCTCATGATGAAAACCACAATTCGCATTTTTCTTAGTGTGGCAAAGCCAATTTCCACACTTGTGCTGGCATTGAAAACCACTTTCCGAACTCGTGCTGGTGTTGAAAACCACTTTTCGAAATTGGGTTAGTGTTGAAAAACCACTGATCGCACTTGTGCTCATGTTGAAAAACACTTCCCACATTTGTGCTGGCGTTTAAAACCACTTGCCGCACTTGAGATAGTGTTACAGAACCACTTTCCACACTTGTGCTGGCATTGGAAAACCACTATTTGCACTTGTGTTAGTGTTGCAAAACCACTTTGCACACTTGTGCTGTCATTGAAAACCACTATTTGCACTTGTGTTAGTGTTGAAAAACCATTTTGCAGACTTAAGCTGGCATTGAAAACCACTTTACATACATGTGCTAGTATTGAAAAAACCACTTTCCACACTTGCGCTGGCATTAAAAACCACTTTTCACACATGTGCTCGTATTGCAAAACCACTCTCCGCACTTGTGCTGGCATTGAAAACCACTTTTTGCACTTGTGTTAGTGTTGCAAAACAACTTTCCACACTTGTGCTGGCATTGAAAACCACTATTTGCACTTGTGTTAGTGTTGAAAAACCATTTTCGCACTTGTGTTGGTGCAGGAAAACCACTTTTGCACTTGTATTAGTGTGGAAAACCACTTTTCGCACTTGTGTTAGTGTTGAAAAACCACTTTTCGCACTTGTGTTAGTGTTGAAAAACCACTTTTCGCACTTGTGTTTGTGTTGAAAAACCATTTTTCGCACTTGTGTTGGTGCAGGAAACCACTTTTGCACTTGTATTAGTATGGGAAAAACACTTTTTGCACTTGTGATAGTGTTGAAAAACCACTTTTCGCACTTGTGTTAGTGTTGAAAAATTACTTTTCGCACTTGTGTTGGTGCAGGAAACCACTTTTCGCACTTGTATTAGTGTGGAAAAACCACTTTTCGCACTTGTGTTAGTGTTGAAAAAAATACTTTTTGCACTTGTGTTAGTGTTGAAAAACCACTTTTCGCACTTGTGTTAGTGTTGAAAAACCACTTTTCGCACTTGTGTTGGTGCAGGAAACCACTTTTGCACTTGTATTAGTGTGGAAAAACCACTTTTCGCACTTGTGTTAGTGTTGAAAAACCACTTTTCGCACTTGTGTTAGTGTTGAAAAACCACTTTTCGCACTTGTGTTAATGTTGAAAAACCACTTTTCGCACTTGTGTTGGTGCAGGAAACCACTTTTGCACTTGTATTAGTGTGGAAAAAACACTTTTCGCACTTGTGTTAGTGTTGAAAAACCACTTTTCGCACTTGTGTTAGTGTTGAAAAACCACTTTTTGCACTTGTGTTGGTGCAGGAAACCACTTTTGCACTTGTATTAGTGTGGAAAAAACACTTTTTGCACTTGTGATAGTGTTGAAAAACACTTCCCACACTTGTATTAGTGTTGAAAACCACTCTCCGAACTCATGGTCGTGTTAAAAAACCACTTTCCGCGCTTGCGCTCATGTTGAAAACCACAATTCGCATTTTTCTTAGTGTGGCAAAGCCAATTTCCACACTTGTGCTGGCATTGAAAACCACTTTCCGAACTCGTGCTGGTGTTGAAAACCACTTTTCGCAATTGGGTTAGTGTTGAAAAACCACTGATCGCACTTGTGCTCATGTTGAAAAACACTTCCCACATTTGTGCTGGCGTTTAAAACCACTTTCCGCACTTGAGATAGTGTTACAGAACCACTTTCCGCACTTGTGCTGGCATTGGAAAACCACTATTTGCACTTGTGTTAGTGTTGCAAAACCACTTTGCACACTTGTGCTGTCATTGAAAACCACTATTTGCACTTGTGTTAGTGTTGAAAAACAATTTTGCAGACTTAAGCTGGCATTGAAAACCACTTTACATACATGTGCTAGTATTGAAAAAACCACTTTCCACACTTGCGCTGGCATTAAAAACCACTTTTCACACATGTGCTCGTATTGCAAAACCACTCTCCGCACTTGTGCTGGCATTGAAAACCACTTTTTGCACTTGTGTTAGTGTTGCAAAACAACTTTCCACACTTGTGCTGGCATTGAAAACCACTATTTGCACTTGTGTTAGTGTTGAAAAACCATTTTCGCACTTGTGTTGGTGCAGGAAAACCACTTTTGCACTTGTATTAGTGTGGAAAAACCACTTTTCGCACTTGTGTTAGTGTTGAAAAACCACTTTTCGCACTTGTGTTAGTGTTGAAAAACCACTTTTCGCACTTGTGTTAGTGTTGAAAAACCATTTTTCGCACTTGTGTTGGTGCAGGAAACCACTTTTGCACTTGTATTAGTATGGGAAAAACACTTTTTGCACTTGTGATAGTGTTGAAAAACCACTTTTCGCACTATTTGCACTTGTGTTAGTGTTGAAAAATTACTTTTCGCACTTGTGTTGGTGCAGGAAACCACTTTTCGCATTTGTATTAGTGTGGAAAAACCACTTTTCGCACTTGTGTTAGTGTTGAAAAAATACTTTTTGCACTTGTGTTAGTGTTGAAAAACCACTTTTCGCACTTGTGTTAGTGTTGAAAAACCACTTTTCGCACTTGTGTTGGTGCAGGAAACCACTTTTGCACTTGTATTAGTGTGGAAAAACCACTTTTCGCAATTGTGTTAGTGTTGAAAAACCACTTTTCGCACTTGTGTTAGTGTTGAAAAACCACTTTTCGCACTTGTGTTAATGTTGAAAAACCACTTTTCGCACTTGAGTTGGTGCAGGAAACCACTTTTGCACTTGTATTAGTGTGGAAAAAACACTTTTCGCACTTGTGTTAGTGTTGAAAAACCACTTTTCGCACTTGTGTTAGTGTTGAAAAACCACTTTTTGCACTTGTGTTGGTGCAGGAAACCACTTTTGCACTTGTATTAGTGTGGAAAAAACACTTTTTGCACTTGTGATAGTGTTGAAAAACCACTTTTCGCACTTGTGTTAGTGTTGAAAAACCACTTTTCGCACTTGTGTTGGTGCAGGAAACCACTTTTGCACTTGTATTAGTGTGGAAAAACCACTTTTCGCACTTGTGTTAGTGTTGAAAAACCACTTTTCGCACTTGTGTTAGTGTTGAAAAACCACTTTTCGCACTTGTGTTGGTGCAGGAAACCACTTTTGCACTTGTATTAGTGTGGAAAAACCACTTTTCGCACTTGTGTTAGTGTTGAAAAACCACTTTTCGCACTTGTGTTAGTGTTGAAAAACCACTTTTCGCACTTGTGTTAGTGTTGAAAAACCACTTTTCGCACTTGTGTTGGTGCAGGAAACCACTTTTGCACTTGTATTAGTGTTTAAAAAACACTTTTTGCACTTGTGATAGTGTTGAAAAAACACTTTTCGCACTTGTGTTAGTGTTGAAAAAGCACTTTTCGCACTTGTGTTGGTGCAGGAAACCACTTTTGCACTTGTATTAGTGTGGAAAAACCACTTTTCGCACTTGTGTTAGTGTTGAAAAACCACTTTTCGCACTTGTGTTAGTGTTGAAAAACCACTTTTCGCACTTGTGTTGGTGCAGGAAACACTTTTGCACTTGTATTAGTGTGGAAAAACCACTTTTCGCACTTGTGTTAGTGTTGAAAAACCACTTTTCACACTTGTGTTAGTGTTGAAAAACCACTTTTCGCACTTGTGTTAGTGTTGAAAAACCACTTTTCGCACTTATGTTGGTGCAGGAAACCACTTTTGCACTTGTATTAGTGTGGAAAAAACACTTTTCGCACTTGTGTTAGTGTTGAAAAACCACTTTTCGCACTTGTGTTAGTGTTGAAAAACCACTTTTCGCACTTGTGTTGGTGCAGGAAACCACTTTTGCACTTGTATTAGTGTGGAAAAACCACTTTTCGCACTTGTGTTAGTGTTGAAAAACCACTTTTCGCACTTGTGTTAGTGTTGAAAAACCACTTTTCGCACTTGTGTTGGTGCAGGAAACCACTTTTGCACTTGTATTAGTGTGGAAAAACCACTTTTCGCACTTGTGTTAGTGTTGAAAAACCACTTTTCGCACTTGTGTTAGTGTTGAAAAACCACTTTTTGCACTTGTGTTGGTGCAGGAAACCACTTTTGCACTTGTATTAGTGTGGAAAAACCACTTTTCGCACTTGTGTTAATGTTGAAAAACCACTTTTCGCACTTGTGTTAGTGTTGAAAAACCACTTTTCGCACTTGTGTTAGTGTTGAAAAACCACTTTTCGCACTTGTGTTAGTGTTGAAAAACCACTTTTCGCACTTGTGTTAGTGTTGAAAAACCACTTTTCGCACTTGTGTTGGTGCAGGAAACCACTTTTGCACTTGTATTAGTGTGGAAAAAACACTTATTGCACTTGTGATAGTGTTGAAAAACCACTTTTCGCACTTGTGTTAGTGTTGAAAAACCACTTTTCGCACTTGTGTTGGTGCAGGAAACCACTTTTGCACTTGTATTAGTGTGGAAAAAACACTTTTTGCACTTGTGATAGTGTTGAAAAACACTTCCCACACTTGTATTAGTGTTGAAAACCACTCTCCGAACTCATGGTCGTGTTAAAAAACCACTTTCCGCGCTTGCGCTCATGTTGAAAACCACAATTCGCATTTTTCTTAGTGTGGCAAAGCCAATTTCCACACTTGTGCTGGCATTGAAAACCACTTTCCGAACTCGTGCTGGTGTTGAAAACCACTTTTCGCAATTGGGTTAGTGTTGAAAAACCACTGATCGCACTTGTGCTCATGTTGAAAAACACTTCCCACATTTGTGCTGGCGTTTAAAACCACTTTCCGCACTTGAGATAGTGTTACAGAACCACTTTCCGCACTTGTGCTGGCATTGGAAAACCACTATTTGCACTTGTGTTAGTGTTGCAAAACCACTTTGCACACTTGTGCTGTCATTGAAAACCACTATTTGCACTTGTGTTAGTGTTGAAAAACCATTTTGCAGACTTAAGCTGGCATTGAAAACCACTTTACATACATGTGCTAGTATTGAAAAAACCACTTTCCACACTTGCGCTGGCATTAAAAACCACTTTTCACACATGTGCTCGTATTGCAAAACCACTCTCCGCACTTGTGCTGGCATTGAAAACCACTTTTTGCACTTGTGTTAGTGTTGCAAAACAACTTTCCACACTTGTGCTGGCATTGAAAACCACTATTTGCACTTGTGTTAGTGTTGAAAAACCATTTTCGCACTTGTGTTGGTGCAGGAAAACCACTTTTGCACTTGTATTAGTGTGGAAAAACCACTTTTCGCACTTGTGTTAGTGTTGAAAACCACTTTTCGCACTTGTGTTAGTGTTGAAAAACCACTTTTCGCACTTGTGTTAGTGTTGAAAAACCATTTTTCGCACTTGTGTTGGTGCAGGAAACCACTTTTGCACTTGTATTAGTATGGGAAAAACACTTTTTGCACTTGTGATAGTGTTGAAAAACCACTTTTCGCACTTGTGTTAGTGTTGAAAAATTACTTTTCGCACTTGTGTTGGTGCAGGAAACCACTTTTCGCACTTGTATTAGTGTGGAAAAACCACTTTTCGCACTTGTGTTAGTGTTGAAAAAATACTTTTTGCACTTGTGTTAGTGTTGAAAAACCACTTTTCGCACTTGTGTTAGTGTTGAAAAACCACTTTTCGCACTTGTGTTGGTGCAGGAAACCACTTTTGCACTTGTATTAGTGTGGAAAAACCACTTTTCGCACTTGTGTTAGTGTTGAAAAACCACTTTTCGCACTTGTGTTAGTGTTGAAAAACCACTTTTCGCACTTGTGTTAATGTTGAAAAACCACTTTTCGCACTTGTGTTGGTGCAGGAAACCACTTTTGCACTTGTATTAGTGTGGAAAAAACACTTTTCGCACTTGTGTTAGTGTTGAAAAACCACTTTTCGCACTTGTGTTAGTGTTGAAAAACCACTTTTTGCACTTGTGTTGGTGCAGGAAACCACTTTTGCACTTGTATTAGTGTGGAAAAAACACTTTTTGCACTTGTGATAGTGTTGAAAAACCACTTTTCGCACTTGTGTTAGTGTTGAAAAACCACTTTTCGCACTTGTGTTGGTGCAGGAAACCACTTTTGCACTTGTATTAGTGTGGAAAAACCACTTTTCGCACTTGTGTTAGTGTTGAAAAACCACTTTTCGCACTTGTGTTAGTGTTGAAAAACCACTTTTCGCACTTGTGTTGGTGCAGGAAACCACTTTTCGCACTTGTATTAGTGTGGAAAAACCACTTTTCGCACTTGTGTTAGTGTTGAAAAAATACTTTTTGCACTTGTGTTAGTGTTGAAAAACCACTTTTCGCACTTGTGTTAGTGTTGAAAAACCACTTTTCGCACTTGTGTTGGTGCAGGAAACCACTTTTGCACTTGTATTAGTGTGGAAAAACCACTTTTCGCACTTGTGTTAGTGTTGAAAAACCACTTTTCGCACTTGTGTTAGTGTTGAAAAACCACTTTTCGCACTTGTGTTAATGTTGAAAAACCACTTTTCGCACTTGTGTTGGTGCAGGAAACCACTTTTGCACTTGTATTAGTGTGGAAAAAACACTTTTCGCACTTGTGTTAGTGTTGAAAAACCACTTTTCGCACTTGTGTTAGTGTTGAAAAACCACTTTTTGCACTTGTGTTGGTGCAGGAAACCACTTTTGCACTTGTATTAGTGTGGAAAAAACACTTTTTGCACTTGTGATAGTGTTGAAAAACCACTTTTCGCACTTGTGTTAGTGTTGAAAAACCACTTTTCGCACTTGTGTTGGTGCAGGAAACCACTTTTGCACTTGTATTAGTGTGGAAAAACCACTTTTCGCACTTGTGTTAGTGTTGAAAAACCACTTTTCGCACTTGTGTTAGTGTTGAAAAACCACTTTTCGCACTTGTGTTGGTGCAGGAAACCACTTTTGCACTTGTATTAGTGTGGAAAAACCACTTTTCGCACTTGTGTTAGTGTTGAAAAACCACTTTTCGCACTTGTGTTAGTGTTGAAAAACCACTTTTCGCACTTGTGTTAGTGTTGAAAAACCACTTTTCGCACTTGTGTTGGTGCAGGAAACCACTTTTGCACTTGTATTAGTGTGGAAAAAACACTTTTTGCACTTGTGATAGTGTTGAAAAAACACTTTTCGCACTTGTGTTAGTGTTGAAAAACCACTTTTCGCACTTGTGTTGGTGCAGGAAACCACTTTTGCACTTGTATTAGTGTGGAAAAACCACTTTTCGCACTTGTGTTAGTGTTGAAAAACCACTTTTCACAACTTGTGTTAGTGTTGAAAAACCACTTTTCGCACTTGTGTTAGTGTTGAAAAACCACTTTTCGCACTTATGTTGGTGCAGGAAACCACTTTTGCACTTGTATTAGTGTGGAAAAAACACTTTTCGCACTTGTGTTAGTGTTGAAAAACCACTTTTCGCACTTGTGTTAGTGTTGAAAAACCACTTTTCGCACTTGTGTTGGTGCAGGAAACCACTTTTGCACTTGTATTAGTGTGGAAAAATCACTTTTCGCACTTGTGTTAGTGTTGAAAAACCACTTTTCGCACTTGTGTTAGTGTTGAAAAACCACTTTTCGCACTTGTGTTGGTGCAGGAAACCACTTTTGCACTTGTATTAGTGTGGAAAAACCACTTTTCGCACTTGTGTTAGTGTTGAAAAAACCACTTTTCGCACTTGTGTTAGTGTTGAAAAACCACTTTTTGCACTTGTGTTGGTGCAGGAAACCACTTTTGCACTTGTATTAGTGTGGAAAAACCACTTTTCGCACTTGTGTTAATGTTGAAAAACCACTTTTCGCACTTGTGTTAGTGTTGAAAAACCACTTTTCGCACTTGTGTTAGTGTTGAAAAACCACTTTTCGCACTTGTGTTAGTGTTGAAAAACCACTTTTCGCACTTGTGTTAGTGTTGAAAAACCACTTTTCGCACTTGTGTTGGTGCAGGAAACCACTTTTGCACTTGTATTAGTGTGGAAAAAACACTTATTGCACTTGTGATAGTGTTGAAAAACCACTTTTCGCACTTGTGTTAGTGTTGAAAAACCACTTTTCGCACTTGTGTTGGAGCAGGAAACCACTTTTGCACTTGTATTAGTGTGGAAAACCACTTTTCGCACTTGTGTTAGTGTTGAAAAACCACTTTTCGCACTTGTGTTAGTGTTGTAAAAACCACTTTTCGCACTTGTGTTAGTGTTGAAAAACCACTTTTCGCACTTGTGTTGGTGCAGGAAACCACTTTTGCACTTGTATTAGTGTGGAAAAAACACTTTTTGCACTTGTGATAGTGTTGAAAAACCACTTTTTGCACTTGTGTTAGTGTTGAAAAACCACTTTTCGCACTTGTGTTGGTGCAGGAAACCACTTTTGCACTTGTATTAGTGTGGAAAAACCACTTTTCCCACTTGTGTTAGTGTTGAAAAACCACTTTTCGCACTTGTGTTAGTGTTGAAAAAACACTTTTCGCACTTGTGTTAGTGTTGAAAAACCACTTTTCGCACTTGTGTTGGTGCAGGAAACCACTTTTGCACTTGTATTGGTGTGGAAAAAACACTTTTTGCACTTGTGATAGTGTTGAAAAACCACTTTTCGCACTTGTGTTAGTGTTGAAAAACCACTTTTCGCACTTGTGTTGGTGCAGGAAACCACTTTTGCACTTGCATTAGTGTGGAAAAACCACTTTTCGCACTTGTGTTAGTGTTGAAAAACCACTTTTCGCACTTGTGTTAGTGTTGAAAAACCACTTTTCGCACTTGTGTTGGTGCAGGAAACCACTGCACTTGTATTAGTGTGGAAAAACCACTTTTCGCACTTGTGTTAGTGTTGAAAAACCACTTTTCGCACTTGTGTTAGTGTTGAAAAACCACTTTTCGCACTTGTGTTGGTGCAGGAAACCACTTTTGCACTTGTATTAGTGTGGAAAAACCACTTTTCGCACTTGTGTTAGTGTTGAAAACCACTTTTCGCACTTGTGTTAGTGTTGAAAAACCACTTTTTGCACTTGTGTTGGTGCAGGAAACCACTTTTGCACTTGTATTAGTGTGGAAAAACCACTTTTCGCACTTGTGTTAATGTTGAAAAAC
>NC_136270.1:132287182-132406434 GCF_964187855.1 Myxine glutinosa
CACTTGTATTAGTGTGGAAATAACACTTTTTGCACTTGTGATAGTGTTGAAAAACCACTTTTCGCACTTGTGTTAGTGTTGGAAAACCACTTTTTGCACTTGTGTTGGTGCAGGAAACCACTTTTGCACTTGTATTAGTGTGGAAAACCACTTTTCGCACTTGTGTTAGTGTTGAAAAACCACTTTCGCACTTGTGTTAGTGTTGAAAAACCACTTTTCGCACTTGTGTTGGTGCAGGAAACCACTTTTGCACTTGTATTCGTGTGGAAAAACCACTTTTCGCACTTGTGTTAGTGTTGAAAAACCACTTTTCGCACTTGTGTTAGTGTTGAAAAACCACTTTTCGCCCTTGTGTTGGTGCAGGAAACCACTTTTCGCACTTGTGTTAGTGTTGAAAAACCACTTTTCGCACTTGTGTTAGTGTTGAAAAACCACTTTTCGCACTTGTGTTGGTGCAGGAAACCACTTTTGCACTTGTATTAGTGTGGAAAAACCACTTTTCGCACTTGTGTTAGTGTTGAAAAACCACTTTTCGCACTTGTGTTAGTGTTGAAAAACCACTTTCTGCACTTGTGTTTGTGCAGGAAACCACTTTTGCACTTGTATTAGTGTGGAAAAACCTCTTTTCGCACTTGTGTTAGTGTTGAAAAACCACTTTTCGCACTTGTGTTAGTGTTGAAAAACCACTTTTCGCACTTGTGTTGGTGCAGGAAACCACTTTTGCACTTGTATTAGTGTGGAAAAACACTTTTTGCAATTGTGATAGTGTTGAAAAACCACTTTTCGCACTTGTGTTAGTGTTGAAAAACCACTTTTCGCACTTGTGTTGGTGCAGGAAACCAATTTTGCACTTGTATTAGTGTGGAAAAAACACTTTTTGCACTTGTGATAGTGTTGAAAAACCACTTTTCGCACTTGTGTTAGTGTTGAAAAACCACTTTTCGCACTTGTGTTGGTGCAGGAAACCACTTTTGCACTTGTATTAGTGGGGAAAAACCACTTTTCGCACTTGTGTTAGTGTTGAAAAACCACTTTTCGCACTTGTGTTAGTGTTGAAAAACCACTTTCCGCACTTGTGTTAGTGTTGAAAAACCACTTTTCGCACTTGTGTTAGTGTTGAAAAACCACTTTTTGCACTTGTGTTAGTGTTGAAAAACCACTTTTCGCACTTGTGTTGGTGCAGGAAACCACTTTTGCACTTGTATTAGTGTGGAAAAAACACTTTTCGCACTTGTGTTAGTGTTGAAAAACCACTTTTCGCACTTGTGTTAGTGTTGAAAAACCACTTTGCACACTTGTGTTGGTGCAGGAAACCACTTTTGCACTTGTATTAGTGTGGAAAAAAACACTTTTTGCACTTGTGATAGTGTTGAAAAACCACTTTTCGCACTTGTGTTCGTGTTGAAAAACCACTTTTCGCACTTGTGTTGGTGCAGGAAACCACTTTTGCACTTGTATTAGTGTGGAAAAACCACTTTTCGCACTTGTGTTAGTGTTGAAAAACTACTTTTCGCACTTGTGTTAGTGTTGAAAAACCACTTTTCGCACTTGTGTTGGTGCAGGGAACCACTTTTGCACTTGTATTAGTGTGGAAAAAAACACTTTTTGCACTTGTGATAGTGTTGAAAAACCACTTTTCGCACTTGTGTTAGTGTTGAAAAACCACTTTTCGCACTTGTGTTGATGCAGGAAACCACTTTTGCACTTGTATTAGTGTGGAAAAACCACTTTACGCACTTGTGTTAGTGTTGAAAAACCACTTTTCGCACTTGTGTTAGTGTTGAAAAACCACTTTTCGCACTTGTGTTGGTGCAGGAAACCACTTTTGCACTTGTATTCGTGTGGAAAAACCACTTTTCGCACTTGTGTTAGTGTTGAAAAACCACTTTTCGCACTTGTGTTTGTGTTGAAAAACCACTTTTCGCACTTGTGTTGGTGCAGGAAACCACTTTTCGCACTTGTGTTAGTGTTGAAAAACCACTTTTCGCACTTGTGTTAGTGTTGAAAAACCACTTTTCGCACTTGTGTTAGTGTTGAAAAACCACTTTTCGCACTTGTGTTGGTGCAGGAAACCACTTTTGCACTTGTATTCGTGTGGAAAAACCACTTTACGCACTTGTGTTAGTGTGAAAAACCACTTTTCGCACTTGTGTTAGTGTTGAAAAACCACTTTTCGCACTTGTGTTGGTGCAGGAAACCACTTTTGCACTTGTATTCGTGTGGAAAAACCACTTTTCGCACTTGTGTTAGTGTTGAAAAACCACTTTTCGCACTTGTGTTTGTGTTGAAAAACCACTTTTCGCACTTGTGTTGGTGCAGGAAACCACTTTTCGCACTTGTGTTAGTGTTGAAAAACCACTTTTCGCACTTGTGTTAGTGTTGAAAAACCACTTTTCGCACTTGTGTTGGTGCAGGAAACCACTTTTTCACTTGTATTAGTGTGGAAAAACCACTTTTCGCACTTGTGTTAGTGTTGAAAAACCACTTTTCGCACTTGTGTTAGTGTTGTAAAACCACTTTTCGCACTTGTGTTAGTGTTGAAAAACCACATTTCGCACTTGTGTTGGTGCAGGAAACCACTTTTGCACTTGTATTAGTGTGGAAAAACCACTTTTCGCACTTGTGTTGGTGCAGGAAACCACTTTTGCACTTGTATTAGTGTGGAAAACTACTTTTTGCACTTGTGATAGTGTTGAAAAACCACTTTTCGCACTTGTGTTAGTGTTGAAAAACCACTTTTCGCACTTGTGTTAGTGTTGAAAAACCACTTTTCGCACTTGTGTTAGTGTTGAAAAACCACTTTTCGCACTTGTGTTGGTGCAGGAAACCACTTTTGCACTTGTATTAGTGTGGAAAAACCACTTTTCGCACTTGTGTTAGTGTTGAAAAACCACTTTTCGCACTTGTGTTAGTGTTGAAAACCACTTTTCGCACTTGTGTTAGTGATGAAAAACCACTTTTCGCAATTGTGTTGGTGCAGGAAACCACTTTTGCACTTGTGTTAGTGCGGAAAAACCACTTTTTGCACTTGTGATAGTGTTGAAAAACCACTTTTCGCACTTGTGTTAGTGTTGAAAAACTACTTTTCGCACTTGTGTTAGTGTTGAAAAACCACTTTTCGCACTTGTGTTAGTGTTGAAAAACCACTTTTTCGCACTTGTGTTGGTGCAGGAAACCACTTTTGCACTTGTATTAGTGTGGAAAAAACACTTTTCGCACTTGTGTTAGTGTTGAAAAACCACTTTGCGCACTTGTGTTGGTGCAGGAAACCACTTTTGCACTTGTATTAGTGTGGAAAAAACACTTTTTGCACTTGTGATAGTGTTGAAAAACCACTTTTCGCACTTGTGTTAGTGTTGAAAAACCACTTTTCGCACTTGTGTTAGTGTTGAAAAACCACTTTGCGCACTTGTGTTGGTGCAGGAAACCACTTTTGCACTTGTATTAGTGTGGAAAAAACACTTTTTGCACTTGTGATAGTGTTGAAAAACCACTTTTCGCACTTGTGTTAGTGTTGAAAAACTACTTTTCGCACTTGTGTTGGTGCAGGAAACCACTTTTGCACTTGTATTAGTGTGGAAAAACCACTTTTTGCACTTGTGATAGTGTTGAAAAACCACTTTTCGCACTTGTGTTAGTGTTGAAAAACCACTTTTCGCACTTGTGTTGGTGCAGGAAACCACTTTTGCACTTGTATTAGTGTGGAAAAACCTCTTTTCGCACTTGTGTTAGTGTTGAAAAACCACTTTTCGCACTTGTGTTAGTGTTGAAAAACCACTTTTCGCACTTGTGTTGGTGCAGGAAACCACTTTTGCACTTGTATTAGTGTGGAAAAACACTTTTTGCAATTGTGATAGTGTTGAAAAACCACTTTTCGCACTTGTGTTAGTGTTGAAAAACCACTTTTCGCACTTGTGTTTGTGCAGGAAACCACTTTTGCACTTGTATTAGTGGGGAAAAAACCACTTTTCGCACTTGTGTTAGTGTTGAAAAACCACTTTTCGCACTTGTGTTAGTGTTGAAAAACCACTTTCCGCACTTGTGTTGGTGCAGGAAACCACTTTTGCACTTGTATTCGTGTGGAAAAACCACTTTTCGCACTTGTGTTAGTGTTGAAAAACACTTTTTGCACTTGTGTTAGTGTTGAAAAACCACTTTTCGCACTTGTGTTGGTGCAGGAAACCACTTTTCGCACTTGTGTTAGTGTTGAAAAACCATTTTTCGCACTTGTGTTCATGTTGAAAAACCACTTTTCACACTTGTGTTAGTGTTGAAAAACCACTTTTCGCACCTGTGTTGGTGCAGGAAACCACATTTGCACTTGTATGTGTGGAAAAAAACACTTTTCGCACTTGTGTTAGTGTTGAAAAACCACTTTTCGCACTTGTGTTAGTGTTGAAAAACCACTTTTCGCACTTGTGTTAGTGTTGAAAAACCACTTTCGCACTTGTGTTAGTGTTGAAAAACCACTTTTCGCACTTGTGTTAGTGTTGAAAACCACTTTTCGCACTTGTGTTGGTGCAGGAAACCACTTTTGCACTTGTATTAGTGTGGAAAAAACACTTATTGCACTTGTGATAGTGTTGAAAAACCACTTTTCGCACTTGTGTTAGTGTTGAAAAACCACTTTTCGCACTTGTGTTGGTGCAGGAAACCACTTTTGCACTTGTATTAGTGTGGAAAAACCACTTTTCGCACTTGTGTTAGTGTTGAAAAACCACTTTTCGCACTTGTGTTAGTGTTGAAAAACCACTTTTCGCACTTGTATTAGTGTTGAAAAACCACTTTTCGCAATTGTGTTGGTGCAGGAAACCACTTTTGCACTTGTATTCGTGCGGAAAAACCACTTTTCGCACTTGTGTTAGTGTTGAAAAACCACTTTTTGCACTTGTGTTAGTGTTGAAAAACCACTTTTCGCACTTGTGTTGGTGCAGGAAACCACTTTTGCACTTGTATTAGTGTGGAAAAAACACTTTTCGCACTTGTGTTAGTGTTGAAAAACCACTTTTCGCACTTGTGTTAGTGTTGAAAAACCACGTTGCGCACTTGTGTTGGTGCAGGAAACCACTTTTGCACTTGTATTAGTGTGGAAAAAACACTTTTTGCACTTGTGATAGTGTTGAAAAACCACTTTTCGCACTTGTGTTAGTGTTGAAAAACCACTTTTCGCACTTGTGTTGGTGCAGGAAACCACTTTTGCACTTGTATTAGTGTGGAAAAACCACTTTTCGCACTTGTGTTAGTGTTGAAAAACCACTTTTCGCACTTGTGTTAGTGTTGAAAAACCACTTTTCGCACTTGTGTTGGTGCAGGGAATCACTTTTGCACTTGTATTAGTGTGGAAATAACACTTTTTGCACTTGTGATAGTGTTGAAAAACCACTTTTCGCACTTGTGTTAGTGTTGGAAAACCACTTTTTGCACTTGTGTTGGTGCAGGAAACCACTTTTGCACTTGTATTAGTGTGGAAAACCACTTTTCGCACTTGTGTTAGTGTTGAAAAACCACTTTCGCACTTGTGTTAGTGTTGAAAAACCACTTTTCGCACTTGTGTTGGTGCAGGAAACCACTTTTGCACTTGTATTCGTGTGGAAAAACCACTTTTCGCACTTGTGTTAGTGTTGAAAAACCACTTTTCGCACTTGTGTTAGTGTTGAAAAACCACTTTTCGCACTTGTGTTGGTGCAGGAAACCACTTTTCGCACTTGTGTTAGTGTTGAAAAACCACTTTTCGCACTTGTGTTAGTGTTGAAAAACCACTTTTCGCACTTGTGTTGGTGCAGGAAACCACTTTTGCACTTGTATTAGTGTGGAAAAACCACTTTTCGCACTTGTGTTAGTGTTGAAAAACCACTTTTCGCACTTGTGTTAGTGTTGAAAAACCACTTTCTGCACTTGTGTTTGTGCAGGAAACCACTTTTGCACTTGTATTCGTGTGGAAAAACCACTTTTCGCACTTGTGTTAGTGTTGAAAAACCACTTTTCGCACTTGTGTTAGTGTTGAAAAACCACTTTTCGCACTTGTGTTGGTGCAGGAAACCACTTTTCGCACTTGTGTTAGTGTTGAAAAACCATTTTTCGCACTTGTGTTCGTGTTGAAAAACCACTTTTAACACTTGTGTTAGTGTTCAAAAACCACTTTTCGCACCTGTGTTGGTGCAGGAAACGACTTTTGCACTTGTATTAGTGTGGAAAAAACACTTTTCGCACTTGTGTTAGTGTTGAAAAACCACTTTTCGCACTTGTGTTAGTGTTGAAAAACCACTTTTCGCACTTGTGTTAGTGTTGGAAAACCACTTTTCGCACTTGTGTTAGTGTTGAAAAACCACTTTTCGCACTTGTGTTGGTGCAGGAAACCACTTTTGCACTTGTATTTGTGTGGAAAAAACACTTATTGCACTTGTGATAGTGTTGAAAAACCACTTTTCGCACTTGTGTTAGTGTTGAAAAACCACTTTTCGCACTTGTGTTGGTGCAGGAAACCACTTTTGCACTTGTATTAGTGTGGAAAAACCACTTTTCGCACTTGTGTTAGTGTTGAAAAACCACTTTTCGCACTTGTGTTAGTGTTGAAAAACCACTTTTTGCACTTGTGTTAGTGTTGAAAAACCACTTTTCGCAATTGTGTTGGTGCAGGAAACCACTTTTGCACTTGTGTTAGTGTTGAAAAACCACTTTTCGCACTTGTGTTAGTGTTGAAAAACCACTTTTCGCACTTGTGTTAGTGTTGAAAAACCACTTTTCGCACTTGTGTTAGTGTTGAAAAACCACTTTTCGCACTTGTGTTGGTGCAGGAAACCACTTTTGCACTTGTATTTGTGTGGAAAAAACACTTATTGCACTTGTGATAGTGTTGAAAAAACACTTTTCGCACTTGTGTTAGTGTTGAAAAACCACTTTTCGCACTTGTGTTAGTGTTGAAAAACCACTTTCTGCACTTGTGTTTGTGCAGGAAACCACTTTTGCACTTGTATTCGTGTGGAAAAACCACTTTTCGCACTTGTGTTAGTGTTGAAAAACCACTTTTCGCACTTGTGTTAGTGTTGAAAAACCACTTTCTGCACTTGTGTTTGTGCAGGAAACCACTTTTGCACTTGTATTCGTGTGGAAAAACCACTTTTCGCACTTGTGTTAGTGTTGAAAAACCACTTTTCGCACTTGTGTTAGTGTTGAAAAACCACTTTTCGCACTTGTGTTAGTGTTGAAAAACCACTTTTCGCACTTGTGTTGGTGCAGGAAACCACTTTTGCACTTGTATTTGTGTGGAAAAAACACTTATTGCACTTGTGATAGTGTTGAAAAAACACTTTTCGCACTTGTGTTAGTGTTGAAAAACCACTTTTCGCACTTGTGTTAGTGTTGAAAAACCACTTTCTGCACTTGTGTTTGTGCAGGAAACCACTTTTGCACTTGTATTCGTGTGGAAAAACCACTTTTCGCACTTGTGTTAGTGTTGAAAAACCACTTTTCGCACTTGTGTTAGTGTTGAAAAACCACTTTTCGCACTTGTGTTAGTGTTGAAAAACCACTTTTTGCACCTGTGTTAGTGTTGAAAAACCACTTTTCGCACTTGTGTTGGTGCAGGAAACCACTTTTGCACTTGTATTAGTGTGGAAAAAACACTTTTCGCACTTGTGTTAGTGTGGAAAAACCACTTTTCGCACTTGTGTTAGTGTTGAAAAACCACTTTTCGCACTTGTGTTAGTGTTGAAAAACCACTTTTCGCACTTGTGTTAGTGTTGAAAAACCACTTTTCGCAATTGTGTTGGTGCAGGAAACCACTTTTGCACCTGTGTTAGTGCGGAAAAACCACTTTTTGCACTTGTGATAGTGTTGAAAAACCACTTTTCGCACTTGTGTTAGTGTTGAAAAACCACTTTTTGCACTTGTGTTAGTGTTGAAAAACCACTTTTCGCACTTGTGTTAGTGTTGAAAAACCACTTTTCGCACTTGTGTTGGTGCAGGAAACCACTTTTGCACTTGTATTAGTGTGGAAAAAACACTTTTCGCACTTGTGTTAGTGTTGAAAAACCACTTTGCGCACTTGTGTTGGTGCAGGAAACCACTTTTGCACTTGTATTAGTGTGGAAAAAACACTTTTTGCACTTGTGATAGTGTTGAAAAACCACTTTTCGCACTTGTGTTAGTGTTGAAAAACCACTTTTCGCACTTGTGTTAGTGTTGAAAAACCACTTTGCGCACTTGTGTTGGTGCAGGAAACCACTTTTGCACTTGTATTAGTGTGGAAAAAACACTTTTTGCACTTGTGATAGTGTTGAAAAACCACTTTTCGCACTTGTGTTAGTGTTGAAAAACTACTTTTCGCACTTGTGTTGGTGCAGGAAACCACTTTTGCACTTGTATTAGTGTGGAAAAACCACTTTTTGCACTTGTGATAGTGTTGAAAAACTACTTTTCGCACTTGTGTTAGTGTTGAAAAACCACTTTTCGCACTTGTGTTGGTGCAGGAAACCACTTTTGCACTTGTATTAGTGTGGAAAAACCTCTTTTCGCACTTGTGTTAGTGTTGAAAAACCACTTTTCGCACTTGTGTTAGTGTTGAAAAACCACTTTTCGCACTTGTGTTGGTGCAGGAAACCACTTTTGCACTTGTATTAGTGTGGAAAAACACTTTTTGCAATTGTGATAGTGTTGAAAAACCACTTTTCGCACTTGTGTTAGTGTTGAAAAACCACTTTTCGCACTTGTGTTGGTGCAGGAAACCAATTTTGCACTTGTATTAGTGTGGAAAAACACTTTTTGCACTTGTGATAGTGTTGAAAAACCACTTTTCGCACTTGTGTTAGTGTTGAAAAACCACTTTTCGCACTTGTGTTGGTGCAGGAAACCACTTTTGCACTTGTATTAGTGGGGAAAAACCACTTTTCGCACTTGTGTTAGTGTTGAAAAACCACTTTTCGCACTTGTGTTAGTGTTGAAAAACCACTTTCCGCACTTGTGTTAGTGTTGAAAAACCACTTTTCGCACTTGTGTTAGTGTTGAAAAACCACTTTTTGCACTTGTGTTAGTGTTGAAAAACCACTTTTCGCACTTGTGTTGGTGCAGGAAACCACTTTTGCACTTGTATTAGTGTGGAAAAAACACTTTTCGCACTTGTGTTAGTGTTGAAAAACCACTTTTCGCACTTGTGTTAGTGTTGAAAAACCACTTTGCACACTTGTGTTGGTGCAGGAAACCACTTTTGCACTTGTATTAGTGTGGAAAAAACACTTTTTGCACTTGTGATAGTGTTGAAAAACCACTTTTCGCACTTGTGTTCGTGTTGAAAAACCACTTTTCGCACTTGTGTTGGTGCAGGAAACCACTTTTGCACTTGTATTAGTGTGGAAAAACCACTTTTCGCACTTGTGTTAGTGTTGAAAAACTACTTTTCGCACTTGTGTTAGTGTTGAAAAACCACTTTTCGCACTTGTGTTGGTGCAGGGAACCACTTTTGCACTTGTATTAGTGTGGAAAAAAACACTTTTTGCACTTGTGATAGTGTTGAAAAACCACTTTTCGCACTTGTGTTAGTGTTGAAAAACCACTTTTCGCACTTGTGTTGATGCAGGAAACCACTTTTGCACTTGTATTAGTGTGGAAAAACCACTTTACGCACTTGTGTTAGTGTTGAAAAACCACTTTTCGCACTTGTGTTAGTGTTGAAAAACCACTTTTCGCACTTGTGTTGGTGCAGGAAACCACTTTTGCACTTGTATTCGTGTGGAAAAACCACTTTTCGCACTTGTGTTAGTGTTGAAAAACCACTTTTCGCACTTGTGTTTGTGTTGAAAAACCACTTTTCGCACTTGTGTTGGTGCAGGAAACCACTTTTCGCACTTGTGTTAGTGTTGAAAAACCACTTTTCGCACTTGTGTTAGTGTTGAAAAACCACTTTTCGCACTTGTGTTGGTGCAGGAAACCACTTTTTCACTTGTATTAGTGTGGAAAAACCACTTTTCGCACTTGTGTTAGTGTTGAAAAACCACTTTTCGCACTTGTGTTAGTGTTGTAAAACCACTTTTCGCACTTGTGTTAGTGTTGAAAAACCACATTTCGCACTTGTGTTGGTGCAGGAAACCACTTTTGCACTTGTATTAGTGTGGAAAAACCACTTTTCGCACTTGTGTTGGTGCAGGAAACCACTTTTGCACTTGTATTAGCGTGGAAAACTACTTTTTGCACTTGTGATAGTGTTGAAAAACCACTTTTCGCACTTGTGTTAGTGTTGAAAAACCACTTTTCGCACTTGTGTTAGTGTTGAAAAACCACTTTTCGCACTTGTGTTAGTGTTGAAAAACCACTTTTCGCACTTGTGTTGGTGCAGGAAACCACTTTTGCACTTGTATTAGTGTGGAAAAACCACTTTTCGCACTTGTGTTAGTGTTGAAAAACCACTTTTCGCACTTGTGTTAGTGTTGAAAACCACTTTTCGCACTTGTGTTAGTGATGAAAAACCACTTTTCGCAATTGTGTTGGTGCAGGAAACCACTTTTGCACTTGTGTTAGTGCGGAAAAACCACTTTTTGCACTTGTGATAGTGTTGAAAAACCACTTTTCGCACTTGTGTTAGTGTTGAAAAACTACTTTTCGCACTTGTGTTAGTGTTGAAAAACCACTTTTCGCACTTGTGTTAGTGTTGAAAAACCACTTTTCGCACTTGTGTTGGTGCAGGAAACCACTTTTGCACTTGTATTAGTGTGGAAAAAACACTTTTCGCACTTGTGTTAGTGTTGAAAAACCACTTTGCGCACTTGTGTTGGTGCAGGAAACCACTTTTGCACTTGTATTAGTGTGGAAAAAACACTTTTTGCACTTGTGATAGTGTTGAAAAACCACTTTTCGCACTTGTGTTAGTGTTGAAAAACCACTTTTCGCACTTGTGTTAGTGTTGAAAAACCACTTTGCGCACTTGTGTTGGTGCAGGATACCACTTTTGCACTTGTATTAGTGTGGAAAAAACACTTTTTGCACTTGTGATAGTGTTGAAAAACCACTTTTCGCACTTGTGTTAGTGTTGAAAAACTACTTTTCGCACTTGTGTTGGTGCAGGAAACCACTTTTGCACTTGTATTAGTGTGGAAAAACCACTTTTTGCACTTGTGATAGTGTTGAAAAACCACTTTTCGCACTTGTGTTAGTGTTGAAAAACCACTTTTCGCACTTGTGTTGGTGCAGGAAACCACTTTTGCACTTGTATTAGTGTGGAAAAACCTCTTTTCGCACTTGTGTTAGTGTTGAAAAACCACTTTTCGCACTTGTGTTAGTGTTGAAAAACCACTTTTCGCACTTGTGTTGGTGCAGGAAACCACTTTTGCACTTGTATTAGTGTGGAAAAACACTTTTTGCAATTGTGATAGTGTTGAAAAACCACTTTTCGCACTTGTGTTAGTGTTGAAAAACCACTTTTCGCACTTGTGTTTGTGCAGGAAACCACTTTTGCACTTGTATTAGTGGGGAAAAACCACTTTTCGCACTTGTGTTAGTGTTGAAAAACCACTTTTCGCACTTGTGTTAGTGTTGAAAAACCACTTTCCGCACTTGTGTAGGTGCAGGAAACCACTTTTGCACTTGTATTCGTGTGGAAAAACCACTTTTCGCACTTGTGTTAGTGTTGAAAAACCACTTTTTGCACTTGTGTTAGTGTTGAAAAACCACTTTTCGCACTTGTGTTGGTGCAGGAAACCACTTTTCGCACTTGTGTTAGTGTTGAAAAACCATTTTTCGCACTTGTGTTCATGTTGAAAAACCACTTTTCACACTTGTGTTAGTGTTGAAAAACCACTTTTCGCACCTGTGTTGGTGCAGGAAACCACATTTGCACTTGTATGTGTGGAAAAAACACTTTTCGCACTTGTGTTAGTGTTGAAAAACCACTTTTCGCACTTGTGTTAGTGTTGAAAAACCACTTTTCGCACTTGTGTTAGTGTTGAAAAACCACTTTTCGCACTTGTGTTAGTGTTGAAAAACCACTTTTCGCACTTGTGTTAGTGTTGAAAACCACTTTTCGCACTTGTGTTGGTGCAGGAAACCACTTTTGCACTTGTATTAGTGTGGAAAAAACACTTATTGCACTTGTGATAGTGTTGAAAAACCACTTTTCGCACTTGTGTTAGTGTTGAAAAACCACTTTTCGCACTTGTGTTGGTGCAGGAAACCACTTTTGCACTTGTATTAGTGTGGAAAAACCACTTTTCGCACTTGTGTTAGTGTTGAAAAACCACTTTTCGCACTTGTGTTAGTGTTGAAAAACCACTTTTCGCACTTGTGTTAGTGTTGAAAAACCACTTTTCGCAATTGTGTTGGTGCAGGAAACCACTTTTGCACTTGTATTCGTGCGGAAAACCACTTTTCGCACTTGTGTTAGTGTTGAAAAACCACTTTTTGCACTTGTGTTAGTGTTGAAAAACCACTTTTCGCACTTGTGTTGGTGCAGGAAACCACTTTTGCACTTGTATTAGTGTGGAAAAAACACTTTTCGCACTTGTGTTAGTGTTGAAAAACCACTTTTCGCACTTGTGTTAGTGTTGAAAAACCACGTTGCGCACTTGTGTTGGTGCAGGAAACCACTTTTGCACTTGTATTAGTGTGGAAAAAACACTTTTTGCACTTGTGATAGTGTTGAAAAACCACTTTTCGCACTTGTGTTAGTGTTGAAAAACCACTTTTCGCACTTGTGTTGGTGCAGGAAACCACTTTTGCACTTGTATTAGTGTGGAAAAACCACTTTTCGCACTTGTGTTAGTGTTGAAAAACCACTTTTCGCACTTGTGTTAGTGTTGAAAAACCACTTTTCGCACTTGTGTTGGTGCAGGGAATCACTTTTGCACTTGTATTAGTGTGGAAAAACCACTTTTCGCACTTGTGTTAGTGTTGGAAAACCACTTTTTGCACTTGTGTTGGTGCAGGAAACCACTTTTGCACTTGTATTAGTGTGGAAAACCACTTTTCGCACTTGTGTTAGTGTTGAAAAACCACTTTCGCACTTGTGTTAGTGTTGAAAAACCACTTTTCGCACTTGTGTTGGTGCAGGAAACCACTTTTGCACTTGTATTCGTGTGGAAAAACCACTTTTCGCACTTGTGTTAGTGTTGAAAAACCACTTTTCGCACTTGTGTTAGTGTTGAAAAACCACTTTTCGCACTTGTGTTGGTGCAGGAAACCACTTTTCGCACTTGTGTTAGTGTTGAAAAACCACTTTTCGCACTTGTGTTAGTGTTGAAAAACCACTTTTCGCACTTGTGTTGGTGCAGGAAACCACTTTTGCACTTGTATTAGTGTGGAAAAACCACTTTTCGCACTTGTGTTAGTGTTGAAAAACCACTTTTCGCACTTGTGTTAGTGTTGAAAAACCACTTTCTGCACTTGTGTTTGTGCAGGAAACCACTTTTGCACTTGTATTCGTGTGGAAAAACCACTTTTCGCACTTGTGTTAGTGTTGAAAAACCACTTTTCGCACTTGTGTTAGTGTTGAAAAACCACTTTTCGCACTTGTGTTGGTGCAGGAAACCACTTTTCGCACTTGTGTTAGTGTTGAAAAACCATTTTTCGCACTTGTGTTCGTGTTGAAAAACCACTTTTAACACTTGTGTTAGTGTTCAAAAACCACTTTTCGCACCTGTGTTGGTGCAGGAAACGACTTTTGCACTTGTATTAGTGTGGAAAAAACACTTTTCGCACTTGTGTTAGTGTTGAAAAACCACTTTTCGCACTTGTGTTAGTGTTGAAAAACCACTTTTCGCACTTGTGTTAGTGTTGGAAAACCACTTTTCGCACTTGTGTTAGTGTTGAAAAACCACTTTTCGCACTTGTGTTGGTGCAGGAAACCACTTTTGCACTTGTATTTGTGTGGAAAAAACACTTATTGCACTTGTGATAGTGTTGAAAAACCACTTTTCGCACTTGTGTTAGTGTTGAAAAACCACTTTTCGCACTTGTGTTGGTGCAGGAAACCACTTTTGCACTTGTATTAGTGTGGAAAAACCACTTTTCGCACTTGTGTTAGTGTTGAAAAACCACTTTTCGCACTTGTGTTAGTGTTGAAAAACCACTTTTTGCACTTGTGTTAGTGTTGAAAAACCACTTTTCGCAATTGTGTTGGTGCAGGAAACCACTTTTGCACTTGTGTTAGTGTTGAAAAACCACTTTTCGCACTTGTGTTAGTGTTGAAAAACCACTTTTCGCACTTGTGTTAGTGTTGAAAAACCACTTTTCGCACTTGTGTTAGTGTTGAAAAACCACTTTTCGCACTTGTGTTGGTGCAGGAAACCACTTTTGCACTTGTATTTGTGTGGAAAAAACACTTATTGCACTTGTGATAGTGTTGAAAAAACACTTTTCGCACTTGTGTTAGTGTTGAAAAACCACTTTTCGCACTTGTGTTGGTGCAGGAAACCACTTTTCGCACTTGTGTTAGTGTTGAAAAACCACTTTTCGCACTTGTGTTAGTGTTGAAAAACCACTTTTCGCACTTGTGTTAGTGTTGAAAAACCACTTTTCGCACTTGTGTTAGTGTTGAAAAACCACTTTTCGCACTTGTGTTAGTGTTGAAAAACCACTTTTCGCACTTGTGTTAGTGTTGAAAAACCACTTTTCGCACTTGTGTTAGTGTTGAAAAACCACTTTTCGCACTTGTGTTAGTGTTGAAAAACCACTTTTCGCACTTGTGTTAGGGTTGAAAAACCACTTTTCGCACTTGTGTTGGTGCAGGAAACCACTTTTGCACTTGTATTAGTGTGGAAAAAACACTTTTTGCACTTGTGATAGTGTTGAAAAACCACTTTTCGCACTTGTGTTAGTGTTGAAAAACCACTTTTCGCACTTGTGTTAGTGTTGAAAAACCACTTTTCGCACTTGTGTTAGTGTTGAAAAACCACTTTGCGCACTTGTGTTGGTGCAGGAAACCACTTTTGCACTTGTATTAGTGTGGAAAAAACACTTTTTGCACTTGTGATAGTGTTGAAAAACCACTTTTCGCACTTGTGTTAGTGTTGAAAAACTACTTTTCGCACTTGTGTTGGTGCAGGAAACCACTTTTGCACTTGTATTAGTGTGGAAAAACCACTTTTTGCACTTGTGATAGTGTTGAAAAACCACTTTTCGCACTTGTGTTAGTGTTGAAAAACCACTTTTCGCACTTGTGTTGGTGCAGGAAACCACTTTTGCACTTGTATTAGTGTGGAAAAACCTCTTTTCGCACTTGTGTTAGTGTTGAAAAACCAATTTTCGCACTTGTGTTAGTGTTGAAAAACCACTTTTCGCACTTGTGTTGGTGCAGGAAACCACTTTTGCACTTGTATTAGTGTGGAAAAACACTTTTTGCAATTGTGATAGTGTTGAAAAACCACTTTTCGCACTTGTGTTAGTGTTGAAAAACCACTTTTCGCACTTGTGTTGGTGCAGGAAACCACTTTTGCACTTGTATTAGTGGGGAAAAACCACTTTTCGCACTTGTGTTAGTGTTGAAAAACCACTTTTCGCACTTGTGTTAGTGTTGAAAAACCACTTTCCGCACTTGTGTTGGTGCAGGAAACCACTTTTGCACTTGTATTCGTGTGGAAAAACCACTTTTCGCACTTGTGTTAGTGTTGAAAAACCACTTTTTGCACTTGTGTTAGTGTTGAAAAACCACTTTTCGCACTTGTGTTGGTGCAGGAAACCACTTTTCGCACTTGTGTTAGTGTTGAAAAACCATTTTTCGCACTTGTGTTCATGTTGAAAAACCACTTTTCACACTTGTGTTAGTGTTGAAAAACCACTTTTCGCACCTGTGTTGGTGCAGGAAACCACATTTGCACTTGTATGTGTGGAAAAAACACTTTTCGCACTTGTGTTAGTGTTGAAAAACCACTTTTCGCACTTGTGTTAGTGTTGAAAAACCACTTTTCGCACTTGTGTTAGTGTTGAAAAACCACTTTTCGCACTTGTGTTAGTGTTGAAAAACCACTTTTCGCACTTGTGTTAGTGTTGAAAACCACTTTTCGCACTTGTGTTGGTGCAGGAAACCACTTTTGCACTTGTATTAGTGTGGAAAAAACACTTATTGCACTTGTGATAGTGTTGAAAAACCACTTTTCGCACTTGTGTTAGTGTTGAAAAACCACTTTTCGCACTTGTGTTGGTGCAGGAAACCACTTTTGCACTTGTATTAGTGTGGAAAAACCACTTTTCGCACTTGTGTTAGTGTTGAAAAACCACTTTTCGCACTTGTGTTAGTGTTGAAAAACCACTTTTCGCACTTGTGTTAGTGTTGAAAAACCACTTTTCGCAATTGTGTTGGTGCAGGAAACCACTTTTGCACTTGTATTCGTGCGGAAAAACCACTTTTCGCACTTGTGTTAGTGTTGAAAAACCACTTTTTGCACTTGTGTTCGTGTTGAAAAACCACTTTTCGCACTTGTGTTGGTGCAGGAAACCACTTTTGCACTTGTATTAGTGTGGAAAAAACACTTTTCGCACTTGTGTTAGTGTTGAAAAACCACTTTTCGCACTTGTGTTAGTGTTGAAAAACCACGTTGCGCACTTGTGTTGGTGCAGGAAACCACTTTTGCACTTGTATTAGTGTGGAAAAACCACTTTTCGCACTTGTGTTAGTGTTGAAAAACCACTTTTCACACTTGTGTTGGTGCAGGAAACCACTTTTGCACTTGTATTAGTGTGGAAAAACCACTTTTCGCACTTGTGTTAGTGTTGAAAAACCACTTTTCGCACTTGTGTTAGTGTTGAAAAACCACTTTTCGCACTTGTGTTGGTGCAGGGAATCACTTTTGCACTTGTATTAGTGTGGAAATAACACTTTTTGCACTTGTGATAGTGTTGAAAAACCACTTTCGCACTTGTGTTAGTGTTGAAAAACCACTTTTCGCACTTGTGTTGGTGCAGGAAACCACTTTTGCACTTGTATTCGTGTGGAAAAACCACTTTTCGCACTTGTGTTAGTGTTGAAAAACCACTTTTCGCACTTGTGTTAGTGTTGAAAAACCACTTTTCGCACTTGTGTTGGTGCAGGAAACCACTTTTCGCACTTGTGTTAGTGTTGAAAAACCACTTTTCGCACTTGTGTTAGTGTTGAAAAACCACTTTTCGCACTTGTGTTGGTGCAGGAAACCACTTTTGCACTTGTATTAGTGTGGAAAAACCACTTTTCGCACTTGTGTTAGTGTTGAAAAACCACTTTTCGCACTTGTGTTAGTGTTGAAAAACCACTTTCTGCACTTGTGTTTGTGCAGGAAACCACTTTTGCACTTGTATTCGTGTGGAAAAACCACTTTTCGCACTTGTGTTAGTGTTGAAAAACCACTTTTCGCACTTGTGTTAGTGTTGAAAAACCATTTTTCGCACTTGTGTTCGTGTTGAAAAACCACTTTTAACACTTGTGTTAGTGTTCAAAAACCACTTTTCGCACCTGTGTTGGTGCAGGAAACGACTTTTGCACTTGTATTAGTGTGGAAAAAACACTTTTCGCACTTGTGTTAGTGTTGAAAAACCACTTTTCGCACTTGTGTTAGTGTTGAAAAACCACTTTTCGCACTTGTGTTAGTGTTGGAAAACCACTTTTCGCACTTGTGTTAGTGTTGAAAAACCACTTTTCGCACTTGTGTTAGTGTTGAAAAACCACTTTTCGCACTTGTGTTGGTGCAGGAAACCACTTTTGCACTTGTATTTGTGTGGAAAAAACACTTATTGCACTTGTGATAGTGTTGAAAAACCACTTTTCGCACTTGTGTTAGTGTTGAAAAACCACTTTTCGCACTTGTGTTGGTGCAGGAAACCACTTTTGCACTTGTATTAGTGTGGAAAAACCACTTTTCGCACTTGTGTTAGTGTTGAAAAACCACTTTTCGCACTTGTGTTAGTGTTGAAAAACCACTTTTTGCACTTGTGTTAGTGTTGAAAAACCACTTTTCGCAATTGTGTTGGTGCAGGAAACCACTTTTGCACTTGTGTTAGTGTTGAAAAACCACTTTTCGCACTTGTGTTAGTGTTGAAAAACCACTTTTCGCACTTGTGTTAGTGTTGAAAAACCACTTTTCGCACTTGTGTTAGTGTTGAAAAACCACTTTTCGCACTTGTGTTGGTGCAGGAAACCACTTTTGCACTTGTATTTGTGTGGAAAAAACACTTATTGCACTTGTGATAGTGTTGAAAAAACACTTTTCGCACTTGTGTTAGTGTTGAAAAACCACTTTTCGCACTTGTGTTGGTGCAGGAAACCACTTTTCGCACTTGTGTTAGTGTTGAAAAACCACTTTTCGCACTTGTGTTAGTGTTGAAAAACCACTTTTCGCACTTGTGTTAGTGTTGAAAAACCACTTTTCGCACTTGTGTTAGTGTTGAAAAACCACTTTTCGCACTTGTGTTAGTGTTGAAAAACCACTTTTCGCACTTGTGTTAGTGTTGAAAAACCACTTTTCGCACTTGTGTTAGTGTTGAAAAACCACTTTTCGCACTTGTGTTAGTGTTGAAAAACCACTTTTCGCACTTGTGTTAGTGTTGAAAAACCACTTTTTGCACTTGTGTTAGTGTTGAAAAACCACTTTTCGCACTTGTGTTGGTGCAGGAAACCACTTTTGCACTTGTATTAGTGTGGAAAAAACACTTTTCGCACTTGTGTTAGTGTTGAAAAACCACTTTTCGCACTTGTGTTAGTGTTGAAAAACCACTTTGCGCACTTGTGTTGGTGCAGGAAACCACTTTTGCACTTGTATTAGTGTGGAAAAAACACTTTTTGCACTTGTGATAGTGTTGAAAAACCACTTTTCGCACTTGTGTTAGTGTTGAAAAACCACTTTTCGCACTTGTGTTGGTGCAGGAAACCACTTTTGCACTTGTATTAGTGTGGAAAAACCACTTTTCGCACTTGTGTTAGTGTTGAAAAAACACTTTTCGCACTTGTGTTAGTGTTGAAAAACCACTTTTCGCACTTGTGTTGGTGCAGGAAACTACTTTTGCACTTGTATTAGTGTGGAAAAAACCACTTTTCGCACTTGTGTTAGTGTTGAAAAACCACTTTTCGCACTTGTGTTAGTGTTGAAAAACCACTTTTTGCACTTGTGTTGGTGCAGGAAACCACTTTTGCACTTGTATTCGTGTGGAAAAACCACTTTTCGCACTTGTGTTAGTGTTGAAAAACCACTTTTCGCACTTGTGTTGGTGCAGGAAACCACTTTTCGCACTTGTGTTAGTGTTGAAAAACCACTTTTCGCACTTGTGTTAGTGTTGAAAAACCACTTTTCGCACTTGTGTTGGTGCAGGAAACCACTTTTTCACTTGTATTAGTGTGGAAAAACCACTTTTCGCACTTGTGTTAGTGTTTAAAAACCACTTTTCGCACTTGTGTTAGTGTTGTAAAACCACTTTTCGCACTTGTGTTAGTGTTGAAAAACCACATTTCGCACTTGTGTTGGTGCAGGAAACCACTTTTGCACTTGTATTAGTGTGGAAAAACCACTTTTTGCATTTGTGATAGTGTTGAAAAACCACTTTTCGCACCTGTGTTAGTGTTGAAAAAACACTTTTCGCACTTGTGTTGGTGCAGGAAACCACTTTTGCACTTGTATTAGTGTGGAAAAACCTCTTTTCGCAATTATGTTAGTGTTGAAAAACCACTTTTCACACTTGTGTTAGTGTTGAAAAACCACTTTTCGCACTTGTGTTGGTGCAGGAAACAACTTTTGCACTTGTATTAGTGTGGAAAAAACACTTTTTGCACTTGTGATAGTGTTGAAAAACCACTTTTCGCACTTGTGTTAGTGTTGAAAAACCACTTTTCGCACTTGTGTTGGTGCAGGAAACCACTTTTGCACTTGTATTAGTGTGGAAAAACCACTTTTCCCACTTGTGTTAGTGTTGAAAAACCACTTTTCGCACTTGTGTTGGTGCAGGAAACCACTTTTGCACTTGTATTCGTGTGGAAAAACCACTTTTCGCACTTGTGTTAGTGTTGAAAAACCACTTTTCGCACTTGTGTTAGTGTTGAAAAACCACTTTTCGCACTTGTGTTGGTGCAGGGAACCACTTTTGCACTTGTATTAGTGTGGAAAAAACACTTTTTGCACTTGTGATAGTGTTGAAAAACCACTTTTCGCACTTGTGTTAGTGTTGAAAAACCACTTTTCGCACTTGTGTTGGTGCAGGAAACCACTTTTGCACTTGTATTAGTGTGGAAAAACCACTTTTCGCACTTGTGTTAGTGTTGAAAAACCACTTTTCGCACATGTGTTTGTGCAGGAAACCACTTTTGCACTTGTATTCGTGTGGAAAAACCACTTTTCGCACTTGTGTTAGTGTTGAAAAACCACTTTTCGCACTTGTGTTAGTGTTGAAAAACCACTTTTCGCACTTGTGTTGGTGCAGGAAACCACTTTTCGCACTTGTGTTAGTGTTGAAAAACCACTTTTCGCACTTGTGTTAGTGTTGAAAAACCACTTTTCGCACTTGTGTTGGTGCAGGAAACCACTTTTTCACTTGTATTAGTGTGGAAAAACCACTTTTCGCACTTGTGTTAGTGTTTAAAAACCACTTTTCGCACTTGTGTTAGTGTTGTAAAACCACTTTTCGCACTTGTGTTAGTGTTGAAAAACCACATTTCGCACTTGTGTTGGTGCAGGAAACCACTTTTGCACTTGTATTAGTGTGGAAAAACCACTTTTCGCACTTGTGTTGGTGCAGGAAACCACTTTTGCACTTGTATTAGTGTGGAAAAACCACTTTTTGCATTTGTGATAGTGTTGAAAAACCACTTTTCGCACCTGTGTTAGTGTTGAAAAAACACTTTTCGCACTTGTGTTGGTGCAGGAAACCACTTTTGCACTTGTATTAGTGTGGAAAAACCTCTTTTCGCAATTATGTTAGTGTTGAAAAACCACTTTTCACACTTGTGTTAGTGTTGAAAAACCACTTTTCGCACTTGTGTTGGTGCAGGAAACAACTTTTGCACTTGTATTAGTGTGGAAAAAACACTTTTTGCACTTGTGATAGTGTTGAAAAACCACTTTTCGCACTTGTGTTAGTGTTGAAAAACCACTTTTCGCACTTGTGTTGGTGCAGGAAACCACTTTTGCACTTGTATTAGTGTGGAAAAACCACTTTTCCCACTTGTGTTAGTGTTGAAAAACCACTTTTCGCACTTGTGTTGGTGCAGGAAACCACTTTTGCACTTGTATTCGTGTGGAAAAACCACTTTTCGCACTTGTGTTAGTGTTGAAAAACCACTTTTCGCACTTGTGTTAGTGTTGAAAAACCACTTTTCGCACTTGTGTTGGTGCAGGGAACCACTTTTGCACTTGTATTAGTGTGGAAAAAACACTTTTTGCACTTGTGATAGTGTTGAAAAACCACTTTTCGCACTTGTGTTAGTGTTGAAAAACCACTTTTCGCACTTGTGTTGGTGCAGGAAACCACTTTTGCACTTGTATTAGTGTGGAAAAACCACTTTTCGCACTTGTGTTAGTGTTGAAAAACCACTTTTCGCACTTGTGTTTGTGCAGGAAACCACTTTTGCACTTGTATTCGTGTGGAAAAAACACTTTTCGCACTTGTGTTAGTGTTGAAAAACCACTTTTCGCACTTGTGTTAGTGTTGAAAAACCACTTTTCGCACTTGTGTTGGTGCAGGAAACCACTTTTCGCACTTGTGTTAGTGTTGAAAAACCATTTTTCGCACTTGTGTTCGTGTTGAAAAACTACTTTTCACACTTGTGTTAGTGTTGAAAAACCACTTTTCGCACCTGTGTTGGTGCAGGAAACCACTTTTGCACTTGTATTAGTGTGGAAAAAACACTTTTCGCACTTGTGTTAGTGTTGAAAAACCACTTTTCGCACTTGTGTTAGTGTTGAAAAACCACTTTTCGCACTTGTGTTAGTGTTGAAAAACCACTTTTCGCACTTGTGTTAGTGTTGAAAAACCACTTTTCGCACTTGTGTTAGTGTTGAAAAACCACTTTTCGCACTTGTGTTGGTGCAGGAAACCACTTTTGCACTTGTATTAGGGTGGAAAAACCACTTTTCGCACTTGTGTTAGTGTTGAAAAACCACTTTTCGCACTTGTGTTAGTGTTGAAAAACCACTTTTCGCACTTGTGTTGGTGCAGGGAATCACTTTTGCACTTGTATTAGTGTGGAAAAAACACTTTTGGCACTTGTGATAGTGTTGAAAAACCACTTTTCGCACTTGTGTTAGTGTTGAAAAACCACTTTTCGCACTTGTGTTGGTGCAGGAAACCACTTTTGCACTTGTATTAGTGTGGAAAAACCACTTTTCGCACTTGTGTTGGTGTTGAAAAACCACTTTTCGCACTTGTGTTAGTGTTGAAAAACCACTTTTCGCACTTGTGTTAGTGTTGAAAAACCACTTTTCGCAATTGTGTTGGTGCAGGAAACCACTTTTGCACTTGTATTCGTGCGGAAAAACCACTTTTCGCACTTGTGTTAGTGTTGAAAAACCACTTTTTGCACTTGTGTTAGTGTTGAAAAACCACTTTTCGCACTTGTGTTGGTGCAGGAAACCACTTTTGCACTTGTATTAGTGTGGAAAAAACACTTTTTGCACTTGTGTTAGTGTTGAAAAACCACTTTTCGCACTTGTGTTAGTGTTGAAAAACCACTTTGTGCACTTGTGTTGGTGCAGGAAACCACTTTTGCACTTGTATTAGTGTGGAAAAAACACTTTTTGCACTTGTGATAGTGTTGAAAAACCACTTTTCGCACTTGTGTTAGTGTTGAAAAACCACTTTTCGCACTTGTGTTGGTGCAGGAAACCACTTTTGCACTTGTATTAGTGTGGAAAAACCACTTTTCGCACTTGTGTTAGTGTTGAAAAACCACTTTTCGCACTTGTGTTAGTGTTGAAAAACCACTTTTCGCACTTGTGTTGGTGCAGGGAACCACTTTTGCACTTGTATTAGTGTGGAAAAAACACTTTTTGCACTTGTGATAGTGTTGAAAAACCACTTTTCGCACTTGTGTTAGTGTTGAAAAACCACTTTTTGCACTTGTGTTGGTGCAGGAAACCACTTTTGCACTTGTATTAGTGTGGAAAAACCACTTTTCGCACTTGTGTTAGTGTTGAAAAACCACTTTCGCACTTGTGTTAGTGTTGAAAAACCACTTTTCGCACTTGTGTTGGTGCAGGAAACCACTTTTGCACTTGTATTCGTGTGGAAAAACCACTTTTCGCACTTGTGTTAGTGTTGAAAAACCACTTTTCGCACTTGTGTTAGTGTTGAAAAACCACTTTTCGCACTTGTGTTGGTGCAGGAAACCACTTTTCGCACTTGTGTTAGTGTTGAAAAACCACTTTTCGCACTTGTGTTAGTGTTGAAAAACCACTTTTCGCACTTGTGTTGGTGCAGGAAACCACTTTTGCACTTGTATTAGTGTGGAAAAACCACTTTTCGCACTTGTGTTAGTGTTGAAAAACCACTTTTCGCACTTGTGTTAGTGTTGAAAAACCACTTTCTGCACTTGTGTTTGTGCAGGAAACCACTTTTGCACTTGTATTCGTGTGGAAAAACCACTTTTCGCACTTGTGTTAGTGTTGAAAAACCACTTTTCGCACTTGTGTTAGTGTTGAAAAACCACTTTTCGCACTTGTGTTAGTGTTGAAAAACCACTTTTCGCACTTGTGTTAGTGTTGAAAAACCACTTTTCGCACTTGTGTTAGTGTTGAAAAACCACTTTTCGCACTTGTGTTGGTGTAGGAAACCACTTTTGCACTTGTATTTGTGTGGAAAAAACACTTATTGCACTTGTGATAGTGTTGAAAAACCACTTTTCGCACTTGTGTTAGTGTTGAAAAACCACTTTTCGCACTTGTGTTGGTGCAGGAAACCACTTTTGCACTTGTATTAGTGCGGAAAAACCACTTTTCGCACTTGTGTTAGTGTTGAAAAACCACTTTTCGCACTTGTGTTAGTGTTGAAAAACCACTTTTTGCACTTGTGTTAGTGTTGAAAAACCACTTTTCACAATTGTGTTGGTGCAGGAAACCACTTTTGCACTTGTGTTAGTGTTGAAAAACCACTTTTCGCACTTGTGTTAGTGTTGAAAAACCACTTTTCGCACTTGTGTTAGTGTTGAAAAACCACTTTTCGCACTTGTGTTAGTGTTGAAAAACCACTTTTCGCACTTGTGTTGGTGCAGGAAACCACTTTTGCACTTGTATTTGTGTGGAAAAAACACTTATTGCACTTGTGATAGTGTTGAAAAACCACTTTTCGCACTTGTGTTAGTGTTGAAAAACCACTCTTCGCACTTGTGTTGGTGCAGGAAACCACTTTTCGCACTTGTGTTAGTGTTGAAAAACCACTTTTCGCACTTGTGTTAGTGTTGAAAAACCACTTTTCGCACTTGTGTTAGTGTTGAAAAACCACTTTTCGCACTTGTGTTAGTGTTGAAAAACCACTTTTCGCACTTGTGTTAGTGTTGAAAAACCACTTTTCGCACTTGTGTTAGTCTTGAAAAACCACTTTTCGCACTTGTGTTAGTGTTGAAAAACCACTTTTTGCACTTGTGTTAGTGTTGAAAAACCACTTTTCGCACTTGTGTTGGTGCAGGAAACCACTTTTGCACTTGTATTAGTGTGGAAAAAACACTTTTCGCACTTGTGTTAGTGTTGAAAAACCACTTTTCGCACTTGTGTTAGTGTTGAAAAACCACTTTGCGCACTTGTGTTGGTGCAGGAAACCACTTTTGCACTTGTATTAGTGTGGAAAAAACACTTTTTGCACTTGTGATAGTGTTGAAAAACCACTTTTCGCACTTGTGTTAGTGTTGAAAAACCACTTTTCGCACTTGTGTTGGTGCAGGAAACCACTTTTGCACTTGTATTAGTGTGGAAAAACCACTTTTCGCACTTGTGTTAGTGTTGAAAAAACACTTTTCGCACTTGTGTTAGTGTTGAAAAACCACTTTTCGCACTTGTGTTGGTGCAGGGAACCACTTTTGCACTTCTATTAGTGTGGAAAAAACACTTTTTGCACTTGTGATAGTGTTGAAAAACCACTTTTCGCACTTGTGTTAGTGTTGAAAAACCACATTTCGCACTTGTGTTGGTGCAGGAAACCACTTTTGCACTTGTATTAGTGTGGAAAAACCACTTTTCGCACTTGTGTTGGTGCAGGAAACCACTTTTGCACTTGTATTAGTGTGGAAAAACCACTTTTTGCACTTGTGATAGTGTTGAAAAACCACTTTTCGCACCTGTGTTAGTGTTGAAAAAACACTTTTCGCACTTGTGTTGGTGCAGGAAACCACTTTTGCACTTGTATTAGTGTGGAAAAACCTCTTTTCGCAATTGTGTTAGTGTTGAAAAACCACTTTTCACACTTGTGTTAGTGTTGAAAAACCACTTTTCGCACTTGTGTTGGTGCAGGAAACAACTTTTGCACTTGTATTAGTGTGGAAAAAACACTTTTTGCACTTGTGATAGTGTTGAAAAACCACTTTTCGCACTTGTGTTAGTGTTGAAAAACCACTTTTCGCACTTGTGTTGGTGCAGGAAACCACTTTTGCACTTGTATTAGTGTGGAAAAACCACTTTTCGCACTTGTGTTAGTGTTGAAAAACCACTTTTCGCACTTGTGTTGGTGCAGGAAACCACTTTTGCACTTGTATTCGTGTGGAAAAACCACTTTTCGCACTTGTGTTAGTGTTGAAAAACCACTTTTCGCACTTGTGTTAGTGTTGAAAAACCACTTTTCGCACTTGTGTTGGTGCAGGGAACCACTTTTGCACTTGTATTAGTGTGGAAAAAACACTTTTTGCACTTGTGATAGTGTTGAAAAACCACTTTTCGCACTTGTGTTAGTGTTGAAAAACCACTTTTCGCACTTGTGTTGGTGCAGGAAACCACTTTTGCACTTGTATTAGTGTGGAAAAACCACTTTTCGCACTTGTGTTAGTGTTGAAAAACCACTTTTCGCACTTGTGTTTGTGCAGGAAACCACTTTTGCACTTGTATTCGTGTTGAAAAACCACTTTTCGCACTTGTGTTGGTGCAGGAAACCACTTTTCGCACTTGTGTTAGTGTTGAAAAACCACTTTTCGCACTTGTGTTAGTGTTGAAAAACCACTTTTCGCACTTGTGTTGGTGCAGGAAACCACTTTTGCACTTGTATTAGTGTGGAAAAACCACTTTTCGCACTTGTGTTAGTGTTGAAAAACCACTTTTCGCACTTGTGTTAGTGTTGAAAAACCACTTTCTGCACTTGTGTTTGTGCAGGAAACCACTTTTGCACTTGTATTCGTGTGGAAAAACCACTTTTCGCACTTGTGTTAGTGTTGAAAAACCACTTTTCGCACTTGTGTTAGTGTTGAAAAACCACTTTTCGCACTTGTGTTGGTGCAGGAAACCACTTTTCGCACTTGTGTTAGTGTTGAAAAACCATTTTTCGCACTTGTGTTCGTGTTGAAAAACCACTTTTAACACTTGTGTTAGTGTTCAAAAACCACTTTTCGCACCTGTGTTGGTGCAGGAAACGACTTTTGCACTTGTATTAGTGTGGAAAAAACACTTTTCGCACTTGTGTTAGTGTTGAAAAACCACTTTTCGCACTTGTGTTAGTGTTGAAAAACCACTTTTCGCACTTGTGTTAGTGTTGGAAAACCACTTTTCGCACTTGTGTTAGTGTTGAAAAACCACTTTTCGCACTTGTGTTGGTGCAGGAAACCACTTTTGCACTTGTATTTGTGTGGAAAAAACACTTATTGCACTTGTGATAGTGTTGAAAAACCACTTTTCGCACTTGTGTTAGTGTTGAAAAACCACTTTTCGCACTTGTGTTGGTGCAGGAAACCACTTTTGCACTTGTATTAGTGTGGAAAAACCACTTTTCGCACTTGTGTTAGTGTTGAAAAACCACTTTTCGCACTTGTGTTAGTGTTGAAAAACCACTTTTTGCACTTGTGTTAGTGTTGAAAAACCACTTTTCGCAATTGTGTTGGTGCAGGAAACCACTTTTGCACTTGTGTTAGTGTTGAAAAACCACTTTTCGCACTTGTGTTAGTGTTGAAAAACCACTTTTCGCACTTGTGTTAGTGTTGAAAAACCACTTTTCGCACTTGTGTTAGTGTTGAAAAACCACTTTTCGCACTTGTGTTGGTGCAGGAAACCACTTTTGCACTTGTATTTGTGTGGAAAAAACACTTATTGCACTTGTGATAGTGTTGAAAAAACACTTTTCGCACTTGTGTTAGTGTTGAAAAACCACTTTTCGCACTTGTGTTGGTGCAGGAAACCACTTTTCGCACTTGTGTTAGTGTTGAAAAACCACTTTTCGCACTTGTGTTAGTGTTGAAAAACCACTTTTCGCACTTGTGTTAGTGTTGAAAAACCACTTTTCGCACTTGTGTTAGTGTTGAAAAACCACTTTTCGCACTTGTGTTAGTGTTGAAAAACCACTTTTCGCACTTGTGTTAGTGTTGAAAAACCACTTTTCGCACTTGTGTTAGTGTTGAAAAACCACTTTTCGCACTTGTGTTAGTGTTGAAAAACCACTTTTCGCACTTGTGTTAGGGTTGAAAAACCACTTTTCGCACTTGTGTTGGTGCAGGAAACCACTTTTGCACTTGTATTAGTGTGGAAAAAACACTTTTTGCACTTGTGATAGTGTTGAAAAACCACTTTTCGCACTTGTGTTAGTGTTGAAAAACCACTTTTCGCACTTGTGTTAGTGTTGAAAAACCACTTTTCGCACTTGTGTTAGTGTTGAAAAACCACTTTGCGCACTTGTGTTGGTGCAGGAAACCACTTTTGCACTTGTATTAGTGTGGAAAAAACACTTTTTGCACTTGTGATAGTGTTGAAAAACCACTTTTCGCACTTGTGTTAGTGTTGAAAAACTACTTTTCGCACTTGTGTTGGTGCAGGAAACCACTTTTGCACTTGTATTAGTGTGGAAAAACCACTTTTTGCACTTGTGATAGTGTTGAAAAACCACTTTTCGCACTTGTGTTAGTGTTGAAAAACCACTTTTCGCACTTGTGTTGGTGCAGGAAACCACTTTTGCACTTGTATTAGTGTGGAAAAACCTCTTTTCGCACTTGTGTTAGTGTTGAAAAACCAATTTTCGCACTTGTGTTAGTGTTGAAAAACCACTTTTCGCACTTGTGTTGGTGCAGGAAACCACTTTTGCACTTGTATTAGTGTGGAAAAACACTTTTTGCAATTGTGATAGTGTTGAAAAACCACTTTTCGCACTTGTGTTAGTGTTGAAAAACCACTTTTCGCACTTGTGTTGGTGCAGGAAACCACTTTTGCACTTGTATTAGTGGGGAAAAACCACTTTTCGCACTTGTGTTAGTGTTGAAAAACCACTTTTCGCACTTGTGTTAGTGTTGAAAAACCACTTTCCGCACTTGTGTTGGTGCAGGAAACCACTTTTGCACTTGTATTCGTGTGGAAAAACCACTTTTCGCACTTGTGTTAGTGTTGAAAAACCACTTTTTGCACTTGTGTTAGTGTTGAAAAACCACTTTTCGCACTTGTGTTGGTGCAGGAAACCACTTTTCGCACTTGTGTTAGTGTTGAAAAACCATTTTTCGCACTTGTGTTCATGTTGAAAAACCACTTTTCACACTTGTGTTAGTGTTGAAAAACCACTTTTCGCACCTGTGTTGGTGCAGGAAACCACATTTGCACTTGTATGTGTGGAAAAAACACTTTTCGCACTTGTGTTAGTGTTGAAAAACCACTTTTCGCACTTGTGTTAGTGTTGAAAAACCACTTTTCGCACTTGTGTTAGTGTTGAAAAACCACTTTTCGCACTTGTGTTAGTGTTGAAAAACCACTTTTCGCACTTGTGTTAGTGTTGAAAACCACTTTTCGCACTTGTGTTGGTGCAGGAAACCACTTTTGCACTTGTATTAGTGTGGAAAAAACACTTATTGCACTTGTGATAGTGTTGAAAAACCACTTTTCGCACTTGTGTTAGTGTTGAAAAACCACTTTTCGCACTTGTGTTGGTGCAGGAAACCACTTTTGCACTTGTATTAGTGTGGAAAAACCACTTTTCGCACTTGTGTTAGTGTTGAAAAACCACTTTTCGCACTTGTGTTAGTGTTGAAAAACCACTTTTCGCACTTGTGTTAGTGTTGAAAAACCACTTTTCGCAATTGTGTTGGTGCAGGAAACCACTTTTGCACTTGTATTCGTGCGGAAAAACCACTTTTCGCACTTGTGTTAGTGTTGAAAAACCACTTTTTGCACTTGTGTTCGTGTTGAAAAACCACTTTTCGCACTTGTGTTGGTGCAGGAAACCACTTTTGCACTTGTATTAGTGTGGAAAAAACACTTTTCGCACTTGTGTTAGTGTTGAAAAACCACTTTTCGCACTTGTGTTAGTGTTGAAAAACCACGTTGCGCACTTGTGTTGGTGCAGGAAACCACTTTTGCACTTGTATTAGTGTGGAAAAACCACTTTTCGCACTTGTGTTAGTGTTGAAAAACCACTTTTCACACTTGTGTTGGTGCAGGAAACCACTTTTGCACTTGTATTAGTGTGGAAAAACCACTTTTCGCACTTGTGTTAGTGTTGAAAAACCACTTTTCGCACTTGTGTTAGTGTTGAAAAACCACTTTTCGCACTTGTGTTGGTGCAGGGAATCACTTTTGCACTTGTATTAGTGTGGAAATAACACTTTTTGCACTTGTGATAGTGTTGAAAAACCACTTTCGCACTTGTGTTAGTGTTGAAAAACCACTTTTCGCACTTGTGTTGGTGCAGGAAACCACTTTTGCACTTGTATTCGTGTGGAAAAACCACTTTTCGCACTTGTGTTAGTGTTGAAAAACCACTTTTCGCACTTGTGTTAGTGTTGAAAAACCACTTTTCGCACTTGTGTTGGTGCAGGAAACCACTTTTCGCACTTGTGTTAGTGTTGAAAAACCACTTTTCGCACTTGTGTTAGTGTTGAAAAACCACTTTTCGCACTTGTGTTGGTGCAGGAAACCACTTTTGCACTTGTATTAGTGTGGAAAAACCACTTTTCGCACTTGTGTTAGTGTTGAAAAACCACTTTTCGCACTTGTGTTAGTGTTGAAAAACCACTTTCTGCACTTGTGTTTGTGCAGGAAACCACTTTTGCACTTGTATTCGTGTGGAAAAACCACTTTTCGCACTTGTGTTAGTGTTGAAAAACCACTTTTCGCACTTGTGTTAGTGTTGAAAAACCATTTTTCGCACTTGTGTTCGTGTTGAAAAACCACTTTTAACACTTGTGTTAGTGTTCAAAAACCACTTTTCGCACCTGTGTTGGTGCAGGAAACGACTTTTGCACTTGTATTAGTGTGGAAAAAACACTTTTCGCACTTGTGTTAGTGTTGAAAAACCACTTTTCGCACTTGTGTTAGTGTTGAAAAACCACTTTTCGCACTTGTGTTAGTGTTGGAAAACCACTTTTCGCACTTGTGTTAGTGTTGAAAAACCACTTTTCGCACTTGTGTTAGTGTTGAAAAACCACTTTTCGCACTTGTGTTGGTGCAGGAAACCACTTTTGCACTTGTATTTGTGTGGAAAAAACACTTATTGCACTTGTGATAGTGTTGAAAAACCACTTTTCGCACTTGTGTTAGTGTTGAAAAACCACTTTTCGCACTTGTGTTGGTGCAGGAAACCACTTTTGCACTTGTATTAGTGTGGAAAAACCACTTTTCGCACTTGTGTTAGTGTTGAAAAACCACTTTTCGCACTTGTGTTAGTGTTGAAAAACCACTTTTTGCACTTGTGTTAGTGTTGAAAAACCACTTTTCGCAATTGTGTTGGTGCAGGAAACCACTTTTGCACTTGTGTTAGTGTTGAAAAACCACTTTTCGCACTTGTGTTAGTGTTGAAAAACCACTTTTCGCACTTGTGTTAGTGTTGAAAAACCACTTTTCGCACTTGTGTTAGTGTTGAAAAACCACTTTTCGCACTTGTGTTGGTGCAGGAAACCACTTTTGCACTTGTATTTGTGTGGAAAAAACACTTATTGCACTTGTGATAGTGTTGAAAAAACACTTTTCGCACTTGTGTTAGTGTTGAAAAACCACTTTTCGCACTTGTGTTGGTGCAGGAAACCACTTTTCGCACTTGTGTTAGTGTTGAAAAACCACTTTTCGCACTTGTGTTAGTGTTGAAAAACCACTTTTCGCACTTGTGTTAGTGTTGAAAAACCACTTTTCGCACTTGTGTTAGTGTTGAAAAACCACTTTTCGCACTTGTGTTAGTGTTGAAAAACCACTTTTCGCACTTGTGTTAGTGTTGAAAAACCACTTTTCGCACTTGTGTTAGTGTTGAAAAACCACTTTTCGCACTTGTGTTAGTGTTGAAAAACCACTTTTCGCACTTGTGTTAGTGTTGAAAAACCACTTTTTGCACTTGTGTTAGTGTTGAAAAACCACTTTTCGCACTTGTGTTGGTGCAGGAAACCACTTTTGCACTTGTATTAGTGTGGAAAAAACACTTTTCGCACTTGTGTTAGTGTTGAAAAACCACTTTTCGCACTTGTGTTAGTGTTGAAAAACCACTTTGCGCACTTGTGTTGGTGCAGGAAACCACTTTTGCACTTGTATTAGTGTGGAAAAAACACTTTTTGCACTTGTGATAGTGTTGAAAAACCACTTTTCGCACTTGTGTTAGTGTTGAAAAACCACTTTTCGCACTTGTGTTGGTGCAGGAAACCACTTTTGCACTTGTATTAGTGTGGAAAAACCACTTTTCGCACTTGTGTTAGTGTTGAAAAAACACTTTTCGCACTTGTGTTAGTGTTGAAAAACCACTTTTCGCACTTGTGTTGGTGCAGGAAACTACTTTTGCACTTGTATTAGTGTGGAAAAAACCACTTTTCGCACTTGTGTTAGTGTTGAAAAACCACTTTTCGCACTTGTGTTAGTGTTGAAAAACCACTTTTTGCACTTGTGTTGGTGCAGGAAACCACTTTTGCACTTGTATTCGTGTGGAAAAACCACTTTTCGCACTTGTGTTAGTGTTGAAAAACCACTTTTCGCACTTGTGTTAGTGTTGAAAAACCACTTTTCGCACTTGTGTTGGTGCAGGAAACCACTTTTCGCACTTGTGTTAGTGTTGAAAAACCACTTTTCGCACTTGTGTTAGTGTTGAAAAACCACTTTTCGCACTTGTGTTGGTGCAGGAAACCACTTTTTCACTTGTATTAGTGTGGAAAAACCACTTTTCGCACTTGTGTTAGTGTTTAAAAACCACTTTTCGCACTTGTGTTAGTGTTGTAAAACCACTTTTCGCACTTGTGTTAGTGTTGAAAAACCACATTTCGCACTTGTGTTGGTGCAGGAAACCACTTTTGCACTTGTATTAGTGTGGAAAAACCACTTTTCGCACTTGTGTTGGTGCAGGAAACCACTTTTGCACTTGTATTAGTGTGGAAAAACCACTTTTTGCATTTGTGATAGTGTTGAAAAACCACTTTTCGCACCTGTGTTAGTGTTGAAAAAACACTTTTCGCACTTGTGTTGGTGCAGGAAACCACTTTTGCACTTGTATTAGTGTGGAAAAACCTCTTTTCGCAATTATGTTAGTGTTGAAAAACCACTTTTCACACTTGTGTTAGTGTTGAAAAACCACTTTTCGCACTTGTGTTGGTGCAGGAAACAACTTTTGCACTTGTATTAGTGTGGAAAAAACACTTTTTGCACTTGTGATAGTGTTGAAAAACCACTTTTCGCACTTGTGTTAGTGTTGAAAAACCACTTTTCGCACTTGTGTTGGTGCAGGAAACCACTTTTGCACTTGTATTAGTGTGGAAAAACCACTTTTCCCACTTGTGTTAGTGTTGAAAAACCACTTTTCGCACTTGTGTTGGTGCAGGAAACCACTTTTGCACTTGTATTCGTGTGGAAAAACCACTTTTCGCACTTGTGTTAGTGTTGAAAAACCACTTTTCGCACTTGTGTTAGTGTTGAAAAACCACTTTTCGCACTTGTGTTGGTGCAGGGAACCACTTTTGCACTTGTATTAGTGTGGAAAAAACACTTTTTGCACTTGTGATAGTGTTGAAAAACCACTTTTCGCACTTGTGTTAGTGTTGAAAAACCACTTTTCGCACTTGTGTTGGTGCAGGAAACCACTTTTGCACTTGTATTAGTGTGGAAAAACCACTTTTCGCACTTGTGTTAGTGTTGAAAAACCACTTTTCGCACATGTGTTTGTGCAGGAAACCACTTTTGCACTTGTATTCGTGTGGAAAAACCACTTTTCGCACTTGTGTTAGTGTTGAAAAACCACTTTTCGCACTTGTGTTAGTGTTGAAAAACCACTTTTCGCACTTGTGTTGGTGCAGGAAACCACTTTTCGCACTTGTGTTAGTGTTGAAAAACCACTTTTCGCACTTGTGTTAGTGTTGAAAAACCACTTTTCGCACTTGTGTTGGTGCAGGAAACCACTTTTTCACTTGTATTAGTGTGGAAAAACCACTTTTCGCACTTGTGTTAGTGTTTAAAAACCACTTTTCGCACTTGTGTTAGTGTTGTAAAACCACTTTTCGCACTTGTGTTAGTGTTGAAAAACCACATTTCGCACTTGTGTTGGTGCAGGAAACCACTTTTGCACTTGTATTAGTGTGGAAAAACCACTTTTCGCACTTGTGTTGGTGCAGGAAACCACTTTTGCACTTGTATTAGTGTGGAAAAACCACTTTTTGCATTTGTGATAGTGTTGAAAAACCACTTTTCGCACCTGTGTTAGTGTTGAAAAAACACTTTTCGCACTTGTGTTGGTGCAGGAAACCACTTTTGCACTTGTATTAGTGTGGAAAAACCTCTTTTCGCAATTATGTTAGTGTTGAAAAACCACTTTTCACACTTGTGTTAGTGTTGAAAAACCACTTTTCGCACTTGTGTTGGTGCAGGAAACAACTTTTGCACTTGTATTAGTGTGGAAAAAACACTTTTTGCACTTGTGATAGTGTTGAAAAACCACTTTTCGCACTTGTGTTAGTGTTGAAAAACCACTTTTCGCACTTGTGTTGGTGCAGGAAACCACTTTTGCACTTGTATTAGTGTGGAAAAACCACTTTTCCCACTTGTGTTAGTGTTGAAAAACCACTTTTCGCACTTGTGTTGGTGCAGGAAACCACTTTTGCACTTGTATTCGTGTGGAAAAACCACTTTTCGCACTTGTGTTAGTGTTGAAAAACCACTTTTCGCACTTGTGTTAGTGTTGAAAAACCACTTTTCGCACTTGTGTTGGTGCAGGGAACCACTTTTGCACTTGTATTAGTGTGGAAAAAACACTTTTTGCACTTGTGATAGTGTTGAAAAACCACTTTTCGCACTTGTGTTAGTGTTGAAAAACCACTTTTCGCACTTGTGTTGGTGCAGGAAACCACTTTTGCACTTGTATTAGTGTGGAAAAACCACTTTTCGCACTTGTGTTAGTGTTGAAAAACCACTTTTCGCACTTGTGTTTGTGCAGGAAACCACTTTTGCACTTGTATTCGTGTGGAAAAAACACTTTTCGCACTTGTGTTAGTGTTGAAAAACCACTTTTCGCACTTGTGTTAGTGTTGAAAAACCACTTTTCGCACTTGTGTTGGTGCAGGAAACCACTTTTCGCACTTGTGTTAGTGTTGAAAAACCATTTTTCGCACTTGTGTTCGTGTTGAAAAACTACTTTTCACACTTGTGTTAGTGTTGAAAAACCACTTTTCGCACCTGTGTTGGTGCAGGAAACCACTTTTGCACTTGTATTAGTGTGGAAAAAACACTTTTCGCACTTGTGTTAGTGTTGAAAAACCACTTTTCGCACTTGTGTTAGTGTTGAAAAACCACTTTTCGCACTTGTGTTAGTGTTGAAAAACCACTTTTCGCACTTGTGTTAGTGTTGAAAAACCACTTTTCGCACTTGTGTTAGTGTTGAAAAACCACTTTTCGCACTTGTGTTGGTGCAGGAAACCACTTTTGCACTTGTATTAGGGTGGAAAAACCACTTTTCGCACTTGTGTTAGTGTTGAAAAACCACTTTTCGCACTTGTGTTAGTGTTGAAAAACCACTTTTCGCACTTGTGTTGGTGCAGGGAATCACTTTTGCACTTGTATTAGTGTGGAAAAAACACTTTTGGCACTTGTGATAGTGTTGAAAAACCACTTTTCGCACTTGTGTTAGTGTTGAAAAACCACTTTTCGCACTTGTGTTGGTGCAGGAAACCACTTTTGCACTTGTATTAGTGTGGAAAAACCACTTTTCGCACTTGTGTTGGTGTTGAAAAACCACTTTTCGCACTTGTGTTAGTGTTGAAAAACCACTTTTCGCACTTGTGTTAGTGTTGAAAAACCACTTTTCGCAATTGTGTTGGTGCAGGAAACCACTTTTGCACTTGTATTCGTGCGGAAAAACCACTTTTCGCACTTGTGTTAGTGTTGAAAAACCACTTTTTGCACTTGTGTTAGTGTTGAAAAACCACTTTTCGCACTTGTGTTGGTGCAGGAAACCACTTTTGCACTTGTATTAGTGTGGAAAAAACACTTTTTGCACTTGTGTTAGTGTTGAAAAACCACTTTTCGCACTTGTGTTAGTGTTGAAAAACCACTTTGTGCACTTGTGTTGGTGCAGGAAACCACTTTTGCACTTGTATTAGTGTGGAAAAAACACTTTTTGCACTTGTGATAGTGTTGAAAAACCACTTTTCGCACTTGTGTTAGTGTTGAAAAACCACTTTTCGCACTTGTGTTGGTGCAGGAAACCACTTTTGCACTTGTATTAGTGTGGAAAAACCACTTTTCGCACTTGTGTTAGTGTTGAAAAACCACTTTTCGCACTTGTGTTAGTGTTGAAAAACCACTTTTCGCACTTGTGTTGGTGCAGGGAACCACTTTTGCACTTGTATTAGTGTGGAAAAAACACTTTTTGCACTTGTGATAGTGTTGAAAAACCACTTTTCGCACTTGTGTTAGTGTTGAAAAACCACTTTTTGCACTTGTGTTGGTGCAGGAAACCACTTTTGCACTTGTATTAGTGTGGAAAAACCACTTTTCGCACTTGTGTTAGTGTTGAAAAACCACTTTCGCACTTGTGTTAGTGTTGAAAAACCACTTTTCGCACTTGTGTTGGTGCAGGAAACCACTTTTGCACTTGTATTCGTGTGGAAAAACCACTTTTCGCACTTGTGTTAGTGTTGAAAAACCACTTTTCGCACTTGTGTTAGTGTTGAAAAACCACTTTTCGCACTTGTGTTGGTGCAGGAAACCACTTTTCGCACTTGTGTTAGTGTTGAAAAACCACTTTTCGCACTTGTGTTAGTGTTGAAAAACCACTTTTCGCACTTGTGTTGGTGCAGGAAACCACTTTTGCACTTGTATTAGTGTGGAAAAACCACTTTTCGCACTTGTGTTAGTGTTGAAAAACCACTTTTCGCACTTGTGTTAGTGTTGAAAAACCACTTTCTGCACTTGTGTTTGTGCAGGAAACCACTTTTGCACTTGTATTCGTGTGGAAAAACCACTTTTCGCACTTGTGTTAGTGTTGAAAAACCACTTTTCGCACTTGTGTTAGTGTTGAAAAACCACTTTTCGCACTTGTGTTAGTGTTGAAAAACCACTTTTCGCACTTGTGTTAGTGTTGAAAAACCACTTTTCGCACTTGTGTTAGTGTTGAAAAACCACTTTTCGCACTTGTGTTGGTGTAGGAAACCACTTTTGCACTTGTATTTGTGTGGAAAAAACACTTATTGCACTTGTGATAGTGTTGAAAAACCACTTTTCGCACTTGTGTTAGTGTTGAAAAACCACTTTTCGCACTTGTGTTGGTGCAGGAAACCACTTTTGCACTTGTATTAGTGCGGAAAAACCACTTTTCGCACTTGTGTTAGTGTTGAAAAACCACTTTTCGCACTTGTGTTAGTGTTGAAAAACCACTTTTTGCACTTGTGTTAGTGTTGAAAAACCACTTTTCACAATTGTGTTGGTGCAGGAAACCACTTTTGCACTTGTGTTAGTGTTGAAAAACCACTTTTCGCACTTGTGTTAGTGTTGAAAAACCACTTTTCGCACTTGTGTTAGTGTTGAAAAACCACTTTTCGCACTTGTGTTAGTGTTGAAAAACCACTTTTCGCACTTGTGTTGGTGCAGGAAACCACTTTTGCACTTGTATTTGTGTGGAAAAAACACTTATTGCACTTGTGATAGTGTTGAAAAACCACTTTTCGCACTTGTGTTAGTGTTGAAAAACCACTCTTCGCACTTGTGTTGGTGCAGGAAACCACTTTTCGCACTTGTGTTAGTGTTGAAAAACCACTTTTCGCACTTGTGTTAGTGTTGAAAAACCACTTTTCGCACTTGTGTTAGTGTTGAAAAACCACTTTTCGCACTTGTGTTAGTGTTGAAAAACCACTTTTCGCACTTGTGTTAGTGTTGAAAAACCACTTTTCGCACTTGTGTTAGTCTTGAAAAACCACTTTTCGCACTTGTGTTAGTGTTGAAAAACCACTTTTTGCACTTGTGTTAGTGTTGAAAAACCACTTTTCGCACTTGTGTTGGTGCAGGAAACCACTTTTGCACTTGTATTAGTGTGGAAAAAACACTTTTCGCACTTGTGTTAGTGTTGAAAAACCACTTTTCGCACTTGTGTTAGTGTTGAAAAACCACTTTGCGCACTTGTGTTGGTGCAGGAAACCACTTTTGCACTTGTATTAGTGTGGAAAAAACACTTTTTGCACTTGTGATAGTGTTGAAAAACCACTTTTCGCACTTGTGTTAGTGTTGAAAAACCACTTTTCGCACTTGTGTTGGTGCAGGAAACCACTTTTGCACTTGTATTAGTGTGGAAAAACCACTTTTCGCACTTGTGTTAGTGTTGAAAAAACACTTTTCGCACTTGTGTTAGTGTTGAAAAACCACTTTTCGCACTTGTGTTGGTGCAGGGAACCACTTTTGCACTTCTATTAGTGTGGAAAAAACACTTTTTGCACTTGTGATAGTGTTGAAAAACCACTTTTCGCACTTGTGTTAGTGTTGAAAAACCACATTTCGCACTTGTGTTGGTGCAGGAAACCACTTTTGCACTTGTATTAGTGTGGAAAAACCACTTTTCGCACTTGTGTTGGTGCAGGAAACCACTTTTGCACTTGTATTAGTGTGGAAAAACCACTTTTTGCACTTGTGATAGTGTTGAAAAACCACTTTTCGCACCTGTGTTAGTGTTGAAAAAACACTTTTCGCACTTGTGTTGGTGCAGGAAACCACTTTTGCACTTGTATTAGTGTGGAAAAACCTCTTTTCGCAATTGTGTTAGTGTTGAAAAACCACTTTTCACACTTGTGTTAGTGTTGAAAAACCACTTTTCGCACTTGTGTTGGTGCAGGAAACAACTTTTGCACTTGTATTAGTGTGGAAAAAACACTTTTTGCACTTGTGATAGTGTTGAAAAACCACTTTTCGCACTTGTGTTAGTGTTGAAAAACCACTTTTCGCACTTGTGTTGGTGCAGGAAACCACTTTTGCACTTGTATTAGTGTGGAAAAACCACTTTTCGCACTTGTGTTAGTGTTGAAAAACCACTTTTCGCACTTGTGTTGGTGCAGGAAACCACTTTTGCACTTGTATTCGTGTGGAAAAACCACTTTTCGCACTTGTGTTAGTGTTGAAAAACCACTTTTCGCACTTGTGTTAGTGTTGAAAAACCACTTTTCGCACTTGTGTTGGTGCAGGGAACCACTTTTGCACTTGTATTAGTGTGGAAAAAACACTTTTTGCACTTGTGATAGTGTTGAAAAACCACTTTTCGCACTTGTGTTAGTGTTGAAAAACCACTTTTCGCACTTGTGTTGGTGCAGGAAACCACTTTTGCACTTGTATTAGTGTGGAAAAACCACTTTTCGCACTTGTGTTAGTGTTGAAAAACCACTTTTCGCACTTGTGTTTGTGCAGGAAACCACTTTTGCACTTGTATTCGTGTGGAAAAACCACTTTTCGCACTTGTGTTAGAGTTGAAAAACCACTTTTCGCACTTGTGTTAGTGTTGAAAAACCACTTTTCGCACTTGTGTTGGTGCAGGAAACCACTTTTGCACTTGTATTCGTGTGGAAAAACCACTTTTCGCACTTGTGTTAGTGTTGAAAAACCACTTTTCGCACTTGTGTTAGTGTTGAAAAACCACTTTTCGCACTTGTGTTGGTGCAGGAAACCACTTTTCGCACTTGTGTTAGTGTTGAAAAACCATTTTTCGCACTTGTGTTCGTGTTGAAAAACTACTCTTCACACTTGTGTTAGTGTTGAAAAACCACTTTTCGCACCTGTGTTGGTGCAGGAAACCACTTTTGCACTTGTATTAGTGTGGAAAAAACACTTTTCGCACTTGTGTTAGTGTTGAAAAACCACTTTTCGCACTTGTGTTAGTGTTGAAAAACCACTTTTCGCACTTGTGTTAGTGTTGAAAAACCACTTTTCGCACTTGTGTTAGTGTTGAAAAACCACTTTTCGCACTTGTGTTAGTGTTGAAAAACCACTTTTCGCACTTGTGTTGGTGCAGGAAACCACTTTTGCACTTGTATTAGGGTGGAAAAACCACTTTTCGCACTTGTGTTAGTGTTGAAAAACCACTTTTCGCACTTGTGTTAGTGTTGAAAAACCACTTTTCGCACTTGTGTTGGTGCAGGGAATCACTTTTGCACTTGTATTAGTGTGGAAAAAACACTTTTGGCACTTGTGATAGTGTTGAAAAACCACTTTTCGCACTTGTGTTAGTGTTGAAAAACCACTTTTCGCACTTGTGTTGGTGCAGGAAACCACTTTTGCACTTGTATTAGTGTGGAAAAACCACTTTTCGCACTTGTGTTAGTGTTGAAAAACCACTTTTCGCACTTGTGTTAGTGTTGAAAAACCACTTTTCGCACTTGTGTTAGTGTTGAAAAACCACTTTTCGCAATTGTGTTGGTGCAGGAAACCACTTTTGCACTTGTATTCGTGCGGAAAAACCACTTTTCGCACTTGTGTTAGTGTTGAAAAACCACTTTTTGCACTTGTGTTAGTGTTGAAAAACCACTTTTCGCACTTGTGTTGGTGCAGGAAACCACTTTTGCACTTGTATTAGTGTGGAAAAAACACTTTTTGCACTTGTGTTAGTGTTGAAAAACCACTTTTCGCACTTGTGTTAGTGTTGAAAAACCACTTTGCGCACTTGTGTTGGTGCAGGAAACCACTTTTGCACTTGTATTAGTGTGGAAAAAACACTTTTTGCACTTGTGATAGTGTTGAAAAACCACTTTTTGCACTTGTGTTAGTGTTGAAAAACCACTTTTCGCACTTGTGTTGGTGCAGGAAACCACTTTTGCACTTGTATTAGTGTGGAAAAACCACTTTTCGCACTTGTGTTAGTGTTGAAAAACCACTTTTCGCACTTGTGTTAGTGTTGAAAAACCACTTTTCGCACTTGTGTTGGTGCAGGGAACCACTTTTGCACTTGTATTAGTGTGGAAAAAACACTTTTTGCACTTGTGATAGTGTTGAAAAACCACTTTTCGCACTTGTGTTAGTGTTGAAAAACCACTTTTTGCACTTGTGTTGGTGCAGGAAACCACTTTTGCACTTGTATTAGTGTGGAAAAACCACTTTTCGCACTTGTGTTAGTGTTGAAAAACCACTTTCGCACTTGTGTTAGTGTTGAAAAACCACTTTTCGCACTTGTGTTGGTGCAGGAAACCACTTTTGCACTTGTATTCGTGTGGAAAAACCACTTTTCGCACTTGTGTTAGTGTTGAAAAACCACTTTTCGCACTTGTGTTAGTGTTGAAAAACCACTTTTCGCACTTGTGTTGGTGCAGGAAACCACTTTTCGCACTTGTGTTAGTGTTGAAAAACCACTTTTCGCACTTGTATTCGTGTGGAAAAACCACTTTTCGCACTTGTGTTAGTGTTGAAAAACCACTTTTCGCACTTGTGTTAGTGTTGAAAAACCACTTTTCGCACTTGTGTTAGTGTTGAAAAACCACTTTTCGCACTTGTGTTAGTGTTGAAAAACCACTTTTCGCACTTGTGTTAGTGTTGAAAAACCACTTTTCGCACTTGTGTTGGTGCAGGAAACCACTTTTGCACTTGTATTTGTGTGGAAAAAACACTTATTGCACTTGTGATAGTGTTGAAAAACCACTTTTCGCACTTGTGTTAGTGTTGAAAAACCACTTTTCGCACTTGTGTTGGTGCAGGAAACCACTTTTGCACTTGTATTAGTGTGGAAAAACCACTTTTCGCACTTGTGTTAGTGTTGAAAAACCACTTTTCGCACTTGTGTTAGTGTTGAAAAACCACTTTTTGCACTTGTGTTAGTGTTGAAAAACCACTTTTCGCAATTGTGTTGGTGCAGGAAACCACTTTTGCACTTGTGTTAGTGTTGAAAAACCACTTTTCGCACTTGTGTTAGTGTTGAAAAACCACTTTTCGCACTTGTGTTAGTGTTGAAAAACCACTTTTCGCACTTGTGTTAGTGTTGAAAAACCACTTTTCACACTTGTGTTGGTGCAGGAAACCACTTTTGCACTTGTATTTGTGTGGAAAAAACACTTATTGCACTTGTGATAGTGTTGAAAAACCACTTTTCGCACTTGTGTTAGTGTTGAAAAACCACTTTTCGCACTTGTGTTGGTGCAGGAAACCACTTTTCGCACTTGTGTTAGTGTTGAAAAACCACTTTTCGCACTTGTGTTAGTGTTGAAAAACCACTTTTCGCACTTGTGTTAGTGTTGAAAAACCACTTTTCGCACTTGTGTTAGTGTTGAAAAACCACTTTTCGCACTTGTGTTAGTGTTGAAAAACCACTTTTCGCACTTGTGTTAGTGTTGAAAAACCACTTTTCGCACTTGTGTTAGTGTTGAAAAACCACTTTTTGCACTTGTGTTAGTGTTGAAAAACCACTTTTCGCACTTGTGTTGGTGCAGGAAACCAATTTTGCACTTGTATTAGTGTGGAAAAAACACTTTTCGCACTTGTGTTAGTGTTGAAAAACCACTTTTCGCACTTGTGTTAGTGTTGAAAAACCACTTTGCGCACTTGTGTTGGTGCAGGAAACCACTTTTGCACTTGTATTAGTGTGGAAAAAACACTTTTTGCACTTGTGATAGTGTTGAAAAACCACTTTTCGCACTTGTGTTAGTGTTGAAAAACCACTTTTCGCACTTGTGTTGGTGCAGGAAACCACTTTTGCACTTGTATTAGTGTGGAAAAACCACTTTTCGCACTTGTGTTAGTGTTGAAAAAACACTTTTCGCACTTGTGTTAGTGTTGAAAAACCACTTTTCGCACTTGTGTTGGTGCAGGGAACCACTTTTGCACTTCTATTAGTGTGGAAAAAACACTTTTTGCACTTGTGATAGTGTTGAAAAACCACTTTTCGCACTTGTGTTAGTGTTGAAAAACCACATTTCGCACTTGTGTTGGTGCAGGAAACCACTTTTGCACTTGTATTAGTGTGGAAAAACCACTTTTCGCACTTGTGTTGGTGCAGGAAACCACTTTTGCACTTGTATTAGTGTGGAAAAACCACTTTTTGCACTTGTGATAGTGTTGAAAAACCACTTTTCGCACCTGTGTTAGTGTTGAAAAAACACTTTTCGCACTTGTGTTGGTGCAGGAAACCACTTTTGCACTTGTATTAGTGTGGAAAAACCTCTTTTCGCAATTGTGTTAGTGTTGAAAAACCACTTTTCACACTTGTGTTAGTGTTGAAAAACCACTTTTCGCACTTGTGTTGGTGCAGGAAACAACTTTTGCACTTGTATTAGTGTGGAAAAAACACTTTTTGCACTTGTGATAGTGTTGAAAAACCACTTTTCGCACTTGTGTTAGTGTTGAAAAACCACTTTTCGCACTTGTGTTGGTGCAGGAAACCACTTTTGCACTTGTATTAGTGTGGAAAAACCACTTTTCGCACTTGTGTTAGTGTTGAAAAACCACTTTTCGCACTTGTGTTCGTGCAGGAAACCACTTTTGCACTTGTATTCGTGTGGAAAAACCACTTTTCGCACTTGTGTTAGTGTTGAAAAACCACTTTTCGCACTTGTGTTAGTGTTGAAAAACCACTTTTCGCACTTGTGTTGGTGCAGGGAACCACTTTTGCACTTGTATTAGTGTGGAAAAAACACTTTTTGCACTTGTGATAGTGTTGAAAAACCACTTTTCGCACTTGTGTTAGTGTTGAAAAACCACTTTTCGCACTTGTGTTGGTGCAGGAAACCACTTTTGCACTTGTATTAGTGTGGAAAAACCACTTTTCGCACTTGTGTTAGTGTTGAAAAACCACTTTTCGCACTTGTGTTTGTGCAGGAAACCACTTTTGCACTTGTGTTCGTGTGGAAAAACCACTTTTCGCACTTGTGTTAGAGTTGAAAAACCACTTTTCGCACTTGTGTTAGTGTTGAAAAACCACTTTTCGCACTTGTGTTGGTGCAGGAAACCACTTTTGCACTTGTATTCGTGTGGAAAAACCACTTTTCGCACTTGTGTTAGTGTTGAAAAACCACTTTTCGCACTTGTGTTAGTGTTGAAAAACCACTTTTCGCACTTGTGTTGGTGCAGGAAACCACTTTTCGCACTTGTGTTAGTGTTGAAAAACCATTTTTCGCACTTGTGTTCGTGTTGAAAAACTACTTTTCACACTTGTGTTAGTGTTGAAAAACCACTTTTCGCACCTGTGTTGGTGCAGGAAACCACTTTTGCACTTGTATTAGTGTGGAAAAAACACTTTTCGCACTTGTGTTAGTGTTGAAAAACCACTTTTCGCACTTGTGTTAGTGTTGAAAAACCACTTTTCGCACTTGTGTTAGTGTTGAAAAACCACTTTTCGCACTTGTGTTAGTGTTGAAAAACCACTTTTCGCACTTGTGTTAGTGTTGAAAAACCACTTTTCGCACTTGTGTTGGTGCAGGAAACCACTTTTGCACTTGTATTAGGGTGGAAAAACCACTTTTCGCACTTGTGTTAGTGTTGAAAAACCACTTTTCGCACTTGTGTTAGTGTTGAAAAACCACTTTTCGCACTTGTGTTGGTGCAGGGAATCACTTTTGCACTTGTATTAGTGTGGAAAAAACACTTTTGGCACTTGTGATAGTGTTGAAAAACCACTTTTCGCACTTGTGTTAGTGTTGAAAAACCACTTTTCGCACTTGTGTTGGTGCAGGAAACCACTTTTGCACTTGTATTAGTGTGGAAAAACCACTTTTCGCACTTGTGTTAGTGTTGAAAAACCACTTTTCGCACTTGTGTTAGTGTTGAAAAACCACTTTTCGCACTTGTGTTAGTGTTGAAAAACCACTTTTCGCAATTGTGTTGGTGCAGGAAACCACTTTTGCACTTGTATTCGTGCGGAAAAACCACTTTTCGCACTTGTGTTAGTGTTGAAAAACCACTTTTTGCACTTGTGTTAGTGTTGAAAAACCACTTTTCGCACTTGTGTTGGTGCAGGAAACCACTTTTGCACTTGTATTAGTGTGGAAAAAACACTTTTTGCACTTGTGTTAGTGTTGAAAAACCACTTTTCGCACTTGTGTTAGTGTTGAAAAACCACTTTGCGCACTTGTGTTGGTGCAGGAAACCACTTTTGCACTTGTATTAGTGTGGAAAAAACACTTTTTGCACTTGTGATAGTGTTGAAAAACCACTTTTCGCACTTGTGTTAGTGTTGAAAAACCACTTTTCGCACTTGTGTTGGTGCAGGAAACCACTTTTGCACTTGTATTAGTGTGGAAAAACCACTTTTCGCACTTGTGTTAGTGTTGAAAAACCACTTTTCGCACTTGTGTTAGTGTTGAAAAACCACTTTTCGCACTTGTGTTGGTGCAGGGAACCACTTTTGCACTTGTATTAGTGTGGAAAAAACACTTTTTGCACTTGTGATAGTGTTGAAAAACCACTTTTCGCACTTGTGTTAGTGTTGAAAAACCACTTTTTGCACTTGTGTTGGTGCAGGAAACCACTTTTGCACTTGTATTAGTGTGGAAAAACCACTTTTCGCACTTGTGTTAGTGTTGAAAAACCACTTTCGCACTTGTGTTAGTGTTGAAAAACCACTTTTCGCACTTGTGTTGGTGCAGGAAACCACTTTTGCACTTGTATTCGTGTGGAAAAACCACTTTTCGCACTTGTGTTAGTGTTGAAAAACCACTTTTCGCACTTGTGTTAGTGTTGAAAAACCACTTTTCGCACTTGTGTTGGTGCAGGAAACCACTTTTCGCACTTGTGTTAGTGTTGAAAAACCACTTTTCGCACTTGTATTCGTGTGGAAAAACCACTTTTCGCACTTGTGTTAGTGTTGAAAAACCACTTTTCGCACTTGTGTTAGTGTTGAAAAACCACTTTTCGCACTTGTGTTAGTGTTGAAAAACCACTTTTCGCACTTGTGTTAGTGTTGAAAAACCACTTTTCGCACTTGTGTTAGTGTTGAAAAACCACTTTTCGCACTTGTGTTGGTGCAGGAAACCACTTTTGCACTTGTATTTGTGTGGAAAAAACACTTATTGCACTTGTGATAGTGTTGAAAAACCACTTTTCGCACTTGTGTTAGTGTTGAAAAACCACTTTTCGCACTTGTGTTGGTGCAGGAAACCACTTTTGCACTTGTATTAGTGTAGAAAAACCACTTTTCGCACTTGTGTTAGTGTTGAAAAACCACTTTTCGCACTTGTGTTAGTGTTGAAAAACCACTTTTTGCACTTGTGTTAGTGTTGAAAAACCACTTTTCGCAATTGTGTTGGTGCAGGAAACCACTTTTGCACTTGTATTCGTGCGGAAAAACCACTTTTCGCACTTGTGTTAGTGTTGAAAAACCACTTTTTGCACTTGTGTTAGTGTTGAAAAACCACTTTTCGCACTTGTGTTGGTGCAGGAAACCACTTTTGCACTTGTATTAGTGTGGAAAAAACACTTTTTGCACTTGTGTTAGTGTTGAAAAACCACTTTTCGCACTTGTGTTAGTGTTGAAAAACCACTTTGCGCACTTGTGTTGGTGCAGGAAACCACTTTTGCACTTGTATTAGTGTGGAAAAAACACTTTTTGCACTTGTGATAGTGTTGAAAAACCACTTTTCGCACTTGTGTTAGTGTTGAAAAACCACTTTTCGCACTTGTGTTGGTGCAGGAAACCACTTTTGCACTTGTATTAGTGTGGAAAAACCACTTTTCGCACTTGTGTTAGTGTTGAAAAACCACTTTTCGCACTTGTGTTAGTGTTGAAAAACCACTTTTCGCACTTGTGTTGGTGCAGGGAACCACTTTTGCACTTGTATTAGTGTGGAAAAAACACTTTTTGCACTTGTGATAGTGTTGAAAAACCACTTTTCGCACTTGTGTTAGTGTTGAAAAACCACTTTTTGCACTTGTGTTGGTGCAGGAAACCACTTTTGCACTTGTATTAGTGTGGAAAAACCACTTTTCGCACTTGTGTTAGTGTTGAAAAACCACTTTCGCACTTGTGTTAGTGTTGAAAAACCACTTTTCGCACTTGTGTTGGTGCAGGAAACCACTTTTGCACTTGTATTCGTGTGGAAAAACCACTTTTCGCACTTGTGTTAGTGTTGAAAAACCACTTTTCGCACTTGTGTTAGTGTTGAAAAACCACTTTTCGCACTTGTGTTGGTGCAGGAAACCACTTTTCGCACTTGTGTTAGTGTTGAAAAACCACTTTTCGCACTTGTATTCGTGTGGAAAAACCACTTTTCGCACTTGTGTTAGTGTTGAAAAACCACTTTTCGCACTTGTGTTAGTGTTGAAAAACCACTTTTCGCACTTGTGTTAGTGTTGAAAAACCACTTTTCGCACTTGTGTTAGTGTTGAAAAACCACTTTTCGCACTTGTGTTAGTGTTGAAAAACCACTTTTCGCACTTGTGTTGGTGCAGGAAACCACTTTTGCACTTGTATTTGTGTGGAAAAAACACTTATTGCACTTGTGATAGTGTTGAAAAACCACTTTTCGCACTTGTGTTAGTGTTGAAAAACCACTTTTCGCACTTGTGTTGGTGCAGGAAACCACTTTTGCACTTGTATTAGTGTGGAAAAACCACTTTTCGCACTTGTGTTAGTGTTGAAAAACCACTTTTCGCACTTGTGTTAGTGTTGAAAAACCACTTTTTGCACTTGTGTTAGTGTTGAAAAACCACTTTTCGCAATTGTGTTGGTGCAGGAAACCACTTTTGCACTTGTGTTAGTGTTGAAAAACCACTTTTCGCACTTGTGTTAGTGTTGAAAAACCACTTTTCGCACTTGTGTTAGTGTTGAAAAACCACTTTTCGCACTTGTGTTAGTGTTGAAAAACCACTTTTCGCACTTGTGTTGGTGCAGGAAACCACTTTTGCACTTGTATTTGTGTGGAAAAAACACTTATTGCACTTGTGATAGTGTTGAAAAACCACTTTTCGCACTTGTGTTAGTGTTGAAAAACCACTTTTCGCACTTGTGTTGGTGCAGGAAACCACTTTTCGCACTTGTGTTAGTGTTGAAAAACCACTTTTCGCACTTGTGTTGGTGTTGAAAAACCACTTTTCGCACTTGTGTTAGTGTTGAAAAACCACTTTTCGCACTTGTGTTAGTGTTGAAAAACCACTTTTCGCACTTGTGTTAGTGTTGAAAAACCACTTTTCGCACTTGTGTTAGTGTTGAAAAACCACTTTTCGCACTTGTGTTAGTGTTGAAAAACCACTTTTCGCACTTGTGTTAGTGTTGAAAAACCACTTTTTGCACTTGTGTTAGTGTTGAAAAACCACTTTTCGCACTTGTGTTGGTGCAGGAAACCACTTTTGCACTTGCATTAGTGTGGAAAAAACACTTTTCGCACTTGTGTTAGTGTTGCAAAACCACTTTTCGCACTTGTGTTAGTGTTGAAAAACCACTTTGCGCACTTGTGTTGGTGCAGGAAACCACTTTTGCACTTGTATTAGTGTGGAAAAAACACTTTTTGCACTTGTGATAGTGTTGAAAAACCACTTTTCGCACTTGTGTTAGTGTTGAAAAACCACTTTTCGCACTTGTGTTGGTGCAGGAAACCACTTTTGCACTTGTATTAGTGTGGAAAAACCACTTTTCGCACTTGTGTTAGTGTTGAAAAAACACTTTTCGCACTTGTGTTAGTGTTGAAAAACCACTTTTCGCACTTGTGTTGGTGCAGGGAACCACTTTTGCACTTCTATTAGTGTGGAAAAAACACTTTTCGCACTTGTGTTAGTGTTGAAAAACCACTTTTCGCACTTGTGTTAGTGTTGAAAAACCACTTTTTGCACTTGTGTTAGTGTTGAAAAACCACTTTTCGCAATTGTGTTGGTGCAGGAAACCACTTTTGCACTTGTGTTAGTGTTGAAAAACCACTTTTCGCACTTGTGTTAGTGTTGAAAAACCACTTTTCGCACTTGTGTTAGTGTTGAAAAACCACTTTTCGCACTTGTGTTAGTGTTGAAAAACCACTTTTCGCACTTGTGTTGGTGCAGGAAACCACTTTTGCACTTGTATTTGTGTGGAAAAAACACTTATTGCACTTGTGATAGTGTTGAAAAACCACTTTTCGCACTTGTGTTAGTGTTGAAAAACCACTTTTCGCACTTGTGTTGGTGCAGGAAACCACTTTTCGCACTTGTGTTAGTGTTGAAAAACCACTTTTCGCACTTGTGTTGGTGTTGAAAAACCACTTTTCGCACTTGTGTTAGTGTTGAAAAACCACTTTTCGCACTTGTGTTAGTGTTGAAAAACCACTTTTCGCACTTGTGTTAGTGTTGAAAAACCACTTTTCGCACTTGTGTTAGTGTTGAAAAACCACTTTTCGCACTTGTGTTAGTGTTGAAAAACCACTTTTCGCACTTGTGTTAGTGTTGAAAAACCACTTTTTGCACTTGTGTTAGTGTTGAAAAACCACTTTTCGCACTTGTGTTGGTGCAGGAAACCACTTTTGCACTTGCATTAGTGTGGAAAAAACACTTTTCGCACTTGTGTTAGTGTTGAAAAACCACTTTTCGCACTTGTGTTAGTGTTGAAAAACCACTTTGCGCACTTGTGTTGGTGCAGGAAACCACTTTTGCACTTGTATTAGTGTGGAAAAAACACTTTTTGCACTTGTGATAGTGTTGAAAAACCACTTTTCGCACTTGTGTTAGTGTTGAAAAACCACTTTTCGCACTTGTGTTGGTGCAGGAAACCACTTTTGCACTTGTATTAGTGTGGAAAAACCACTTTTCGCACTTGTGTTAGTGTTGAAAAAACACTTTTCGCACTTGTGTTAGTGTTGAAAAACCACTTTTCGCACTTGTGTTGGTGCAGGGAACCACTTTTGCACTTCTATTAGTGTGGAAAAAACACTTTTTGCACTTGTGATAGTGTTGAAAAACCACTTTTCGCACTTGTGTTAGTGTTGAAAAACCACTTTTCGCACTTGTGTTGGTGCAGGAAACTACTTTTGCACTTGTATTAGTGTGGAAAAACCACTTTTCGCACTTGTGTTAGTGTTGAAAAACCACTTTTCGCACTTGTGTTAGTGTTGAAAAACCACTTTTTGCACTTGTGTTGGTGCAGGAAACCACTTTTGCACTTGTATTCGTGTGGAAAAACCACTTTTCGCACTTGTGTTAGTGTTGAAAAGCCACTTTTCGCACTTGTGTTAGTGTTGAAAAACCACTTTTCGCACTTGTGTTGGTGCAGGAAACCACTTTTCGCACTTGTGTTAGTGTTGAAAAACCACTTTTCGCACTTGTGTTAGTGTTGAAAAACCACTTTTCGCACTTGTGTTGGTGCAGGAAACCACTTTTTCACTTGTATTAGTGTGGAAAAACCACTTTTCGCACTTGTGTTAGTGTTGAAAAACCACTTTTCGCACTTGTGTTAGTGTTGTAAAACCACTTTTCGCACTTGTGTTAGTGTTGAAAAACCACATTTCGCACTTGTGTTGGTGCAGGAAACCACTTTTGCACTTGTATTAGTGTGGAAAAACCACTTTTCGCACTTGTGTTGGTGCAGGAAACCACTTTTGCACTTGTATTAGTGTGGAAAAACCACTTTTTGCACTTGTGATAGTGTTGAAAAACCACTTTTCGCACCTGTTTTAGTGTTGAAAAAACACTTTTCGCACTTGTGTTGGTGCAGGAAACCACTTTTGCACTTGTATTAGTGTGAAAAAACCTCTTTTCGCAATTGTGTTAGTGTTGAAAAACCACTTTTCACACTTGTGTTAGTGTTGAAAAACCACTTTTCGCACTTGTGTTGGTGCAGGAAACAACTTTTGCACTTGTATTAGTGTGGAAAAAACACTTTTTGCACTTGTGATAGTGTTGAAAAACCACTTTTCGCACTTGTGTTAGTGTTGAAAAACCACTTTTCGCACTTGTGTTGGTGCAGGAAACCACTTTTGCACTTGTATTAGTGTGGAAAAACCACTTTTTGCACTTGTGTTAGTGTTGAAAAACCACTTTTCGCACTTGTGTTGGTGCAGGAAACCACTTTTGCACTTGTATTCGTGTGGAAAAACCACTTTTCGCACTTGTGTTAGTGTTGAAAAACCACTTTTCGCACTTGTGTTAGTGTTGAAAAACCACTTTTCGCACTTGTGTTGGTGCAGGGAACCACTTTTGCACTTGTATTAGTGTGGAAAAAACACTTTTTGCACTTGTGATAGTGTTGAAAAACCACTTTTCGCACTTGTGTTAGTGTTGAAAAACCACTTTTCGCACTTGTGTTGGTGCAGGAAACCACTTTTGCACTTGTATTAGTGTGGAAAAACCACTTTTCGCACTTGTGTTAGTGTTGAAAAACCACTTTTCGCACTTGTGTTTGTGCAGGAAACCACTTTTGCACTTGTATTCGTGTGGAAAAACCACTTTTCGCACTTGTGTTAGTGTTGAAAAACCACTTTTCGCACTTGTGTTAGTGTTGAAAAACCACTTTTCGCACTTGTGTTGGTGCAGAAACCACTTTTGCACTTGTATTCGTGTGGAAAAACCACTTTTCGCACTTGTGTTAGTGTTGAAAAACCACTTTTCGCACTTGTGTTAGTGTTGAAAAACCACTTTTCGCACTTGTGTTGGTGCAGGAAACCACTTTTCGCACTTGTGTTAGTGTTGAAAAACCATTTTTCGCACTTGTGTTCGTGTTGAAAAACTACTTTTCACACTTGTGTTAGTGTTGAAAAACCACTTTTCGCACCTGTGTTGGTGCAGGAAACCACTTTTGCACTTGTATTAGTGTGGAAAAAACACTTTTCGCACTTGTGTTAGTGTTGAAAAACCACTTTTCGCACTTGTGTTAGTGTTGAAAAACCACTTTTCGCACTTGTGTTAGTGTTGAAAAACCACTTTTCGCACTTGTGTTGGTGTTGAAAAACCACTTTTCGCACTTGTGTTAGTGTTGAAAAACCACTTTTCGCACTTGTGTTGGTGCAGGAAACCACTTTTGCACTTGTATTAGGGTGGAAAAACCACTTTTCGCACTTGTGTTAGTGTTGAAAAACCACTTTTCACACTTGTGTTAGTGTTGAAAAACCACTTTTCGCACTTGTGTTAGTGTTGAAAAACCACTTTTCGCACTTGTGTTGGTGCAGGAAACCACTTTTGCACTTGTATTAGTGTGGAAAAACCACTTTTCGCACTTGTGTTAGTGTTGAAAAACCACTTTTCGCACTTGTGTTAGTGTTGAAAAACCACTTTTTGCACTTGTGTTAGTGTTGAAAAACCACTTTTCGCAATTGTGTTGGTGCAGGAAACCACTTTTGCACTTGTGTTAGTGTTGAAAAACCACTTTTCGCACTTGTGTTAGTGTTGAAAAACCACTTTTCGCACTTGTGTTAGTGTTGAAAAACCACTTTTCGCACTTGTGTTAGTGTTGAAAAACCACTTTTCGCACTTGTGTTGGTGCAGGAAACCACTTTTGCACTTGTATTTGTGTGGAAAAAACACTTATTGCACTTGTGATAGTGTTGAAAAACCACTTTTCGCACTTGTGTTAGTGTTGAAAAACCACTTTTCGCACTTGTGTTGGTGCAGGAAACCACTTTTCGCACTTGTGTTAGTGTTGAAAAACCACTTTTCGCACTTGTGTTAGTGTTGAAAAACCACTTTTCGCACTTGTGTTAGTGTTGAAAAACCACTTTTCGCACTTGTGTTAGTGTGGAAAAACCATTTTTCGCACTTGTGTTAGTGTTGAAAAACCACTTTTCGCACTTGTGTTAGTGTTGAAAAACCACTTTTCGCACTTGTGTTAGTGTTGAAAAACCACTTTTTGCACTTGTGTTAGTGTTGAAAAACCACTTTTCGCACTTGTGTTGGTGCAGGAAACCACTTTTGCACTTGCATTAGTGTGGAAAAAACACTTTTTGCACTTGTGATAGTGTTGAAAAACCACTTTTCGCACTTGTGTTAGTGTTGAAAAACCACTTTTCGCACTTGTGTTGGTGCAGGAAACCACTTTTGCACTTGTATTAGTGTGGAAAAACCACTTTTCGCACTTGTGTTAGTGTTGAAAAAACACTTTTCGCACTTGCGTTAGTGTTGAAAAACCACTTTTCGCACTTGTGTTGGTGCAGGGAACCACTTTTGCACTTCTATTAGTGTGGAAAAAACACTTTTTGCACTTATGATAGTGTTGAAAAACCACTTTTCGCACTTGTGTTAGTGTTGAAAAACCACTTTTCGCACTTGTGTTGGTGCAGGAAACTACTTTTGCACTTGTATTAGTGTGGAAAAACCACTTTTCGCACTTGTGTTAGTGTTGAAAAACCACTTTTCGCACTTGTGTTAGTGTTGAAAAACCACTTTTTGCACTTGTGTTGGTGCAGGAAACCACTTTTGCACTTGTATTCGTGTGGAAAAACCACTTTTCGCACTTGTGTTAGTGTTGAAAAACCACTTTTCGCACTTGTGTTAGTGTTGAAAAACCACTTTTCGCACTTGTGTTGGTGCAGGAAACCACTTTTCGCACTTGTGTTAGTGTTGAAAAACCACTTTTCGCACTTGTGTTAGTGTTGAAAAACCACTTTTCGCACTTGTGTTGGTGCAGGAAACCACTTTTTCACTTGTATTAGTGTGGAAAAACCACTTTTCGCACTTGTGTTAGTGTTGAAAAACCACTTTTCGCACTTGTGTTAGTGTTGAAAAACCACTTTTCGCACTTGTGTTAGTGTTGAAAAACCACATTTCGCACTTGTGTTGGTGCAGGAAACCACTTTTGCACTTGTATTAGTGTGGAAAAACCACTTTTCGCACTTGTGTTGGTGCAGGAAACCACTTTTGCACTTGTATTAGTGTGGAAAAACCACTTTTTGCACTTGTGATAGTGTTGAAAAACCACTTTTCGCACCTGTTTTAGTGTTGAAAAAACACTTTTCGCACTTGTGTTGGTGCAGGAAACCACTTTTGCACTTGTATTAGTGTGGAAAAACCTCTTTTCGCAATTGTGTTAGTGTTGAAAAACCACTTTTCACACTTGTGTTAGTGTTGAAAACCCACTTTTCGCACTTGTGTTGGTGCAGGAAACAACTTTTGCACTTGTATAAGTGTGGAAAAAACACTTTTTGCACTTGTGATAGTGTTGAAAAACCACTTTTCGCACTTGTGTTAGGGTTGAAAAACCACTTTTCGCACTTGTGTTGGTGCAGGAAACCACTTTTGCACTTGTATTAGTGTGGAAAAACCACTTTTTGCACTTGTGTTAGTGTTGAAAAACCACTTTTCGCACTTGTGTTGGTGCAGGAAACCACTTTTGCACTTGTATTCGTGTGGAAAAACCACTTTTCGCACTTGTGTTAGTGTTGAAAAACCACTTTTCGCACTTGTGTTAGTGTTGAAAAACCACTTTTCGCACTTGTGTTGGTGCAGGGAACCACTTTTGCACTTGTATTAGTGTGGAAAAAACACTTTTTGCACTTGTGATAGTGTTGAAAAACCACTTTTCGCACTTGTGTTAGTGTTGAAAAACCACTTTTCGCACTTGTGTTGGTGCAGGAAACCACTTTTGCACTTGTATTAGTGTGGAAAAACCACTTTTCGCACTTGTGTTAGTGTTGAAAAACCACTTTTCGCACTTGTGTTTGTGCAGGAAACCACTTTTGCACTTGTATTCGTGTGGAAAAACCACTTTTCGCACTTGTGTTAGTGTTGAAAAACCACTTTTCGCACTTGTGTTAGTGTTGAAAAACCACTTTTCGCACTTGTGTTGGTGCAGGAAACCACTATTGCACTTGTATTCGTGTGGAAAAACCACTTTTCGCACTTGTGTTAGTGTTGAAAAACCACTTTTCGCACTTGTGTTAGTGTTGAAAAACCACTTTTCGCACTTGTGTTGGTGCAGGAAACCACTTTTCGCACTTGTGTTAGTGTTGAAAAACCATTTTTCGCACTTGTGTTCGTGTTGAAAAACTACTTTTCACACTTGTGTTAGTGTTGAAAAACCACTTTTCGCACCTGTGTTGGTGCAGGAAACCACTTTTGCACTTGTATTAGTGTGGAAAAAACACTTTTCGCACTTGTGTTAGTGTTGAAAAACCACTTTTCGCACTTGTGTTAGTGTTGAAAAACCACTTTTCGCACTTGTGTTAGTGTTGAAAAACCACTTTTCGCACTTGTGTTAGTGTTGAAAAACCACTTTTCGCACTTGTGTTAGTGTTGAAAAACCACTTTTCGCACTTGTGTTGGTGCAGGAAACCACTTTTGCACTTGTACTAGGGTGGAAAAACCACTTTTCGCACTTGTGTTAGTGTTGAAAAACCACTTTTCGCACTTGTGTTAGTGTTGAAAAACCACTTTTCGCACTTGTGTTGGTGCAGGGAATCACTTTTGCACTTGTATTAGTGTGGAAAAAACACTTTTGGCACTTGTGATAGTGTTGAAAAACCACTTTTCGCACTTGTGTTAGTGTTGAAAAACCACTTTTCGCACTTGTGTTGGTGCAGGAAACCACTTTTGCACTTGTATTAGTGTGGAAAAACCACTTTTCGCACTTGTGTTAGTGTTGAAAAACCACTTTTCGCACTTGTGTTAGTGTTGAAAAACCACTTTTCGCACTTGTGTTGGTGCAGGAAACCACTTTTCGCACTTGGGTTAGTGTTGAAAAACCACTTTTCGCACTTGTGTTAGTGTTGAAAAACCACTTTTCGCACTTGTGTTAGTGTTGAAAAACCACTTTTCGCACTTGTGTTAGTGTTGAAAAACCACTTTTCGCACTTGTGTTAGTGTTGAAAAACCACTTTTCGCACTTGTGTTAGTGTTGAAAAACCACTTTTTGCACCTGTGTTAGTGTTGAAAAACCACTTTTCGCACTTGTGTTGGTGCAGGAAACCACTTTTGCACTTGTATTAGTGTGGAAAAAACACTTTTCGCACTTGTGTTAGTGTTGAAAAACCACTTTTTGCACTTGTGTTAGTGTTGAAAAACCACTTAGCGCACTTGTGTTGGTGCAGGAAACCACTTTTGCACTTGTATTGGTGTGGAAAAAACACTTTTTGCACTTGTGATAGTATTGAAAAACCACTTTTCGCACTTGTGTTAGTGTTGAAAAACCACTTTTCGCACTTGTGTTGGTGCAGGAAACCACTTTTCGCACTTGTGTTAGTGTTGAAAAACCACTTTTCGCACTTGTGTTAGTGTTGAAAAACCACTTTTCGCACTTGTGTTAGTGTTGAAAAACCACTTTTCGCACTTGTGTTAGTGTTGAAAAACCACTTTTCGCACTTGTGTTAGTGTTGAAAAACCACTTTTCGCACTTGTGTTAGTGTTGAAAAACCACTTTTCGCACTTGTGTTAGTGTTGAAAAACCACTTTTTGCACTTGTGTTAGTGTTGAAAAACCACTTTTCGCACTTGTGTTGGTGCAGGAAACCACTTTTGCACTTGTATTAGTGTGGAAAAAACACTTTTCGCACTTGTGTTAGTGTTGAAAAACCACTTTTCGCACTTGTGTTAGTGTTGAAAAACCACTTTGCGCACTTGTGTTGGTGCAGGAAACCACTTTTGCACTTGTATTAGTGTGGAAAAAACACTTTTTGCACTTGTGATAGTGTTGAAAAACCACTTTTCGCACTTGTGTTAGTGTTGAAAAACCACTTTTCGCACTTGTGTTGGTGCAGGAAACCACTTTTGCACTTGTATTAGTGTGGAAAAACCACTTTTCGCACTTGTGTTAGTGTTGAAAAAACACTTTTCGCACTTGTGTTAGTGTTGAAAAACCACTTTTCGCACTTGTGTTGGTGCAGGGAACCACTTTTGCACTTCTATTAGTGTGGAAAAAACACTTTTTGCACTTGTGATAGTGTTGAAAAACCACTTTTCGCACTTGTGTTAGTGTTGAAAAACCACTTTTCGCACTTGTGTTGGTGCAGGAAACTACTTTTGCACTTGTATTAGTGTGGAAAAACCACTTTTCGCACTTGTGTTAGTGTTGAAAAACCACTTTTCGCACTTGTGTTAGTGTTGAAAAACCACTTTTTGCACTTGTGTTGGTGCAGGAAACCACTTTTGCACTTGTATTCGTGTGGAAAAACCACTTTTCGCACTTGTGTTAGTGTTGAAAAACCACTTTTCGCACTTGTGTTAGTGTTGAAAAACCACTTTTCGCACTTGTGTTGGTGCAGGAAACCACTTTTTCACTTGTATTAGTGTGGAAAAACCACTTTTCGCACTTGTGTTAGTGTTGAAAAACCACTTTTCGCACTTGTGTTAGTGTTGTAAAACCACTTTTTGCACTTGTGTTAGTGTTGAAAAACCACATTTCGCACTTGTGTTGGTGCAGGAAACCACTTTTGCACTTGTATTAGTGTGGAAAAACCACTTTTCGCACTTGTGTTGGTGCAGGAAACCACTTTTGCACTTGTATTAGTGTGGAAAAACCACTTTTTGCACTTGTGATAGTGTTGAAAAACCACTTTTCGCACCTGTGTTAGTGTTGAAAAAACACTTTTCGCACTTGTGTTGGTGCAGGAAACCACTTTTGCACTTGTATTAGTGTGGAAAAACCTCTTTTCGCAATTGTGTTAGTGTTGAAAAACCACTTTTCACACTTGTGTTAGTGTTGAAAAACCACTTTTCGCACTTGTGTTGGTGCAGGAAACAACTTTTGCACTTGTATTAGTGTGGAAAAAACACTTTTTGCACTTGTGATAGTGTTGAAAAACCACTTTTCGCACTTGTGTTAGTGTTGAAAAACCACTTTTCGCACTTGTGTTGGTGCAGGAAACCACTTTTGCACTTGTATTAGTGTGGAAAAACCACTTTTTGCACTTGTGTTAGTGTTGAAAAACCACTTTTCGCACTTGTGTTGGTGCAGGAAACCACTTTTGCACTTGTATTCGTGTGGAAAAACCACTTTTCGCACTTGTGTTAGTGTTGAAAAACCACTTTTCGCACTTGTGTTAGTGTTGAAAAACCACTTTTCGCACTTGTGTTGGTGCAGGGAACCACTTTTGCACTTGTATTAGTGTGGAAAAAACACTTTTTGCACTTGTGATAGTGTTGAAAAACCACTTTTCGCACTTGTGTTAGTGTTGAAAAACCACTTTTCGCACTTGTGTTGGTGCAGGAAACCACTTTTGCACTTGTATTCGTGTGGAAAAACCACTTTTCGCACTTGTGTTAGTGTTGAAAAACCACTTTTCGCACTTGTGTTAGTGTTGAAAAACCACTTTTTGCACTTGTGTTGGTGCAGGAAACCACTTTTGCACTTGTATTCGTGTGGAAAAACCACTTTTCGCACTTGTGTTAGTGTTGAAAAACCACTTTTCGCACTTGTGTTAGTGTTGAAAAACCACTTTTCGCACTTGTGTTGGTGCAGGAAACCACTTTTCGCACTTGTGTTAGTGTTGAAAAACCATTTTTCGCACTTGTGTTCGTGTTGAAAAACTACTTTTCACACTTGTGTTAGTGTTGAAAAACCACTTTTCGCACCTGTGTTGGTGCAGGAAACCACTTTTGCACTTGTATTAGTGTGGAAAAAACACTTTTCGCACTTGTGTTAGTGTTGAAAAACCACTTTTCGCACTTGTGTTAGTGTTGAAAAACCACTTTTCGCACTTGTGTTAGTGTTGAAAAACCACTTTTCGCACTTGTGTTAGTGTTGAAAAACCACTTTTCGCACTTGTGTTAGTGTTGAAAAACCACTTTTCGCACTTGTGTTGGTGCAGGAAACCACTTTTGCACTTGTATTAGGGTGGAAAAACCACTTTTCGCACTTGTGTTAGTGTTGAAAAACCACTTTTCGCACTTGTGTTAGTGTTGAAAAACCACTTTTCGCACTTGTGTTGGTGCAGGGAATCACTTTTGCACTTGTATTAGTGTGGAAAAACACTTTTGGCACTTGTGATAGTGTTGAAAAACCACTTTTCGCACTTGTGTTAGTGTTGAAAAACCACTTTTCGCACTTGTGTTGGTGCAGGAAACCACTTTTGCACTTGTATTAGTGTGGAAAAACCACTTTTCGCACTTGTGTTAGTGTTGAAAAACCACTTTTCGCACTTGTGTTAGTGTTGAAAAACCACTTTTCGCACTTGTGTTGGTGCAGGAAACCACTTTTCGCACTTGGGTTAGTGTTGAAAAACCACTTTTCGCACTTGTGTTAGTGTTGAAAAACCACTTTTCGCACTTGTGTTAGTGTTGAAAAACCACTTTTCGCACTTGTGTTAGTGTTGAAAAACCACTTTTCGCACTTGTGTTAGTGTTGAAAAACCACTTTTCGCACTTGTGTTAGTGTTGAAAAACCACTTTTCGCACTTGTGTTAGTGTTGAAAAACCACTTTTTGCACCTGTGTTAGTGTTGAAAAACCACTTTTCGCACTTGTGTTGGTGCAGGAAACCACTTTTGCACTTGTATTAGTGTGGAAAAAACACTTTTCGCACTTGTGTTAGTGTTGAAAAACCACTTTTTGCACTTGTGTTAGTGTTGAAAAACTACTTAGCGCACTTGTGTTGGTGCAGGAAACCACTTTTGCACTTGTATTGGTGTGGAAAAAACACTTTTTGCACTTGTGATAGTATTGAAAAACCACTTTTCGCACTTGTGTTAGTGTTGAAAAACCACTTTTCGCACTTGTGTTGGTGCAGGAAACCACTTTTCGCACTTGTGTTAGTGTTGAAAAACCACTTTTCGCACTTGTGTTAGTGTTGAAAAACCACTTTTCGCACTTGTGTTAGTGTTGAAAAACCACTTTTCGCACTTGTGTTAGTGTTGAAAAACCACTTTTCGCACTTGTGTTGGTGCAGGAAACCACTTTTCGCACTTGTGTTAGTGTTGAAAAACCACTTTTCGCACTTGTGTTAGTGTTGAAAAACCACTTTTCGCACTTGTGTTAGTGTTGAAAAACCACTTTTCGCACTTGTGTTGGTGCAGGAAACCACTTTTCGCACTTGGGTTAGTGTTGAAAAACCACTTTTCGCACTTGTGTTAGTGTTGAAAAACCACTTTTCGCACTTGTGTTAGTGTTGAAAAACCACTTTTCGCACTTGTGTTAGTGTTGAAAAACCACTTTTCGCACTTGTGTTGGTGCAGGAAACCACTTTTCGCACTTGGGTTAGTGTTGAAAAACCACTTTTCGCACTTGTGTTAGTGTTGAAAAACCACTTTTCGCACTTGTGTTAGTGTTGAAAAACCACTTTTCGCACTTGTGTTGGTGCAGGAAACCACTTTTGCACTTGTATTAGTGTGGAAAAAACACTTTTTGCACTTGTGATAGTGTTGAAAAACCACTTTTCGCACTTGTGTTAGTGTTGAAAAACCACTTTTCGCACTTGTGTTGGTGCAGGAAACCACTTTTGCACTTGTATTAGTGTGGAAAAACCACTTTTTGCACTTGTGTTAGTGTTGAAAAACCACTTTTCGCACTTGTGTTGGTGCAGGAAACCACTTTTGCACTTGTATTCGTGTGGAAAAACCACTTTTCGCACTTGTGTTAGTGTTGAAAAACCACTTTTCGCACTTGTGTTAGTGTTGAAAAACCACTTTTCGCACTTGTGTTGGTGCAGGGAACCACTTTTGCACTTGTATTAGTGTGGAAAAAACACTTTTTGCACTTGTGATAGTGTTGAAAAACCACTTTTCGCACTTGTGTTAGTGTTGAAAAACCACTTTTCGCACTTGTGTTGGTGCAGGAAACCACTTTTGCACTTGTATTAGGGTGGAAAAACCACTTTTCGCACTTGTGTTAGTGTTGAAAAACCACTTTTCGCACTTGTGTTAGTGTTGAAAAACCACTTTTCGCACTTGTGTTGGTGCAGGGAATCACTTTTGCACTTGTATTAGTGTGGAAAAACACTTTTGGCACTTGTGATAGTGTTGAAAAACCACTTTTCGCACTTGTGTTAGTGTTGAAAAACCACTTTTCGCACTTGTGTTGGTGCAGGAAACCACTTTTGCACTTGTATTAGTGTGGAAAAACCACTTTTCGCACTTGTGTTAGTGTTGAAAAACCACTTTTCGCACTTGTGTTAGTGTTGAAAAACCACTTTTCGCACTTGTGTTGGTGCAGGAAACCACTTTTCGCACTTGGGTTAGTGTTGAAAAACCACTTTTCGCACTTGTGTTAGTGTTGAAAAACCACTTTTCGCACTTGTGTTAGTGTTGAAAAACCACTTTTCGCACTTGTGTTAGTGTTGAAAAACCACTTTTCGCACTTGTGTTAGTGTTGAAAAACCACTTTTCGCACTTGTGTTAGTGTTGAAAAACCACTTTTCGCACTTGTGTTAGTGTTGAAAAACCACTTTTCGCACTTGTGTTGGTGCAGGAAACCACTTTTGCACTTGTATTAGTGTGGAAAAAACACTTTTCGCACTTGTGTTAGTGTTGAAAAACCACTTTTCGCACTTGTGTTAGTGTTGAAAAACCACTTTGCGCACTTGTGTTGGTGCAGGAAACCACTTTTGCACTTGTATTAGTGTGGAAAAAACACTTTTTGCACTTGTGATAGTGTTGAAAAACCACTTTTCGCACTTGTGTTAGTGTTGAAAAACCACTTTTCGCACTTGTGTTGGTGCAGGAAACCACTTTTGCACTTGTATTAGTGTGGAAAAACCACTTTTCGCACTTGTGTTAGTGTTGAAAAAACACTTTTCGCACTTGTGTTAGTGTTGAAAAACCACTTTTCGCACTTGTGTTGGTGCAGGGAACCACTTTTGCACTTCTATTAGTGTGGAAAAAACACTTTTTGCACTTGTGATAGTGTTGAAAAACCACTTTTCGCACTTGTGTTAGTGTTGAAAAACCACTTTTCGCACTTGTGTTGGTGCAGGAAACTACTTTTGCACTTGTATTAGTGTGGAAAAACCACTTTTCGCACTTGTGTTAGTGTTGAAAAACCACTTTTCGCACTTGTGTTAGTGTTGAAAAACCACTTTTTGCACTTGTGTTGGTGCAGGAAACCACTTTTGCACTTGTATTCGTGTGGAAAAACCACTTTTCGCACTTGTGTTAGTGTTGAAAAACCACTTTTGGCACTTGTGTTAGTGTTGAAAAACCACTTTTCGCACTTGTGTTGGTGCAGGAAACCACTTTTTCACTTGTATTAGTGTGGAAAAACCACTTTTCGCACTTGTGTTAGTGTTGAAAAACCACTTTTCGCACTTGTGTTAGTGTTGTAAAACCACTTTTTGCACTTGTGTTAGTGTTGAAAAACCACATTTCGCACTTGTGTTGGTGCAGGAAACCACTTTTGCACTTGTATTAGTGTGGAAAAACCACTTTTCGCACTTGTGTTGGTGCAGGAAACCACTTTTGCACTTGTATTAGTGTGGAAAAACCACTTTTTGCACTTGTGATAGTGTTGAAAAACCACTTTTCGCACCTGTGTTAGTGTTGAAAAAACACTTTTCGCACTTGTGTTGGTGCAGGAAACCACTTTTGCACTTGTATTAGTGTGGAAAAACCTCTTTTCGCAATTGTGTTAGTGTTGAAAAACCACTTTTCACACTTGTGTTAGTGTTGAAAAACCACTTTTCGCACTTGTGTTGGTGCAGGAAACAACTTTTGCACTTGTATTAGTGTGGAAAAAACACTTTTTGCACTTGTGATAGTGTTGAAAAACCACTTTTCGCACTTGTGTTAGTGTTGAAAAACCACTTTTCGCACTTGTGTTGGTGCAGGAAACCACTTTTGCACTTGTATTAGTGTGGAAAAACCACTTTTTGCACTTGTGTTAGTGTTGAAAAACCACTTTTCGCACTTGTGTTGGTGCAGGAAACCACTTTTGCACTTGTATTCGTGTGGAAAAACCACTTTTCGCACTTGTGTTAGTGTTGAAAAACCACTTTTCACACTTGTGTTAGTGTTGAAAAACCACTTTTCGCACTTGTGTTGGTGCAGGGAACCACTTTTGCACTTGTATTAGTGTGGAAAAAACACTTTTTGCACTTGTGATAGTGTTGAAAAACCACTTTTCGCACTTGTGTTAGTGTTGAAAAACCACTTTTCGCACTTGTGTTGGTGCAGGAAACCACTTTTGCACTTGTATTCGTGTGGAAAAACCACTTTTCGCACTTGTGTTAGTGTTGAAAAACCACTTTTCGCACTTGTGTTAGTGTTGAAAAACCACTTTTTGCACTTGTGTTGGTGCAGGAAACCACTTTTGCACTTGTATTCGTGTGGAAAAACCACTTTTCGCACTTGTGTTAGTGTTGAAAAACCACTTTTCGCACTTGTGTTAGTGTTGAAAAACCACTTTTCGCACTTGTGTTGGTGCAGGAAACCACTTTTCGCACTTGTGTTAGTGTTGAAAAACCATTTTTCGCACTTGTGTTCGTGTTGAAAAACTACTTTTCACACTTGTGTTAGTGTTGAAAAACCACTTTTCGCACCTGTGTTGGTGCAGGAAACCACTTTTGCACTTGTATTAGTGTGGAAAAAACACTTTTCGCACTTGTGTTAGTGTTGAAAAACCACTTTTCGCACTTGTGTTAGTGTTGAAAAACCACTTTTCGCACTTGTGTTAGTGTTGAAAAACCACTTTTCGCACTTGTGTTAGTGTTGAAAAACCACTTTTCGCACTTGTGTTAGTGTTGAAAAACCACTTTTCGCACTTGTGTTGGTGCAGGAAACCACTTTTGCACTTGTATTAGGGTGGAAAAACCACTTTTCGCACTTGTGTTAGTGTTGAAAAACCACTTTTCGCACTTGTGTTAGTGTTGAAAAACCACTTTTCGCACTTGTGTTGGTGCAGGGAATCACTTTTGCACTTGTATTAGTGTGGAAAAACACTTTTGGCACTTGTGATAGTGTTGAAAAACCACTTTTCGCACTTGTGTTAGTGTTGAAAAACCACTTTTCGCACTTGTGTTGGTGCAGGAAACCACTTTTGCACTTGTATTAGTGTGGAAAAACCACTTTTCGCACTTGTGTTAGTGTTGAAAAACCACTTTTCGCACTTGTGTTAGTGTTGAAAAACCACTTTTCGCACTTGTGTTGGTGCAGGAAACCACTTTTCGCACTTGGGTTAGTGTTGAAAAACCACTTTTCGCACTTGTGTTAGTGTTGAAAAACCACTTTTCGCACTTGTGTTAGTGTTGAAAAACCACTTTTCGCACTTGTGTTAGTGTTGAAAAACCACTTTTCGCACTTGTGTTAGTGTTGAAAAACCACTTTTCGCACTTGTGTTAGTGTTGAAAAACCACTTTTCGCACTTGTGTTAGTGTTGAAAAACCACTTTTTGCACCTGTGTTAGTGTTGAAAAACCACTTTTCGCACTTGTGTTGGTGCAGGAAACCACTTTTGCACTTGTATTAGTGTGGAAAAAACACTTTTCGCACTTGTGTTAGTGTTGAAAAACCACTTTTTGCACTTGTGTTAGTGTTGAAAAACTACTTAGCGCACTTGTGTTGGTGCAGGAAACCACTTTTGCACTTGTATTGGTGTGGAAAAAACACTTTTTGCACTTGTGATAGTATTGAAAAACCACTTTTCGCACTTGTGTTAGTGTTGAAAAACCACTTTTCGCACTTGTGTTGGTGCAGGAAACCACTTTTCGCACTTGTGTTAGTGTTGAAAAACCACTTTTCGCACTTGTGTTAGTGTTGAAAAACCACTTTTCGCACTTGTGTTAGTGTTGAAAAACCACTTTTCGCACTTGTGTTAGTGTTGAAAAACCACTTTTCGCACTTGTGTTGGTGCAGGAAACCACTTTTCGCACTTGTGTTAGTGTTGAAAAACCACTTTTCGCACTTGTGTTAGTGTTGAAAAACCACTTTTCGCACTTGTGTTAGTGTTGAAAAACCACTTTTCGCACTTGTGTTGGTGCAGGAAACCACTTTTCGCACTTGGGTTAGTGTTGAAAAACCACTTTTCGCACTTGTGTTAGTGTTGAAAAACCACTTTTCGCACTTGTGTTAGTGTTGAAAAACCACTTTTCGCACTTGTGTTAGTGTTGAAAAACCACTTTTCGCACTTGTGTTGGTGCAGGAAACCACTTTTCGCACTTGGGTTAGTGTTGAAAAACCACTTTTCGCACTTGTGTTAGTGTTGAAAAACCACTTTTCGCACTTGTGTTAGTGTTGAAAAACCACTTTTCGCACTTGTGTTGGTGCAGGAAACCACTTTTGCACTTGTATTAGTGTGGAAAAAACACTTTTTGCACTTGTGATAGTGTTGAAAAACCACTTTTCGCACTTGTGTTAGTGTTGAAAAACCACTTTTCGCACTTGTGTTGGTGCAGGAAACCACTTTTGCACTTGTATTAGTGTGGAAAAACCACTTTTTGCACTTGTGTTAGTGTTGAAAAACCACTTTTCGCACTTGTGTTGGTGCAGGAAACCACTTTTGCACTTGTATTCGTGTGGAAAAACCACTTTTCGCACTTGTGTTAGTGTTGAAAAACCACTTTTCGCACTTGTGTTAGTGTTGAAAAACCACTTTTCGCACTTGTGTTGGTGCAGGGAACCACTTTTGCACTTGTATTAGTGTGGAAAAAACACTTTTTGCACTTGTGATAGTGTTGAAAAACCACTTTTCGCACTTGTGTTAGTGTTGAAAAACCACTTTTCGCACTTGTGTTGGTGCAGGAAACCACTTTTGCACTTGTATTCGTGTGGAAAAACCACTTTTCGCACTTGTGTTAGTGTTGAAAAACCACTTTTCGCACTTGTGTTAGTGTTGAAAAACCACTTTTCGCACTTGTGTTGGTGCAGGAAACCACTTTTGCACTTGTGTTAGTGTTGAAAAACCACTTTTCGCACTTGTGTTAGTGTTGAAAAACCACTTTTTGCACTTGTGTTAGTGTTGAAAAACCACTTTTCGCACTTGTGTTGGTGCAGGAAACCACTTTTGCACTTGTATTAGTGTGGAAAAAACACTTTTCGCACTTGTGTTAGTGTTGAAAAACCACTTTTCGCACTTGTGTTAGTGTTGAAAAACCACTTTGCGCACTTGTGTTGGTGCAGGAAACCACTTTTGCACTTGTATTAGTGTGGAAAAAACACTTTTTGCACTTGTGATAGTGTTGAAAAACCACTTTTCGCACTTGTGTTAGTGTTGAAAAACCACTTTTCGCACTTGTGTTGGTGCAGGAAACCACTTTTGCACTTGTATTAGTGTGGAAAAACCACTTTTCGCACTTGTGTTAGTGTTGAAAAAACACTTTTCGCACTTGTGTTAGTGTTGAAAAACCACTTTTCGCACTTGTGTTGGTGCAGGGAACCACTTTTGCACTTCTATTAGTGTGGAAAAAACACTTTTTGCACTTGTGATAGTGTTGAAAAACCACTTTTCGCACTTGTGTTAGTGTTGAAAAACCACTTTTCGCACTTGTGTTGGTGCAGGAAACTACTTTTGCACTTGTATTAGTGTGGAAAAACCACTTTTCGCACTTGTGTTAGTGTTGAAAAACCACTTTTCGCACTTGTGTTAGTGTTGAAAAACCACTTTTTGCACTTGTGTTGGTGCAGGAAACCACTTTTGCACTTGTATTCGTGTGGAAAAACCACTTTTCGCACTTGTGTTAGTGTTGAAAAACCACTTTTCGCACTTGTGTTAGTGTTGAAAAACCACTTTTCGCACTTGTGTTGGTGCAGGAAACCACTTTTTCACTTGTATTAGTGTGGAAAAACCACTTTTCGCACTTGTGTTAGTGTTGAAAAACCACTTTTCGCACTTGTGTTAGTGTTGTAAAACCACTTTTTGCACTTGTGTTAGTGTTGAAAAACCACATTTCGCACTTGTGTTGGTGCAGGAAACCACTTTTGCACTTGTATTAGTGTGGAAAAACCACTTTTCGCACTTGTGTTGGTGCAGGAAACCACTTTTGCACTTGTATTAGTGTGGAAAAACCACTTTTTGCACTTGTGATAGTGTTGAAAAACCACTTTTCGCACCTGTGTTAGTGTTGAAAAAACACTTTTCGCACTTGTGTTGGTGCAGGAAACCACTTTTGCACTTGTATTAGTGTGGAAAAACCTCTTTTCGCAATTGTGTTAGTGTTGAAAAACCACTTTTCACACTTGTGTTAGTGTTGAAAAACCACTTTTCGCACTTGTGTTGGTGCAGGAAACAACTTTTGCACTTGTATTAGTGTGGAAAAAACACTTTTTGCACTTGTGATAGTGTTGAAAAACCACTTTTCGCACTTGTGTTAGTGTTGAAAAACCACTTTTCGCACTTGTGTTGGTGCAGGAAACCACTTTTGCACTTGTATTAGTGTGGAAAAACCACTTTTTGCACTTGTGTTAGTGTTGAAAAACCACTTTTCGCACTTGTGTTGGTGCAGGAAACCACTTTTGCACTTGTATTCGTGTGGAAAAACCACTTTTCGCACTTGTGTTAGTGTTGAAAAACCACTTTTCGCACTTGTGTTAGTGTTGAAAAACCACTTTTCGCACTTGTGTTGGTGCAGGGAACCACTTTTGCACTTGTATTAGTGTGGAAAAAACACTTTTTGCACTTGTGATAGTGTTGAAAAACCACTTTTCGCACTTGTGTTAGTGTTGAAAAACCACTTTTCGCACTTGTGTTGGTGCAGGAAACCACTTTTGCACTTGTATTCGTGTGGAAAAACCACTTTTCGCACTTGTGTTAGTGTTGAAAAACCACTTTTCGCACTTGTGTTAGTGTTGAAAAACCACTTTTCGCACTTGTGTTGGTGCAGGAAACCACTTTTGCACTTGTATTCGTGTGGAAAAACCACTTTTCGCACTTGTGTTAGTGTTGAAAAACCACTTTTCGCACTTGTGTTAGTGTTGAAAAACCACTTTTCGCACTTGTGTTGGTGCAGGAAACCACTTTTCGCACTTGTGTTAGTGTTGAAAAACCATTTTTCGCACTTGTGTTCGTGTTGAAAAACTACTTTTCACACTTGTGTTAGTGTTGAAAAACCACTTTTCGCACCTGTGTTGGTGCAGGAAACCACTTTTGCACTTGTATTAGTGTGGAAAAAACACTTTTCGCACTTGTGTTAGTGTTGAAAAACCACTTTTCGCACTTGTGTTAGTGTTGAAAAACCACTTTTCGCACTTGTGTTAGTGTTGAAAAACCACTTTTCGCACTTGTGTTAGTGTTGAAAAACCACTTTTCGCACTTGTGTTAGTGTTGAAAAACCACTTTTCGCACTTGTGTTGGTGCAGGAAACCACTTTTGCACTTGTATTAGGGTGGAAAAACCACTTTTCGCACTTGTGTTAGTGTTGAAAAACCACTTTTCGCACTTGTGTTAGTGTTGAAAAACCACTTTTCGCACTTGTGTTGGTGCAGGGAATCACTTTTGCACTTGTATTAGTGTGGAAAAACACTTTTGGCACTTGTGATAGTGTTGCAAAACCACTTTTCGCACTTGTGTTAGTGTTGAAAAACCACTTTTCGCACTTGTGTTGGTGCAGGAAACCACTTTTGCACTTGTATTAGTGTGGAAAAACCACTTTTCGCACTTGTGTTAGTGTTGAAAAACCACTTTTCGCACTTGTGTTAGTGTTGAAAAACCACTTTTCGCACTTGTGTTGGTGCAGGAAACCACTTTTCGCACTTGGGTTAGTGTTGAAAAACCACTTTTCGCACTTGTGTTAGTGTTGAAAAACCACTTTTCGCACTTGTGTTAGTGTTGAAAAACCACTTTTCGCACTTGTGTTAGTGTTGAAAAACCACTTTTCGCACTTGTGTTAGTGTTGAAAAACCACTTTTCGCACTTGTGTTAGTGTTGAAAAACCACTTTTCGCACTTGTGTTAGTGTTGAAAAACCACTTTTTGCACCTGTGTTAGTGTTGAAAAACCACTTTTCGCACTTGTGTTGGTGCAGGAAACCACTTTTGCACTTGTATTAGTGTGGAAAAAACACTTTTCGCACTTGTGTTAGTGTTGAAAAACCACTTTTTGCACTTGTGTTAGTGTTGAAAAACTACTTAGCGCACTTGTGTTGGTGCAGGAAACCACTTTTGCACTTGTATTGGTGTGGAAAAAACACTTTTTGCACTTGTGATAGTATTGAAAAACCACTTTTCGCACTTGTGTTAGTGTTGAAAAACCACTTTTCGCACTTGTGTTGGTGCAGGAAACCACTTTTCGCACTTGTGTTAGTGTTGAAAAACCACTTTTCGCACTTGTGTTAGTGTTGAAAAACCACTTTTCGCACTTGTGTTAGTGTTGAAAAACCACTTTTCGCACTTGTGTTAGTGTTGAAAAACCACTTTTCGCACTTGTGTTAGTGTTGAAAAACCACTTTTCGCACTTGTGTTAGTGTTGAAAAACCACTTTTCGCACTTGTGTTAGTGTTGAAAAACCACTTTTTGCACTTGTGTTAGTGTTGAAAAACCACTTTTCGCACTTGTGTTGGTGCAGGAAACCACTTTTGCACTTGTATTAGTGTGGAAAAAACACTTTTCGCACTTGTGTTAGTGTTGAAAAACCACTTTTCGCACTTGTGTTAGTGTTGAAAAACCACTTTGCGCACTTGTGTTGGTGCAGGAAACCACTTTTGCACTTGTATTAGTGTGGAAAAAACACTTTTTGCACTTGTGATAGTGTTGAAAAACCACTTTTCGCACTTGTGTTAGTGTTGAAAAACCACTTTTCGCACTTGTGTTGGTGCAGGAAACCACTTTTGCACTTGTATTAGTGTGGAAAAACCACTTTTCGCACTTGTGTTAGTGTTGAAAAAACACTTTTCGCACTTGTGTTAGTGTTGAAAAACCACTTTTCGCACTTGTGTTGGTGCAGGGAACCACTTTTGCACTTCTATTAGTGTGGAAAAAACACTTTTTGCACTTGTGATAGTGTTGAAAAACCACTTTTCGCACTTGTGTTAGTGTTGAAAAACCACTTTTCGCACTTGTGTTGGTGCAGGAAACTACTTTTGCACTTGTATTAGTGTGGAAAAACCACTTTTCGCACTTGTGTTAGTGTTGAAAAACCACTTTTCGCACTTGTGTTAGTGTTGAAAAACCACTTTTTGCACTTGTGTTGGTGCAGGAAACCACTTTTGCACTTGTATTCGTGTGGAAAAACCACTTTTCGCACTTGTGTTAGTGTTGAAAAACCACTTTTCGCACTTGTGTTAGTGTTGAAAAACCACTTTTCGCACTTGTGTTGGTGCAGGAAACCACTTTTCGCACTTGTGTTAGTGTTGAAAAACCACTTTTCGCACTTGTGTTAGTGTTGAAAAACCACTTTTCGCACTTGTGTTGGTGCAGGAAACCACTTTTTCACTTGTATTAGTGTGGAAAAACCACTTTTCGCACTTGTGTTGGTGTTGAAAAACCACTTTTCGCACTTGTGTTAGTGTTGTAAAACCACTTTTCGCACTTGTGTTAGTGTTGAAAAACCACATTTCGCACTTGTGTTGGTGCAGGAAACCACTTTTGCACTTGTATTAGTGTGGAAAAACCACTTTTCGCACTTGTGTTGGTGCAGGAAACCACTTTTGCACTTGTATTAGTGTGGAAAAACCACTTTTTGCACTTGTGATAGTGTTGAAAAACCACTTTTCGCACCTGTGTTAGTGTTGAAAAAACACTTTTCGCACTTGTGTTGGTGCAGGAAACCACTTTTGCACTTGTATTAGTGTGGAAAAACCTCTTTTCGCAATTGTGTTAGTGTTGAAAAACCACTTTTCGCACTTGTGTTAGTGTTGAAAAACCACTTTTCGCACTTGTGTTGGTGCAGGAAACAACTTTTGCACTTGTATTAGTGTGGAAAAAACACTTTTTGCACTTGTGATAGTGTTGAAAAACCACTTTTCGCACTTGTGTTAGTGTTGAAAAACCACTTTTCGCACTTGTGTTGGTGCAGGAAACCACTTTTGAACTTGTATTAGTGTGGAAAAACCACTTTTTGCACTTGTGTTAGTGTTGAAAAACCACTTTTCGCACTTGTGTTGGTGCAGGAAACCACTTTTGCACTTGTATTCGTGTGGAAAAACCACTTTTCGCACTTGTGTTAGTGTTGAAAAACCACTTTTCGCACTTGTGTTAGTGTTGAAAAACCACTTTTCGCACTTGTGTTGGTGCAGGGAACCACTTTTGCACTTGTATTAGTGTGGAAAAAACACTTTTTGCACTTGTGATAGTGTTGAAAAACCACTTTTCGCACTTGTGTTAGTGTTGAAAAACCACTTTTCGCACTTGTGTTGGTGCAGGAAACCACTTTTGCACTTGTATTAGTGTGGAAAAACCACTTTTCGCACTTGTGTTAGTGTTGAAAAACCACTTTTCGCACTTGTGTTTGTGCAGGAAACCACTTTTGCATTTGTATTCGTGTGGAAAAACCACTTTTCGCACTTGTGTTAGTGTTGAAAAACCACTTTTCGCACTTGTGTTAGTGTTGAAAAACCACTTTTCGCACTTGTGTTGGTGCAGGAAACCACTTTTGCACTTGTATTCGTGTGGAAAAACCACTTTTCGCACTTGTGTTAGTGTTGAAAAACCACTTTTCGCACTTGTGTTAGTGTTGAAAAACCACTTTTCGCACTTGTGTTGGTGCAGGAAACCACTTTTCGCACTTGTGTTAGTGTTGAAAAACCATTTTTCGCATTTGTGTTCGTGTTGAAAAACTACTTTTCACACTTGTGTTAGTGTTGAAAAACCACTTTTCGCACCTGTGTTGGTGCAGGAAACCACTTTTGCACTTGTATTAGTGTGGAAAAAACACTTTTCGCACTTGTGTTAGTGTTGAAAAACCACTTTTCGCACTTGTGTTAGTGTTGAAAAACCACTTTTCGCACTTGTGTTAGTGTTGAAAAACCACTTTTCGCACTTGTGTTAGTGTTGAAAAACCACTTTTCGCACTTGTGTTAGTGTTGAAAAACCACTTTTCGCACTTGTGTTGGTGCAGGAAACCACTTTTGCACTTGTATTAGGGTGGAAAACCACTTTTCGCACTTGTGTTAGTGTTGAAAAACCACTTTTCGCACTTGTGTTAGTGTTGAAAAACCACTTTTCGCACTTGTGTTGGTGCAGGGAATCACTTTTGCACTTGTATTAGTGTGGAAAAAACACTTTTGGCACTTGTGATAGTGTTGAAAAACCACTTTTCGCACTTGTGTTAGTGTTGAAAAACCACTTTTCGCACTTGTGTTGGTGCAGGAAACCACTTTTCGCACTTGGGTTAGTGTTGAAAAACCACTTTTCGCACTTGTGTTAGTGTTGAAAAACCACTTTTCGCACTTGTGTTAGTGTTGAAAAACCACTTTTCGCACTTGTGTTAGTGTTGAAAAACCGCTTTTCGCACTTGTGTTAGTGTTGAAAAACCACTTTTCGCACTTGTGTTAGTGTTGAAAAACCACTTTTTGCACCTGTGTTAGTGTTGAAAAACCACTTTTCGCACTTGTGTTGGTGCAGGAAACCACATTTGCACTTGTATTAGTGTGGAAAAAACACTTTTCGCACTTGTGTTAGTGTTGAAAAACCACTTTTTGCACTTGTGTTAGTGTTGAAAAACCACTTAGCGCACTTGTGTTGGTGAAGGAAACCACTTTTGCACTTGTATTGGTGTGGAAAAACCACTTTTTGCACTTGTGATAGTATTGAAAAACCACTTTTCGCACTTGTGTTAGTGTTGAAAAACCACTTTTCGCACTTGTGTTGGTGCAGGAAACCACTTTTGCACTTGTATTAGTGTGGAAAAACCACTTTTCGCACTTGTGTTAGTGTTGAAAAACCACTTTTCGCACTTGTGTTAGTGTTGAAAAACCACTTTTCGCACTTGTGTTGGTGCAGGGAACCACTTTTGCACTTGTATTAGTGTGGAAAAAACACTTTTTGCACTTGTGATAGTGTTGAAAAACCACTTTTCGCACTTGTGTTAGTGTTGAAAAACCACTTTTCGCACTTGTGTTGGTGCAGGAAACCACTTTTGCACTTGTATTAGTGTGGAAAAAACCACTTTTCGCACTTGTGTTAGTGTTGAAAAACCACTTTTCGCACTTGTGTTAGTGTTGAAAAACCACTTTTCGCACTTGTGTTGGTGCAGGAAACCACTTTTGCACTTGTATTCGTGTGGAAAAACCACTTTTCGCACTTGTGTTAGTGTTGAAAAACCACTTTTCGCACTTGTGTTAGTGTTGAAAAACCACTTTTCGCACTTGTGTTGGTGCAGGAAACCACTTTTCGCACTTGTGTTAGTGTTGAAAAACCACTTTTCGCACTTGTGTTGGTGCAGGAAACCACTTTTTCACTTGTATTAGTGTGGAAAAACCACTTTTCGCACTTGTGTTAGTGTTGAAAAACCACTTTTCGCACTTGTGTTAGTGTTGTAAAACCACTTTTCGCACTTGTGTTAGTGTTGAAAAACCACATTTCGCACTTGTGTTGGTGCAGGAAACCACTTTTGCACTTGTATTAGTGTGGAAAACCACTTTTCGCACTTGTGTTGGTGCAGGAAACCACTTTTGCACTTGTATTAGTGTGGAAAACCACTTTTTGCACTTGTGATAGTGTTGAAAAACCACTTTTCGCACCTGTGTTAGTGTTGAAAAAACACTTTTCGCACTTGTGTTGGTGCAGGAAACCACTTTTGCACTTGTAGTAGTGTGGAAAAACCTCTTTTCGCAATTGTGTTAGTGTTGAAAAACCACTTTTCACACTTGTGTTAGTGTTGAAAAACCACTTTTCGCACTTGTGTTGGTGCAGGAAACAACTTTTGCACTTGTATTAGTGTGGAAAAAACACTTTTTGCACTTGTGATAGTGTTGAAAAACCACTTTTCGCACTTGTGTTAGTGTTGAAAAACCACTTTTCGCACTTGTGTTGGTGCAGGAAACCACTTTTGCACTTGTATTAGTGTGGAAAAACCACTTTTCGCACTTGTGTTAGTGTTGAAAAACCACTTTTCGCACTTGTGTTTGTGCAGTAAACCACTTTTGCACTTGTATTCGTGTGGAAAAACCACTTTTCGCACTTGTGTTAGTGTTGAAAAACCACTTTTCGCACTTGTGTTAGTGTTGAAAAACCACTTTTCGCACTTGTGTTGGTGCAGGAAACCACTTTTGCACTTGTATTCGTGTGGAAAAACCACTTTTCGCACTTGTGTTAGTGTTGAAAAACCACTTTTCGCACTTGTGTTAGTGTTGAAAAACCACTTTTCGCACTTGTGTTGGTGCAGGAAACCACTTTTCGCACTTGTGTTAGTGTTGAAAAACCATTTTTCGCACTTGTGTTCGTGTTGAAAAACTACTTTTCACACTTGTGTTAGTGTTGAAAAACCACTTTTCGCACCTGTGTTGGTGCAGGAAACCACTTTTGCACTTGTATTAGTGTGGAAAAAACACTTTTCGCACTTGTGTTAGTGTTGAAAAACCACTTTTCGCACTTGTGTTAGTGTTGAAAAACCACTTTTCGCACTTGTGTTAGTGTTGAAAAACCACTGTTCGCACTTGTGTTAGTGTTGAAAAACCACTTTTCGCACTTGTGTTGGTGCAGGAAACCACTTTTGCACTTGAATTAGGGTGGAAAAACCACTTTTCGCACTTGTGTTAGTGTTGAAAAACCACTTTTCGCACTTGTGTTAGTGTTGAAAAACCACTTTTCGCACTTGTGTTGGTGCAGGAAACCACTTTTGCACTTGTATTAGTGTGGAAAAACCACTTTTCGCACTTGTGTTAGTGTTGAAAAACCACTTTTCGCACTTGTGTTAGTGTTGAAAAACCACTTTTCGCACTTGTGTTGGTGCAGGGAACCACTTTTGCACTTGTATTAGTGTGGAAAAAACACTTTTTGCACTTGTGATAGTGTTGAAAAACCACTTTTCGCACTTGTGTTAGTGTTGAAAAACCACTTTTCGCACTTGTGTTGGTGCAGGAAACCACTTTTGCACTTGTATTAGTGTGGAAAAAACCACTTTTCGCACTTGTGTTAGTGTTGAAAAACCACTTTTCGCACTTGTGTTAGTGTTGAAAAACCACTTTTCGCACTTGTGTTGGTGCAGGAAACCACTTTTGCACTTGTATTCGTGTGGAAAAACCACTTTTCGCACTTGTGTTAGTGTTGAAAAACCACTTTTCGCACTTGTGTTAGTGTTGAAAAACCACTTTTCGCACTTGTGTTGGTGCAGGAAACCACTTTTCGCACTTGTGTTAGTGTTGAAAAACCACTTTTCGCACTTGTGTTGGTGCAGGAAACCACTTTTTCACTTGTATTAGTGTGGAAAAACCACTTTTCGCACTTGTGTTAGTGTTGAAAAACCACTTTTCGCACTTGTGTTAGTGTTGTAAAACCACTTTTCGCACTTGTGTTAGTGTTGAAAAACCACATTTCGCACTTGTGTTGGTGCAGGAAACCACTTTTGCACTTGTATTAGTGTGGAAAACCACTTTTCGCACTTGTGTTGGTGCAGGAAACCACTTTTGCACTTGTATTAGTGTGGAAAAACCACTTTTTGCACTTGTGATAGTGTTGAAAAACCACTTTTCGCACCTGTGTTAGTGTTGAAAAAACACTTTTCGCACTTGTGTTGGTGCAGGAAACCACTTTTGCACTTGTAGTAGTGTGGAAAAACCTCTTTTCGCAATTGTGTTAGTGTTGAAAAACCACTTTTCACACTTGTGTTAGTGTTGAAAAACCACTTTTCGCACTTGTGTTGGTGCAGGAAACAACTTTTGCACTTGTATTAGTGTGGAAAAAACACTTTTTGCACTTGTGATAGTGTTGAAAAACCACTTTTCGCACTTGTGTTAGTGTTGAAAAACCACTTTTCGCACTTGTGTTGGTGCAGGAAACCACTTTTGCACTTGTATTAGTGTGGAAAAACCACTTTTCGCACTTGTGTTAGTGTTGAAAAACCACTTTTCGCACTTGTGTTTGTGCAGTAAACCACTTTTGCACTTGTATTCGTGTGGAAAAACCACTTTTCGCACTTGTGTTAGTGTTGAAAAACCACTTTTCGCACTTGTGTTAGTGTTGAAAAACCACTTTTCGCACTTGTGTTGGTGCAGGAAACCACTTTTGCACTTGTATTCGTGTGGAAAAACCACTTTTCGCACTTGTGTTAGTGTTGAAAAACCACTTTTCGCACTTGTGTTAGTGTTGAAAAACCACTTTTCGCACTTGTGTTGGTGCAGGAAACCACTTTTCGCACTTGTGTTAGTGTTGAAAAACCATTTTTCGCACTTGTGTTCGTGTTGAAAAACTACTTTTCACACTTGTGTTAGTGTTGAAAAACCACTTTTCGCACTTGTGTTGGTGCAGGGAATCACTTTTGCACTTGTATTAGTGTGGAAAAAACACTTTTGGCACTTGTGATAGTGTTGAAAAACCACTTTTCGCACTTGTGTTGGTGCAGGAAACTACTTTTGCACTTGTATTCGTGTGGAAAAACCACTTTTCGCACTTGTGTTAGTGTTGAAAAACCACTTTTCGCACTTGTGTTAGTGTTGAAAAACCACTTTTTGCACTTGTGTTGGTGCAGGAAACCACTTTTGCACTTGTATTCGTGTGGAAAAACCACTTTTCGCACTTGTGTTAGTGTTGAAAAACCACTTTTCGCACTTGTGTTAGTGTTGAAAAACCACTTTTCGCACTTGTGTTGGTGCAGGAAACCACTTTTCGCACTTGTGTTAGTGTTGAAAAACCACTTTTCGCACTTGTGTTAGTGTTGAAAAACCACTTTTCGCACTTGTGTTGGTGCAGGAAACCACTTTTTCACTTGTATTAGTGTGGAAAAACCACTTTTCGCACTTGTGTTAGTGTTGAAAAACCACTTTTCGCACTTGTGTTAGTGTTGTAAAACCACTTTTCGCACTTGTGTTAGTGTTGAAAAACCACATTTCGCAATTGTGATAGTGTTGAAAAACCACTTTTCGCACTTGTGTTAGTGTTGAAAAACCACTTTTCGCACTTGTGTTGGTGCAGGAAACCACTTTTGCACTTGTATTAGTGTTGAAAAACCACTTTTCGCACTTGTGTTAGTGTTGAAAAACCACTTTTCGCACTTGTGTTGGTGCAGGAAACCACTTTTGCACTTGTATTCGTGTGGAAAAACCACTTTTCGCACTTGTGTTAGTGTTGAAAAACCACTTTTCGCACTTGTGTTAGTGTTGAAAAACCACTTTTCGCACTTGTGTTGGTGCAGGGAACCACTTTTGCACTTGTATTAGTGTGGAAAAAACACTTTTTGCACTTGTGATAGTGTTGAAAAACCACTTTTCGCACTTGTGTTAGTGTTTAAAAACCACTTTTCGCACTTGTGTTGGTGCAGGAAACCACTTTTGCACTTGTATTAGTGTGGAAAAACCACTTTTCGCACTTGTGTTAGTGTTGAAAAACCACTTTTCGCACTTGTGTTTGTGCAGGAAACCACTTTTGCACTTGTATTCGTGTGGAAAAACCACTTTTCGCACTTGTGTTATTGTTGAAAAACCACTTTTCGCACTTGTGTTAGTGTTGAAAAACCACTTTTCGCACTTGTGTTGGTGCAGGAAACCACTTTTGCACTTGTATTCGTGTGGAAAAACCACTTTTCGCACTTGTGTTAGTGTTGAAAAACCACTTTTCGCACTTGTGTTAGTGTTGAAAAACCACTTTTCGCACTTGTGTTGGTGCAGGAAACCACTTTTCGCACTTGTGTTAGTGTTGAAAAACCATTTTTCGCACTTGTGTTCGTGTTGAAAAACTACTTTTCACACTTGTGTTAGTGTTGAAAAACCACTTTTCGCACCTGTGTTGGTGCAGGAAACCACTTTTGCACTTGTATTAGTGTGGAAAAAACACTTTTCGCACTTGTGTTAGTGTTGAAAAACCACTTTTCACACTTGTGTTAGTGTTGAAAAACCACTTTTCGCACTTGTGTTAGTGTTGAAAAACCACTTTTCGCACTTGTGTTAGTGTTGAAAAACCACTTTTCGCACTTGTGTTGGTGCAGGAAACCACTTTTGCACTTGTATTAGGGTGGAAAAACCACTTTTCGCACTTGTGTTAGTGTTGAAAAACCACTTTTCGCACTTGTGTTAGTGTTGAAAAACCACTTTTCGCACTTGTGTTGGTGCAGGGAATCACTTTTGCACTTGTATTAGTGTGGAAAAAACACTTTTGGCACTTGTGATAGTGTTGAAAAACCACTTTTCGCACTTGTGTTAGTGTTGAAAAACCACTTTTCGCACTTGTGTTGGTGCAGGAAACCACTTTTGCACTTGTATTAGTGTTGGAAAAACCACTTTTCGCACTTATGTTAGTGTTGAAAAACCACTTTTCGCACTTGTGTTAGTGTTGAAAAACCACTTTTCGCACTTGTGTTAGTGTTGAAAAACCACTTTTCGCACTTGTGTTGGTGCAGGAAACCACTTTTCGCACTTGTGTTAGTGTTGAAAAACCACTTTTCGCACTTGTGTTAGTGTTGAAAAACCACTTTTCGCACTTGTGTTAGTGTTGAAAAACCACTTTTCGCACTTGTGTTAGTGTTGAAAAACCACTTTTCGCACTTGTGTTAGTGTTGAAAAACCACTTTTCGCACTTGTGTTAGTGTTGAAAAACCACTTTTTGCACCTGTGTTAGTGTTGAAAAACCACTTTTCGCACTTGTGTTGGTGCAGGAAACCACTTTTGCACTTGTATTAGTGTGGAAAAAACACTTTTCGCACTTGTGTTAGTGTTGAAAAACCACTTTTTGCACTTGTGTTAGTGTTGAAAAACCACTTAGCGCACTTGTGTTGGTGCAGGAAACCACTTTTGCACTTGTATTGGTGTGGAAAAAACACTTTTTGCACTTGTGATAGTGTTGAAAAACCACTTTTCGCACTTGTGTTAGTGTTGAAAAACCACTTTTCGCACTTGTGTTGGTGCAGGAAACCACTTTTGCACTTGTATTAGTGTGGAAAAACCACTTTTCGCACTTGTGTTAGTGTTGAAAAACCACTTTTCGCACTTGTGTTAGTGTTGAAAAACCACTTTTCGCACTTGTGTTGGTGCAGGGAACCACTTTTGCACTTGTATTAGTGTGGAACAAACACTTTTTTTTTGCACTTGTGATAGTGTTGAAAAACCACTTTTCGCACTTGTGTTAGTGTTGAAAAACCACTTTTCGCACTTGTGTTGGTGCAGGAAACCACTTTTGCACTTGTATTAGTGTGGAAAAAACCACTTTTCGCACTTGTGTTAGTGTTGAAAAACCACTTTTCGCACTTGTGTTAGTGTTGAAAAACCACTTTTCGCACTTGTGTTGGTGCAGGAAACCACTTTTGCACTTGTATTCGTGTGGAAAAACCACTTTTCGCACTTGTGTTAGTGTTGAAAAACCACTTTTCGCACTTGTGTTAGTGTTGAAAAACCACTTTTCGCACTTGTGTTGGTGCAGGAAACCACTTTTTCACTTGTATTAGTGTGGAAAAACCACTTTTCGCACTTGTGTTAGTGTTGAAAAACCACTTTTCGCACTTGTGTTAGTGTTGTAAAACCACTTTTCGCACTTGTGTTAGTGTTGAAAAACCACATTTCGCACTTGTGTTGGTGCAGGAAACCACTTTTGCACTTGTATTAGTGTGGAAAACCACTTTTCGCACTTGTGTTGGTGCAGGAAACCACTTTTGCACTTGTATTAGTGTGGAAAAACCACTTTTTGCACTTGTGATAGTGTTGAAAAACCACTTTTCGCACCTGTGTTAGTGTTGAAAAAACACTTTTCGCACTTGTGTTGGTGCAGGAAACCACTTTTGCACTTGTATTAGTGTGGAAAAACCTCTTTTCGCAATTGTGTTAGTGTTGAAAAACCACTTTCGCACTTGTGTTAGTGTTGAAAAACCACTTTTCGCACTTGTGTTGGTGCAGGAAACAACTTTTGCACTTGTATTAGTGTGGAAAAAACACTTTTTGCACTTGTGATAGTGTTGAAAAACCACTTTTCGCACTTGTTGTTAGTGTTGAAAAACCACTTTTCGCACTTGTGTTGGTGCAGGAAACCACTTTTGCACTTGTATTAGTGTGGAAAAACCACTTTTCGCACTTGTGTTGGTGCAGGAAACCACTTTTGCACTTGTATTCGTGTGGAAAAACCACTTTTCGCACTTGTGTTAGTGTTGAAAAACCACTTTTCGCACTTGTGTTAGTGTTGAAAAACCACTTTTCGCACTTGTGTTGGTGCAGGGAACCACTTTTGCACTTGTGATAGTGTGGAAAAAACACTTTTTGCACTTGTGATAGTGTTGAAAAACCACTTTTCGCACTTGTGTTAGTGTTGAAAAACCACTTTTCGCACTTGTGTTGGTGCAGGAAACCACTTTTGCACTTGTGTTAGTGTGGAAAAACCACTTTTCGCACTTGTGTTAGTGTTGAAAAACCACTTTTCGCACTTGTGTTAGTGTTGAAAAACCACTTTTCGCACTTGTGTTAGTGTTGAAAAACCACTTTTCGCACTTGTGTTGGTGCAGGAAACCACTTTTGCACTTGTATTCGTGTGGAAAAACCACTTTTCGCACTTGTGTTAGTGTTGAAAAACCACTTTTCGCACTTGTGTTGGTGCAGGAAACCACTTTTCGCACTTGTGTTAGTGTTGAAAAACCATTTTTCGCACTTGTGTTCGTGTTGAAAAACTACTTTTCACACTTGTGTTAGTGTTGAAAAACCACTTTTCGCACCTGTGTTGGTGCAGGAAACCACTTTTGCACTTGTATTAGTGTGGAAAAAACACTTTTCGCACTTGTGTTAGTGTTGAAAAACCACTTTTCGCACTTGTGTTAGTGTTGAAAAACCACTTTTCGCACTTGTGTTAGTGTTGAAAAACCACTTTTCGCACTTGTGTTAGTGATGAAAAACCACTTTTCGCACTTGTGTTAGTGTTGAAAAACCACTTTTCGCACTTGTGTTGGTGCAGGAAACCACTTTTGCACTTGTATTAGTGTGGAAAAACCACTTTTCGCACTTGTGTTAGTGTTGAAAAACCACTTTTCGCACTTGTGTTGATGCAGGTAACCACTTTTGCACTTGTATTAGTGTTGAAAAACCACTTTTCGCACTTGTGTTAGTGTTGAAAAACCACTTTTCGCACTTGTGTTGGTGCAGGAAACCACTTTTGCACTTGTATTAGTGTGGAAAAACCACTTTTCGCATTTGTGTTAGTGTTGAAAAACCACTTTTCGCACTTGTGTTAGTGTTGAAAAACCACTTTTCGCACTTGTGTTGGTGCAGGAAACCACTTTTGCACTTGTATTCGTGTGGAAAAACCACTTTTCACACTTGTGTTAGTGTTGAAAAACCACTTTTCGCACTTGTGTTAGTGTTGAAAAACCACTTTTCGCACTTGTGTTGGTGCAGGAAACCACTTTTCGCACTTGTGTTAGTGTTGAAAAAACACTTTTCGCACTTGTGTTAGTGTTGAAAAACCACTTTTCGCACTTGTGTTAGTGTTGAAAAACCACTTTTCGCACTTGTGTTGGTGCAGGAAACCACTTTTTCACTTGTATTAGTGTGGAAAAACCACTTTTCGCACTTGTGTTAGTGTTGAAAAACCACTTTTCGCACTTGTGTTAGTGTTGTAAAACCACTTTTCACACTTGTGTTAGTGTTGAAAAACCACTTTTCGCACTTGTGTTGGTGCAGGAAACCACTTTTGCACTTGTATTAGTGTGGAAAAAACACTTTTCGCACTTGTGTTAGTGTTGAAAAACCACTTTTCGCACTTGTGTTAGTGTTGAAAAACCACTTTTCGCACTTGTGTTAGTGTTGAAAAACCACTTTTCGCACTTGTGTTAGTGTTGAAAAACCACTTTTCGCACTTGTGTTAGTGTTGAAAAACCACTTTTCGCACTTGTGTTGGTGCAGGAAACCACTTTTGCACTTGTATTAGTGTGGAAAAAACACTTATTGCACTTGTGATAGTGTTGAAAAACCACTTTTCGCACTGTGCCAAAGTGTTTTTCAACACGAACATGAGGGCGAAAGGTTGTTTTGCAACACAAGCACAGGTGCGATAAATGATTTTCAACGCCAGTACGAGTGCGGAAAATGGTTTTTACAACACTAACACAAGTGCAAAAAGTGGTATTCAATGCCAGGACAAGTGCGGAAAGTAGTTCTGCAACACTAGCTCAAGTGCAGAAAGTGGTTTTCAACACTAGCACATGTGCGAAAAGTGGTTTTCAACATTAGAATGTGTGCGAAAAGAGGTTTTCATCACGATCACAAGTGTGGTAAGTGGTTTTGCAACACAAATACGATTGCGAATCGTGGTTTTGCAAGACTAGCACAAGTGCGAAAAGTGGTTTTCAACACGAGCACAATTGCGGAGAGTGGTTTTCAACACTAACACAAGTGTGGCAAGTGGTTTTCAACACGATCGCAAGTGCCAAAAGTGTTTTTCAACACTAACATGAGGGCAAAAAGTGGTTTTCAACGCTGACGCAAGTGCAAAAAGTTGTTTTCAACGCTAACGCAAGTGCGAAAAGTTGTTTTCAACGCTGACGCAAGTGCAAAAAGTTGTTTTCAACACCAGCACGAGTGCGGAAAGTGGTTTTCAACACAAGCACAAGTGCGGAGAGTGGTTTTCAACACTAACACAAGTGTGGCAAGTTGTTTTCAACACGATCGCAAGTGCCAAAAGTGTTTTTCAACACTAACATGAGGGCGAAAAGTGGTTATGCAACACGAGCGCAGGTGCGGAAAGTGGTTTTGCAACACCAACACAAGAGCGAAGTGGTTTTCAATGCTAACGCAAGTGTGAAAAGTTGTTTTCAACGCTGACGCAAGTGCGAAAAGTTGTTTTCAACACCAGCACGAGTGCGGAAAGTGGTTTTGCAACACCAGCTCAAGTGCGGAGAGTGGTTTTGCAACATGAGCACAAGTGCAGAACGTGGTTTTCAACGCGAACGCAAGTGCGAAAAGTTGTTTTCAACACCAGCACGAGTGTGGAAAGTGGTTTTGCAACACAAGCGCAGGTGCGATAAATGGTTTTCAATGCCAGTCCGAGAGCGAAAAGTGGTTTTTCCAACAATAACACAAGTGCGATAATTGGTTTTCAACACTTTCACGCGTGCGGATAGTGGTTTTCAACACTAACACATGTGTGGAAAGTGGTTTTCAACATGAGCACAAGTGCCATAAGTAGTTTTCAACACTGGCATGAGTGCGGAGAGTGGTTTTCAACACTAGCACAGGTGCGGAAAGTGGTTTTGCAACACCAGCTCAAGTGCGGAGAGTGGTTTTCAACGCCAGTACGAGTGCGAAAAGTGGTTTTTCCAACAATAACACAAGTGCGATAAGAGGTTTTCAACACTTTCATGCATGCGGATAGTGGTTTTCAACACTAACACAAGTGTGGAGGGTGGTTTTCAACATGAGCACAAGTGCCATAACTAGTTTTCAACAGTAGCATGATTGCGGAGAGTGGTTTTCAACACTAGCACAGGTGCGGAAAGTGGTTTTGCAACACCAGCTCAAGTGCGGAGAGTGGTTTTCAACGCCAGCACAAGTGCGGAAAGTGGTTTTGCAACATGAACAAAAGTGCAGAATGTGGTTTTCAACACTAATACAAGTGTGGAAAGTGGTTTTTTCAATACTAGCACATGTGTCAAACATGGTTTTCAATGCCAGCACAAGTGTGCAAAGTGGTTTTGCAACACGAACACAAGTGCAAATAGTGGTTTTCAATGACAGCACAAGTGCGGAAAGTGGTTCTGCAACACTAGCTTAAGTGCGGAAAGTGGTTTTAAACGCCAGCACAAGTGCAATAAGTGGTTTTGCAACACTAACCCAATTGCACTCCTGCGAGTGTTGCAAACCACAATTCGCATTTTTGTTAGTGTTGCAAAAACCACTTTCCGCGCTCGTGCTCATGTTGAAAACCATGTACCGCACTTGTGCTGGTGTTGCAAAACCACTTCTTTCACTTGTTATTGTTGCAAAAACCACTTTCCGCACTTGAGCTGGTGTTGCAGAACTACTTTCCGCACTTGTGCTGGCATTAAAAACCACTTTTCACACATGTGCTAGTATTGCAAAATGACTTTCCGCACTTGTGCTGGCGTTGAAAACCACTTTGCACTTCTGCTGGTGTTGAAAACCACTTTCTGTGCACCTGTTAGTGTTCAAAACCACTTTTTGCACTTGTGCTGGCGTTGAAAACCACTCTCCGCACTTGAGCTGGTGCTGCAAAACCACTTTCCACACTAATACTGGCATTGAAAACCACTTTTCACACATGTGCTAGTATTGCAAAACCACTTTTCTCACTTGTGTTGCAAAACCACTTTTCGCACTTGTGCTGGCGTTGAAAACCACTCTCCGCACTTGAGCTGGTGTTGCAAAACCACTTTCCACACTAATGCTGGCATTGAAAACCACTTTTCACACATGTGCTAGTATTGCAAAACCACTTTCCGCACTTGTGCTGGCGTCGAAAACCACTTTTCGCACTTGGATTAGTGCTGAAAAGCACTTTTTGCTCTTATGCTAGAGTTGAAAACCACTTTTCGCGCTCATGTTACTGTTGCAAAACCACTTATTGCACTTGTGCGAGTGTTGTAAACCATTATTCGCATTTGTGTTAGTGTTGCAAAAACCAATTTCCACACTTATGCTGGTGTTGAAAACCACTGTGCGCACTCGTGCTCATGTTGAAAACCACTTTTCGCACTTGTGTTATTGCTGCAAAAACGAATTTCCGCCCTCGTGCTGCCGTTGAAAACCACTTATCGCACTTGTGCTCATGTTGCAAAACCACTTTCCGCACTTGAGCTCGTGTTGAAATCCACTTTCCGCACTTGAACAAGTGTTGCAGAACCACAACATAAGTGTGTTTATTGGTTTTGCAACACTAACACAAGTGCAAAAAGTGGTTTACAACACGAGCACAAGTGCAAAAAGTGATTTTCAACACTAACGCAAGTGTGGAAAGTGGTTTTGCAACACGAGCAAAAGTGTGGAACGTGGTTTTAAACAACAACATGACGGCGAAAACGGGTTTTGCAACACAAGCGCAGGTGCAATAAACAGTTTTCAACGCCAGTATGAGTGCGGAAAGTGGTTTTTGCAACACCAACACAAGTGCAAAAATTGGTTTTCAATGCCAGCAAAGTGCGGAAAGTTGTTCTGCAACACTAGCTCAAGTGCAGAAAGTGGTTTTCAACACTAGCACATGTGCAGAAAGTGGTTTTCAACACTAGCACATGTGCGAAAAGTGGTTTTCAACATTAGAATGAGTGCGAAAAGTGGTTTTCAACATTAGAATGAGTGCGAAAAGTGGTTTTCAACACGATCACAAGTGCGAAATGTGGTTTTCAACGCTAACACAAGTGTGGAAAGTGGTTTTCAACATGAGCACAAGTGCGATAAGTCATTTTCAACACTAACAAAAGTGCAAAAGGTGTTTTTCAACACTAGCACAGGTGCGAAAGGTGGTTTTGCAACACTGGCGCAAGTGCGGAGAGTGGTTTTCAACGCCAGCACAAGTGCGAAAAGTCGTTTTGCAACATTAGCAAGTGAGCCAAGTGGTTTTGCAACACTAACATAAGTGCAAAATGTGTTTTGAACACTAACAGGTGCGCGGAAAGTGTTTTCGTACACGTGCTGGTGTTGAAAACCACTTTCCACAATTTTGCTGTTGTCGAAAACCACTTTCCGCACATGTGCTGGTGTTGAAAACCACTTTTCGCACTCGTGTTCGTATTGGAAACCACTTTTCCCACTTGTGTTAAAGGTGAAAAACCGCTTTTCGCACTTGTGTTCGTGTTGAAAAACAACTTTTTGGCAATCAAGCTAGCATTGAAAAACGACTTTTCGCACGTGTTAGTGGTGATAACCGCTTTTCCCCACTTGTGTTAATGTGGGAAAACCACTTTTCTCAATCATGTTAGTGTTGAAAAACCACTTTTAGCACTTGTGTTAGTGTTGAAATATTAGGCCCTCTTGCAGCAAAGCTGCCCCAAACCATAATATTCCCACCACCATGCTTTACAGTTGGTATCAGGTTCTTGTGGTCAAATGCTTTCTTTGGTTTTTGCCAAACATGTCTTCTGGTACTGTGGCCAAATAGCTCTACATTTGACTCATCTGTCCAGAGCACATTGTTCCAGAAGTGCTGGTCTTTGCCTAGGTGTTCATTGGCAAACTTTAGTCTTGCCCTGATGTTCTTTCTGGACAGCAAAGGTTTCCTCCTGCAACACCTCCCATGTAGATCAAATTTGTGCAGCCTCTTTCTCATGGTTGACATGTGCACTTTGACATCAACAGTGGCAAGAGCTACCTGAAGGTCCCACGATGACATTCTGGGGTTCTTAGAGACTTATTTCAGCATCTTGTGGTCTGCTCTCGGGCTGAACTTGCTGTGGCGGCCTGGCCTGAACAAGTTGGCAGTTGTTTGGAATCTTCTCCACTTGTAGATGATCTTCCGGACAGTCGATTGATTGATTTCAAATTGTTTGGAGATATTTTTTAATCCCTTCCCAGACTCGTAGGCATATATAACCTTCTTTCTGAAGGCCTCAGAGAGCTCTTTTGATCTAGGCATTGTGACGCCGCACACTTCAACAACAAAGAGCAAACCAAACGAAATGTCTGAGGTTTAAATAAGACAGGTTCCTCCAAGATGCTCTCTAGCGATGTACTAATCATTTGCACCTGAGCTGGTGCACCTGATTCTAATTTTAGGTATTTGAAGTAGTGATAAATGTAGGGGTGTACTTACTTTTTTCACATGCGAAATTTGCATTTATGTTTATTTAAGTTATACAATGGACTACAAAATGTAAATGTTTCATGATATTTGTTATATTATATCACCTTTATCTATCAATATTGTTGAAATTAAGATCAAATAGCTGTATGTTGAAATATGTTGAAAAAGTCAAAACTTTACATGGGGTGTACTTACTTTTTCACGTGACTGTACGTCTTTCGGAAGAGACTGAGGGGGAGTGAAGGGAAGCCTACCGGATGTTCCGTGAGCTGAGGACACCCACAGAGCTTTTCTCTTTTGCCAATTGCACCACAAACGTGAAGCAAGATAAAACCTGTGTAAGGACTCAACAAGAATAGTTAGGTCCTTATCATTCTTCATGATTACACAGACATCATCAGCATATGCTGATACCATGATGTGGTTCTCTTCTGCAGAAGGCACAAACCCGGAAAGAGAGGCTCTCAGACTTATGAGTCGTGGCTCAAGAGAAAGACCCTGACAAAGGACAGCCTTGCAGAACACCCCACTGAACCTGAATGGGTGAACAAAGGCGATTATTTACTTTGCACAAACTAAATATATTGTTGTATAACAATTTCACAAAGCCCATAAACTTTTCACCAAAACCAAACTTTTGCAGAACATGAAACATGTAAGTGTGATCAATGCTATCAAAAGCCTTTTCAATGTCTAGGAAAATCAACCCAAGCCCCTCTTCCTCCTTGAGGCCACAGTCAATCAAGTCTCTAATTAAAAAGACATTATCAGAGATTGATCTTCCCGGAATGCTGTCACTCTGATCAGGATGAACAACAGTGCCAATGACGGCCTTTAGCCGATTGGCCAACAATTTGGAAAAAGGTTTGTAGTCAGAACACAGTAATGAGATGGGGCGCCAGTTCTCTATCCGACGGAGATCACCACCTTTTGGGAGAAGGCATACCACTGCTCTTCTACAGATGAGAGGTAGTATGCCAGAGCGTAGGCTTTCTTGTAGCACCAGCAGTACTTCTGAACATAAAATGTCCCAAAACGCTGCAAAAAATTTCACTGGAAGGCCGTCGATCCCAGGGGCTTTTCCATGTTCAAAGCTATGCAAAGCTGTGCTTAGCTCCTCCAAAGTAACGGCTCTTCAAGACCTTGACACTGGTCGCAACTCAACGAAGGCAGGTAATTTGTCATATCATCAACCATATCTTTGCACACAGATTTCTCCACAAATAAACCAGAAAAAACCTTTTCACAAGCATCTTAACATCACTTTCATTTTGTGTAATATTCCCCTTAGCATCTAACAAGGAAAACATTTGCCTTTGGGACTTCTTAACCCCTTCTAACTGGAAAAAAAGCTTTTGTTTGGGTTGTCAGAGAACTTCACATTTTGGATTCTGAGTCTAACTGATATCCCCATTACTTTTTCATGAATCAGTTCTCTTAAATAAGCTTTTTTTCTCCAATAATAACTGAAGTTTCCTGCCATTTTGAGACTTAGCGAAGTCTTCCTCTAAGTCCAAGTGTAAAATTTCAGTTTCTAAGAGAGAAACAGCAATCTTACTCTTGCTTGTGGAAAAGGACTTAAAATATTGACAAAAGACGTGAATCTGGGCTTTCACGTTATCCCACCATAACTGAATAGAAGAGTGACAAGGTTTTCTTTGGATGAGTGTTTCCCAAAAACTACGAAAAGCATCCTTAAAAGAGCAATCCTCCAATAGGCTGGTATTGAAAGTCCAATACGCACTTTTACGAATTGACTGAGAAAAGGATAGACCAAGCACAACCCTAACCCTAACAGGTGGCGATCAGAGAAAGTAGAAGGGAAATGATTACAAGACACGAGTATGTTTCTAAAAGTGGAATTAATATACCATCTATCAAGCCTTGCAAGTGTTATTAACCCACTAGCACAACGGCACTGTAGTGAAATTATGTTTGCTCGGAATCCAAGGTGAACCCAGGGTGCTCGCTACGGAAGGGGCCGTCTATAAGAGCGGGACAACCGGGGCGTGCGGTCACTTCAGCGGGACTCACTGTGACATTATCCAGTAGTTGAATGGTATGTACGCCCCTCCCCAAATGCCGCGCTGCGCTAACCATGGTTAAATGGAAACTATCTTTGCTGCTCATGAATGCTCTGATTTGATACCTGTATGTATGTATGTATTTTCACAGGGTGTATTACCGATCTAAAATGATATTAAACCTACCCAGAGGTCAAGTCGTGTCTGAGCTTGATTTCCACGACACTTAATATCATTTTATTTCGCCGAATGGCTGCCCACCGGATGATCGTGGTGCTGATTCTCGGAGCCGACCCACACGCTGAAGGATCTGCTACGGCGTTTGCTCATAGGCGTTTACACCGCAACCGCTCAGCCGAGCTGAAGCGCCTCTACGTAACGACACGGAGCGCTGTGCACGGCCGGCGTCAACTCTCGCAGCGGAGACAGCCAACCGACTGCATCGATCGATCGCTTCGCGCAGGGGCCATGTCGTAAATTACTTAATCGTAATCCCTCTCCTGTCATCGCTCCTGCACTGCTCGCCTCGGAGAGGAATGCCCAGCGGAGGACCCGTCGAGCTAGCTCCAGCAACGGAGCTCCGACTACTCTCGCTGCCGGCCTGCCTCGAAAGAAGGGACGTCGCAAGCCTTTTTGCGGGACCGCGTCGTCAAAACGCGACCTGCTCTCATGCGACCCGAACGCCAGAGCAGGCGTGGCGGACTCCGGCTCGATGCCTGGAGCACGATGCTACTGGGCAACGTCCTGCGGTTGAAACCCCGTCGGAACGACGGACCCGCTTGGAGCCGCCGGCCTACCCGTCCGATCGCAGCTCGGAAGCACTAACGGCTCCGTCCGAGGGATTCATCCTAGATATGCGTGCCTCGGCCCGAGGTGAGATTCCTACGCGAGTGATGACGTCTCCCATGTCGGCTATGCCTCCACACGGACGGCACACTCCGACCACTCGCTACTCAGTGGCCCATCTACTCCGAGTCACATCTCTCTCACGACCGGCTCCACGCCGACCACTCGCTACTCTGTGGCCCATCTCCTCCGCGCGAACGCGCGCTGCTCGTCGGAATCACGCCGTGCCTCTCACGACCGGCTCCACTCCGACCACTCGCTACTCTGTGGCCCATCTCCTCCGCGCGAACGCGCGCTGCTCGTCGGAATCACGCCGTGCCTCTCACGACCGGCTCCACTCCGACCACTCGCTACTCTGTGGCCCATCTCCTCCGCGCGAACGCGCGCTGCTCGTCGGAAGCACGCCGTGCCTCTCACGACCGGCTCACCCCGACCACTCGATACCCGGTGGAACCACCTCCTCCACGCGAATCGACGTGCACTGCTCCCATCGCGTGCTACTATTCTGGGAGGCCCGCGATCCCATCCTGATTCCGATCACCTCCTACACGTGGCACCCTTCGCGTGGCACCGCACCGTCGCTGGAAGGAATCACTACAAATGCACGACGCGCCAGTTGCGCGCGCCGCCTCTTCACTGGATGGACCCCTTTGCATGCGGTTCCTCTCGCGGGCACTCTGTGAGGCCGGCGATTCTGATCGCGGCCCTCTCTGCGTTGCCGGCGATTCCTCGCTGCTCGTCGGATCCCCTCTTACACACGCATCACGCGCCGCACCGTCGCTGGATGGAATCCCTACTATGCACGACGCGCCCGTTGCGCGCGCCGCATCTTCGCTGGATTCCTCTCGCCGGCCCCACTGAGTAGGGGATCGCCCGGAAACGCCTCAATGGAGGCTCGCTTGGGCCCTGGCGAGGACTCGTCGCAGCACGGACGAGATTCTATGGACGTCGAGCGGGACCTTCATAGCCTTTCACGACACACGGGCATATGCTTCTAATGGTTGATCGTATACCTGACTACCATGTGTATTCTATAAGTGATCGTTCTTCTTCGTCCTTTGTTTTACTTGATCAAACGGCGTATGCGTTAACCACCTGCGACCATGTCAAAATGCTGTGCATGGAATGTATGTGGACCGAATGCTTTCATTCTTTTTTTTTATATACACCCCGCGTTTCACCCAATTATTTACTTCGATAAGCTGTTGGATTGCGTTGTATTGCGTTTATGTAGTGTTGGTGTAGAGGAGGCTTGACGGACTGAAAGGCCTCCTCTTCATCCTTCATGCTCGATGCACCTCATATGCGATGCTACTTCAGGGCGTCGTATGTGATCGCTCCTTAGACCCGACAGCCAGGCAGGCGGGGCGCTGCTTCGGGTCGTGCGGTCTGTCGCTGCCGGGCGTGCTCGCCATCTCGACTCGGCGTGCTCGCCCCTCGGCTCGGCGGGCTCGCCCGCTCTGGATCACCGGGCCGAGACGCGGCTTTCGGTTTCCCTCGTACGCGGTGCGCCCTAGATGATGCTTTCGCCGTCGGCCGGGTTCGTGTGCTGTGTGCCGATCTCGGGCTCGCTCGGGTGCTGCTGCGCGCGAGACGTTGGATTTCGGTGTGCTGCTTTGCTCCGTCTGGGGATGCCGTTCGGCTGGAGCTCGCCGTCAAACCCGCCCGACCTACTTGATGACGTCATCGACTGTATCACGCGTACGCTTTACAGCATCTTAGACGCGTTCGCTTCGCGGCGTCATTTCGCCCGCATTTCGTCATGACGCCCGACCTACTTGATGACGTCATCGACTGTATCACGCGTACGCTTTACAGCATCTTAGACGCGTTAGCTTCGCGGCGTCATTTGCGTAATGGCGTGCTTCCCGCGGTCTCATCGGGGATTCGTTACCTTTCTATGTACTAACTGTCCTTTACGTAACGACGTGTACAACGTACCGCGGCGCTCCCTCAGGGTCACCGCGGTGGGAGTACACGGTGACCTCGTGACATTGAGCGTCGCGCCCGACTCCCTCGTCGCCTGCGCATGTAACGAGGACACCGTACTGCGTGCTCGTCCTTGACTCTGGGCTCGTTGTTATCGGACAGAGCTCTTGCCTCGTACAGTTCGAGACTGCGAGACGCCTCGTCTGATTCCGTTTCCCTATGGCCCAGTCTGATTGTGACTCAGCCTGACCCAGACTGTGAAGGTCGTCTGTCTTCGGTATGCCGCGCGCTGCTGCATCCTCGGGGGGGTGGGGTCGGGTGCCTTACGGGTGCCTTACCAGATGTTTCGGCTACCTCGATAATCTTACGGTTTGTGGATATGTCCATATGACCGTGATTCCTAATCTGCAGCGCTTCCTTGGGGTCGCGCTGGTATCACTCATGTGCTCGAGGTTACGTGCGAATACTCCCTACGCACAATGGATAGATCTTCTGGGGTACACCGTGACCCATGGAGCGTCTGCGTCTGCGACCTTTTCTCGACATGGCCCTCCCTGTGATTGGGCCACCTCGCCCCTTTGTGGGGGCCCGGGTGGGTATTGTTGCTCGCCCGGGTGCCGTCCGGTCTACCGACTCCCACCTCGCCCTTGTGGATGGCGTCCATGGATGCTTTTGTGTCTTTGGGTCTTTGTGCGTGACTTTGAGTCCATGGATGGTCGATCCGAGCCATTCCATGAAGGTGTTGCATGGATGGTTTGGTCGGCCATCCGTGGATGGACAGTCCATCTGGGGAGATGGCTGACTTTGGGTCTCTGTGCCACTGCGTCCGTGGATGGTCGATCCATCCGCGGTCCGGCTGGATCCGTGCTGGATCCGTGCCTTGCAATGATGGCGTTGAATGGATGGATCGGTTGGACATCCGGGGATGGCCAATCCATCCGGGACATCTGACATGACAATCATCTCGACATCTAGACCATCCACCCGGGACAACGCTGGGACAAACATGGTTTGTCCAGCCGAGGCTCTCTCGGTCTGCCGATCTTATCCGATCCTCCGCACGCGCTGTGCCGCTGGACAGGATTGCCATATGCATCCCGGGGGTTCTGCACGCTTCGCTGGCTTCGGTCGTTTGAGCCATGCCGGTCGTCCAGACAGCCTTCAGAGGCTGCTCGTGTCTCGTGCGATCGCTGCCAACGGTAGATTTGCGTGTGAGTTTGCGTTTTGTAATGCGTATGGACTTTTGGGAGCCAGGGCAGGTACAGACTTACTGTAGTGCTTACTGTAATGACTCACTGTAGCGCCCTCCTGTCAAGTACTCTTACTTACTGTTAAGGGGGCTACTGCTTTATACATCTTCCACGTTTACACATCTTCCACATTGACACACCTTCCTGACATGTTGCCTTGCGACGAATGGACAGTCGCTCTTCGTCAGGCGCACCTTATGCCATGTGTTGCGTAACGCTAAGGTATACCTTATCCATCTAGCTGCTATGCCGACTACCCCTCGGGAAGACTCCTGCTACCCACGGGCTCATCGTCTTCTCCCTGGGTTGACCACTGCTTGCTCGGTTCGATATCTTCTTGACTGGGATATCCTCCACAATCCTGCTATTTCTGGGGATTGATGCTATCCCGGCTTACAGGTTGCAGTAACCCTGCCATCGACATGGATTGACGTGACCATTCGTTTATTGCTGATGCTTGGGCAACCTGCCGAGCGGCAGTATAGTTTTAACGGCGGGGAGAATGTAGTGAAATTATGTTTGCTCGGAATCCAAGGTGAACCCAGGGTGCTCGCTACGGAAGGGGCCGTCTATAAGAGCGGGACAACCGGGGCGTGCGGTCACTTCAGCGGGACTCACTGTGACATTATCCAGTAGTTGAATGGTATGTACGCCCCTCCCCAAATGCCGCGCTGCGCTAACCATGGTTAAATGGAAACTATCTTTGCTGCTCATGAATGCTCTGATTTGATACCTGTATGTATGTATGTATTTTCACAGGGTGTATTACCGATCTAAAATGATATTAAACCTACCCAGAGGTCAAGTCGTGTCTGAGCTTGATTTCCACGACAGGCACCATGTGTACTGAGATGTTGTAGGGTGCTGTATACGCCATGCGTCAAGTAGACCAAGTGATGAAAAACAATTCAATAAATCTTTATGAGATTCTGGAGGTGGTTCTGGTGTATTTCTATCTAAACTCGGTTCAAAGTTGCAATTGAAATCTCCTCCAATACAGATACAATGATCAAAGGCTACTGTGTGAAGGTAATTGGCCAGACGTGTGAAAAAATCTTTACGAGCTAAGCTGCTACTCGGAGCATATACATTGAGTAGGGTGAGGTGAAATCCTTGATAGACCACCTTTAAGGATGCTAAGTGTCCTATAACTATTTCATTAAAATTACAAGTCAGGAACAAACCCCGGACGAAGCAAGAAGGCAATTCCCGCAGAAACAGAGGACAGATTGCTAAAGAAACACTGCCCAGTATTAAGGCGAAGCCAGTCAGGCTGTGAAGTCTCTGTTATGTGTGTTTCCTGCAATAAACATATGTCGATATGTTTCTGAAACAATAAGTTTTTAACTTGGAGCTGACGTAAATGGTTAGCACCACCACCATTCATGTTTAAGGTGCCAAACAGCAAGCACTTCCTTCCTTTTCATGCCTTATCAAGGGGGGTTTAGCTGCTGTTGAGACAGTTCCAACCTTGCTTTTGTAATGAATTTCCTCAGTCGATGAATTTGTGCTTTTGTTACTTCAAAATCTTTAGAATTTCTAACTATACACTTTGCAGTCTGCATGAAGGAAAGCAAGTCAGGAAAATGTTTTTGAATCATAACATTTCGCTGCCTAAATGTCTCATTTAGAAAGGTCACAATAACCTCGGGGGGTATTTGTAACTGCTCAGATGACGACTGAGACGGCTCAGTCACCTCCATGTCATCATCTGAAGCAGACAGCCAGATAGCATTCCACCAGGTTCGTACATTTCACTTTGGACCTTTACCAACTCATTTATAGACTGGTCTTGGATCTGGGTGGGCCTGGGGAGGTCTACTTCGACATGAGACGGGGCTGTTACACCACCATCTTGTACAACTACGTCGGTGTCATGTATGAAGCTGCAAATATTCACCGTTGTATCCCTTCACCGTGACCGCATTGTATCCCTATGCCCCAGCTCGGATGGCGCCGCAGTTAATCGGGCCTGTATCAGCAGAGTCAATAAACGTGTGCTACAATCGATCGTAATCTGTCGAGATACCTTACATGGCGACGAGGATAAACATCTAGACTATGACTTATTTCGGCCTTATGGATGAATTCGACCCTCGTGAGGGAGATTTTGACAAGTATTCTGAGCGGTTGTCCTTTTACTTTGAGGCGAGCGTCATTGTGGCCGAAGCTCGGATGAAGGCCGTCTTCCTGTCCGTTTGCGGGGGAGAGACGTTCACATTCGTTAAAAACCTGATTCGTCCTCAGACAATCCAGGAGCTCACGTATGCAGAGCTCAAGGCCGCTTTGAAGGAACATTGTAATCCATCTCCTTCAGTCATCCTGAGTCGATTTAATTTTTACATGTGCAGACAGCAGCAAGGTCAGTCGATCGCAGACTTCATTGCACACCTCAAAAAACTGTCACATCTGTGTGAGTTTGGGGACAAGATTGATGACATGCTCCGTGATTTGCTGGTGGTTGGCATGTCCGATGACTGCACTCGTATACGCCTGCTTGCTGAGAGAAGACTGACGTTCCAAAATGCCAGAGACGCCGCCATTTCCATGGAAAGTGCTGAACGCAACGCTACAAGCATCGGTGCCACTCGCTCGTCTGGTACCAGCCCTGCTCTGAATCGGTTGGATCATGATCAGCCAAAACGTTGGAACAAGGCTCCTCGTCAGAAGCCAGTGCAGTCTCAAACACACAACAAATGTTTTCGGTGCAACGGAAAAGCACCCTCCGGAGACGTGTCGGTTCAAAGATGCAACCTGCCATTTCTGTTCGAAAACTGGCCATATTGCTCCAGCTTGCATCACTCGCAAATCAGGAAAAGGGAAAGCTGCTGCCAAGGAGATTCATCAGTTTATCGGTTTGGAGGAACCTGAGTTTGACCAGGTAAGCTCTGCTTCCAACAACTCAGAATCGTATGACCTGCTTCATATTGATTCTCACCTTAAGAGGGACCCTCTTCTTGCCACTGTTGTCGTCAACAATCGACCATTGCAAATGGAGGTCGACACTGGTGAGGCCGTCTCGCACATCAGCCATGCTGTTTTCACAAACCTGTGGAGTGATGCTGACCGACCCCATCTGAAACCTACTACCTATGGACTCTCCACCTATACAGGTGAGAAGATTGTTCCCTGCGGTACATGTGACGTCACGGTGGGCTACGATAACCGTGAGTTTCACCTACCCCTGATCGTCATTCCTGGAAAGGGCCCTTCCTTACTCGGCAGGAACTGGTTGAGCATAATTCGACTGAAGTGGAAAAGCATTCATCAACTCCGGGCAGCCAACGTTTCTCCTACCACAGCATACACACTCAAAAATGTGCTGGATACGTACCCGGATGTCTTCAAGGATGAGCTTGGAACCTTGAAAGGACATATGGCTAAACTCAGGGTTGACCAGGATGCCAATCCTATATTTTGCAGAGCTCGCCCAGTCCCTTTTGCCCTGCGGGAGCGGATTGACAAGGAACTGGATCATCTTGAAAATCTGGGCATCATCGAGCAAACCAATATGCCGAATGGGCCGGTCAAACTGTCACCCCGGGATTGTGAAAATGAAGTCACTCGCTAGAAACTATGTGTGGTGGCCGAATCTTGATGCTGATATCGAACATCATGTTCGACATTGTTACCCCTGCCAGAGCACCTGGAATACACCTGCGAAAGCGCCACTGCATCCCTGGGAATGGCCCAGCGAACCGTGGTATTGCCTACATCTCGATTATGCCGGGCCTATTGTTACGGATTAATGAATGTGGTTATGAGTATTGCTGTTGGTTCGAAGTATTCTAGATATTATGCGTATGGTGACTTAAGGGAACGGGTTGCTGTGAGTAAAATATTTAAAAGCGCTCCTGGTACAATGTGGAAAAAATCCGGATCGAGACCGGAAGAGGTGGAGCGAAGAAAAGGAGGGGGGAGGAGACCGGAAAGAAGTGGTGGTTGAAGCTCCGGGCCGAGCGTTCGCCGTACTGGGTGAGGGAACTTTGCGTCCTTGAAGGGAAGTTCAGTCGATAAGAAATATCACCGGAGTGCATGGAGCCGGTGTCGTCGGGTATTCTCCTTGAGGTTCCGGAGGATCCGGGCCTTGATAATCCGGGTTGGAGCGAAAGCCGTCCGTCATCTTGGCCCTGCGAGCACACAGCCGTGAACCGGCTTTCGTCATGTCGGCTGGACATTATTCCCTGGTGGATTGCCGGGAACGGCTGTGCCAGAAAGGGGCACATGAGAATTATACGGAGGCTCGCGGGTTGAACCGCAACGTGTACGTCGGAGCGCATCTTTGTGAGGTTCCTCGCCACCAATGTGTTGCTGGGGCTGAGCACGTGACCTCAGGGTCGTCTCGCTCGTCCACGCCTCAATTGACCACCGGGCCTCGACTCCCCGATCGCGGGAGCGCACAGAGACATTGGGACATCGCCTTGGAGGGGAGCAGAGACATTGGGGGAGGTGCCGTGAGTGGGGTTAAGGGGCTTGACAAGGATTTTCTCGTAAGATTTGAAAGTAGAGGTGATTGCCCCATTGCTGTATGGCTCTTTGTGTGGGATTTATAATATATTATGGTTTGTTTATAACCGGGTGTGGTTGCATCATTTGATTCAACTGTTTCGTTTGCTGGTTCCAGTGGGGGATAAAAACATCTTTCTGCCGGGGACCCTCTCGGGGTTCGGAGGTCCACTGAGACCAGGGGTAAGGGGGGGGGGGGGTTGACCCCGTAACACTATCAACGGCAGCATGATTCTAATAATTACGGACGCGCACACAAAATGGATTGATGCCTATGTGACGCGTGGTACTACGTCAGCCATTGTCATCGAAAGACTCAGATGCTGTTTCGCCACTCATGGTCTGCCCAGGATGATCGTGAGTGATAACGGTTCGTGTTTTTCCAGTACCGAGTTCGCCGAGTTCACACGTCGGAACGGCATCAAACATAAGTTTGTCAGCCCACATCACCAGGCTTCAAATGGCTTGGCCGAACGATCTGTGGGAATCATCAAATCCGGATTGCAGAAACTTCAGGAGGGAACCCTGGAAACAAAGCTTTCTCGTCTCCTGTTCAAATACCGCATCACGCCACAATCAACAACCGGTGCAGCTCCGTCTGAGTTATTGATGAAACGACACTTGAGATCGACACTTGACAATCTCAACCAGACATATCATCAAACGTTTATCAGAGCCAGCTTAATCAAAAGTTGGTGCACGATAAGTCGCCCAACAGTCGCTGTATCAACATTGGAGATCCAGTGTTTGCCCGAAATTTTGGTGCAGGTGCGACGTGGCTACTGGGGGACATCATCGAGAAGCCAGTTCCACTGTCCTGCGTGATTCACCTGCAGGACGGCCGTGAAATTCGTCAACATCAGGACCACATAACCTACCGTCACTGTGAGTCGATAGAGCCTGCAGCATCGTCACAGTCAGAACAACAGTTCGACCCGCCACTGCCGGAGATCGTCGTGGCTGCTCCAGCCGGCTCGGATGCCCCGAAAACCTCTGCGAACGCTACACCCTTCGTGGAGACCAAAGGAATCACCTCGGACTCTGTATCCACTGGTACACTGTGACACAAAGGAATCACCTCGGACTCTGTATCCACTGGTACACCGTGACCCAAAGGAATCACCTCGGACTCTGTATCCACTGGAACACCACCACCCAAAGGAATCACCTCGGACTCTGTATCCACTGGTACACCGTGACCCAAAGGAATCACCTCGGACTCTGTATCCATTGGTACACCGTGACACAAAGGAATCACCTCGGACTCTGTATCCACTGGTACACCGTGACCCAAAGGAATCACCTCGGACTCTGTATCCACTGGTACACCGCCACCCAAAGGAATCACCTCGGACTCTGTATCCACTGGTACACCGTGACGCTCAATGCGTGAGAGAAAAGCACCCGACCAGTTGAATCTTTGAAGATGTTTTTTTTTCACGTTGACACATTTTCTATTTTCACGTTCACACATGCTTTATTTTCACGTTGACACACGTTCTATTTTCACGTTGACACATGTTCTATTTTCACGTTGACACACATTCTATTTCCACGGTGACACATGTTCTATTTTCACGTTGACACATGTTCTATTTTCACGTTGACACATGTTCTATTTTCACGTTGACATAAGTTCTATTTTCACGTTGACACATGTTCTATTTTCACGTTGTCACATGTTATGTTCTATTTTCACGTATTTTGATTATTCTCATAATCGTTTGCACACATATTTTCACTTGTTTTGGAAATGTTGCTTTTGAAATGTCAATTCTGGAAATCTAGCACGTATTGCTCTTGGTAATTTTGGACTTAAAGGGGAGGATGTCATGTATAAAGCTGCAAATATTCACCGTTGTATCCCTACGCCCCAGCTCGGATGGCGCTGCAGTTAATCGGGCCTGTATCGGCAGAGTCAATAACGTGTGCTACAATCGATCGTAGTCTGTCGACATACCTTACAGTCGGGCACCCCTGTCGGAGCCACACAAACTGTATTCTGATCATTTGTTGCAGTGGGAACATTGGGAAGGATTGACGCACTATTTTGTTGAGGCTCAGGCAGTGGTGATGATGATGCTGATGGTGATTTGCCCTTACGTTCAACCAACGTGTCATCAATAATAATAGACCCTTTATTTGTACAACTATTTGATGGAACCGTACCACCTTGTGCACTTGGATTAAAATTCCATCATTGGAGGGTAATCCATCTTTTTCCTCACTACCTTGAGATTCCTCAGCTACTGCACCACTCGTTACCAGTACAACTACTTTGGGGGCATTAGTGGGGCCACGAGGAGTGGAGGCTCTACGTTTTTTTGCCACAATCACAAAACCCTCCTCACTCTGTAAGGACATTGTGTCAGCGGCAACATTTGAGACACTGGGTGTCACCTCCTCCACCACACGAGGTAGTGGGTTGTTAACCGTTTTACAATCTTGATCAACGTGGCCTGATTCCCCACACTTTGAACAAGAAGCTTTCGGACAAAATCTCTTTAAATGCCCAAACGCTCCAAAAAGAAAACATGTTAAGGTCGCTGATGAAGCGTATATTTGATAATCACGGTCATCAATTTTAATCTTAACGTGTGGCCCTGGGTGGGTTTCTCTCATCTCCTCTTCCTGTTCAGGCTGCAGTTCCCCAAGGCAGTGTTCTGGGCCCTGTGCTTTTTCTGGTCTTCATCAATGATCTCTCTGACTCTCTTGAAAATCCTCTCTATCTCTTTGCTGATGACTCCACTCTCTGCCACTCCATTCCTCATCCCTCAGATCGGCGGTCTGCGGCCTCCTCACTCTCTGCAGACCTGGACAAAATCACAGACTGGGCAAACACGTGGAACATGTCTTTCAATCCTAACAAATCTCACACTCTTACGATGTCTCTCCGAAAAGACCGACTGGACAACCCTCCCATCTACTTTCTGAATAATCCTCTCCAAGAAGTTCTGTCATTCAAGCTTTTGGGTCTCACTATCTGCCATGATCTTTCCTGGGAAAACCACCTTTCCAAGCTGGCCTCCAAAGCCAGTCGCCGACTGGGCATCCTCAGTCGTGCGAAGTCCTTCCTTGGCACACCTGAGCTCCTCACCACATACAAGGCTTTCATCCGCAGCTCAATGGAGTACTGCTCTCCCCTCTGGGCTGGTGCTCCTGCCTCACACCTAGCTCGTCTTCACGCTGTTGAAACCAAAGCGTTCAGAATCATTGGAATCTCCCGTGATGACGCTATCTCCGAGGGCCTTTCACTTAATCACCGCAGGCAGGTTGGTGGTCTTTCCGTCTTCTACCGACTCCTCTCCGGCCTTGCTCCCCCCAGCTCTCTCTAGGCTCTTTTCCCCCAAATATTCCTGCAGGTCGCACAAGATCTGCCTGCAACCCTCTTATGGTTAAACTGCCAAAATCAAGACTCTCTGCTCACCTTCACTCCTTCATTCCTCTTTTCTCCCACCTCTGGAACAAACTCCCTCACTCTCTTCAATCCCACTCCTCCCTCCAGGTCTTTAAAACGGCTGTTCACCACCATCTCTTATCTTCCCCAATCCAAAACCTTGATCTTTTCTACCCCCGCTAATTTCACCCCAAATCCACTTTTTTGAGGTGACTTTTGACTTCTTTCCTGGAAGTCCTTGGTGTCCTTGCGTTTTATACCTATCCTGCCTCCCCCCAAGCCCTCTCCCTCCCACACATCTCCCGATGTCCCTGCTCTCAAATGTTGTGTTTGTGTGCTTCCTCCCCTGCTCTCCCCATCTTGTCGACCGCTCCCCTTTTTATATACTTTGTTTGCTTGTTTGTTTGATTTGTCTGTTTGATAAATGTTAGCTCTGTCACAAGCCTCGACTCTGTATACAAAAAAAATAAAAAATAAAAAAAATCTTTAAACCCGTATCATCCCCGCGGTCTGGAAGAACCATGTGAAGCTGCCGTCGAAAGCTCATCACGTGCTTCGCTTTTTCATGGCGGCACCCGAGGGGGATCATCGAGATTCTCGAAACGATTGTACCATATCGAGACAAAACCGACATGAGTTTTTCATTGGACACAAAGGGAGGACAATTTGAAACGTTTATTTTCATTGCCGGGACATCCATCGGGGAGGCCATAACAAAGTGACCACTCTCTGTGGTTAACCCGGAACTCACGACATCGTGAACTAGATGCTCATCCGCAACGAAGACCACCACCTTCTGGTTCATACTTGACGCAGCACGTACATGTTCGATTCCGATAACCTCTCCAACCGCCAAGACGATCTCTTCGGTCGGAATCCCTTCAGGAGGGACACAAACCAGAGCATGTTTGCGGGTTAACGATTCGAACGCAGCGTCTTTCTGCGAACGAGTCGTCGCCATGACTAAAAACAAAGGAACTCCGTTTTACCCGAATAACTCGGGTTGAGGAGATTAAAAAGAAGAAAAGGAAAAGGTAATAATAATTAAACCAAACGAAAGAAAATAAATTTGATTTAAAGTGGAGCGTCTGTACTCCGGCAAGATGCCGGATTAACGACGACGAGAGAAAAAGAAAACGAAACCAAATTTTAGGCCGAGAAAAATATATTTCCGGTCTCTGGTCAGCGCGCGCATCGATTTTGACCCTGCGCGTCAACAATTTTTTTTTTTTAATTTCCAACGGTACCTACAACAGCGCACGCCTGTTGTTGCTGGGCCGGCGCGCTATCTCGGGAAATACGGGTCTGTGAGGGTCGCCCATGGTATCGACGTTCGCGCATGCTTCCCCCTACAAAACTACGTTTAGTTTGTCCCAATCCAACCAGCCGTTCCAAAGATATGAGTAGTTTTGTGTGCCGTGCCGTCATGAATCAAATCGGCTGGATATTGTCATTTATTGAAACGAAGACGTTCTTTGTCGGGTTCGTGTGAAGCAACCAGAAAGCCTAGAGAGCTGCGGGTGGTCTTATCTCGTTAGTTAGGCCTGGGTCCTATCTCGTTTGTCATGGATATGTAGGTGTCTGTGATAATCTGGTGGACTGGGAGAAGAGATCGTGGGAGACCATCGGCCTGTTAGACCACATGCGCATGCGCAGTGTTGACGCGATCGACGCATTGGAATGTTTGACGATGCGGCGAGGCGATCTCGAGATCGAAATGGCAGTCTTTCATATGCTTGAAGAACTTAATGATTTTCAGAATAAATACATTTTAAAATAACTTAAGCTTGTGTTCATTATTTACAAAAAGGCCTACCAGTCCCATTGGCTGTCTTTAATTTCTCTCTGGACGGCGCCACGGCAGATGAGGAGGACCGCAAGGCATGGGGACACAAAAAACACCTCTATATGTGCAATCCATGCTTTTCCCAAAAAAAAAAAAAAAAAAAAACCGCATCGCCGCATCAATTCTGGAACTTTGGTCTGACCAGAGACCAGCAATATATATTTTTCGGCCTAATATCGCGATTTTTTTTTTTTTTTGTATACATAATCGAGGCTCGTGAAAGAGCTAACATTTATCACACAAACAAATCAAACAGACAAACAAACAAAGTACATAAAAAGGGGAGCGGTAGACAAGATGGGGAGAGAAGGGGAAGCACATAAACACAACATTTGTGAGGGACACTGGGAATGTGTGTGAGGGAGAGGGCATGGGGGGAGGCGGCGTGGGAAGGGGGGGGGGGTGGCAGAAGTATAAAACACAAGGACACCAAGGTCTTCCAGGAAATAAGTTGGTATTTCAAAAAAGAGGATTTGGGGTGAAAATTAGCAGGGGTAGAAAAGATCAAGGTTTTGGATGGGGGAAGATAAGAGATGGTGGTGAACAGCTGTTTTAAAGACCTGGAGGGAGGAGTGGGATTGAAGGGAGTGAGGGAGTTTGTTCCAGAGGTGGGAGAAAAGAGGAATGAAAGAGTGAAGGTGAGCAAAGAGTCTTGATTTTGGCAGTTTAACCATAAGAGGGTTGTGCGACCTTTAGATCTCTTCAATCTTGTGCGACACAGATCTTGTGCGACCTTTAGGAATATTTGGGGGACAGAGCCCAGAGAGAGCTGGAGGAGCAAGGCCGGAGAGGAGTCGGTAGAAGACAGAAAGACCACCAACCTGCCTGCGGTGAGTAAGTGAAAGGCCCTCGGAGGTAGCTTCATCACGGGAGATTCCAATGATTCTGAACGCTTTGGTTTCAACAGCGTGAAGACGAGCTAGGTGTGAGGCAGGAGCACCAGCCCAGAGGGGAGAGCAGTATTCCATTGACCTGCGGATGAAAGCCTTGTATGTGGTGAGGAGCTCAGGTGTGCCAAGGAAGGACTTCGCATGACAGAGGATGCCCAGTCGGTGACTGGCTTTGGAGACCAGCTTGGAAATGTGGTTTTCCCAGGAAAGATCATGGCAGATAGTGAGACCCAAAAGCTTGAGTGACAGAACTTCTTGGAGAGGATTATTCAGAAAGTGGATGGGAGGGTTGTCCAGTCGGTCTTTTCGGAGAGACATTGTAAGAGTGTGAGATTTGTCAGGATTGAAAGACATGTTCCACTTGTTTGCCCAGTCAGTGATTTTGTCCAGGTCTGCAGAGAGTGAGGAGGCTGCAGACTGCCGATCTGAGGGATGAGGAATGGAGCGGCAGAGAGTGGAGTCATCAGCAAAGAGATAGAGAGGATTTTCAAGAGAGTCGGAGAGATCATTGATGAAGACCAGAAAAAGCACAGGGCCCAGAACACTGCCTTGGGGAACTCCAGCCTGAACAGGAAGAGGAGATGAGAGAAACCCATTCAGGGCCACACGTTGACTACGACTAGAGAGGAAGTCCACCAGCCATGCGTGGAGATTTCCATGGATACCAAAGGAGGAGAGTTTGGTGAGCAGAGCGGGGTGCCAGACCGTATCGAAGGCACGTGATATGTCGAGGGAGACAGCTCTAATTTCCTGCTTGGCATTGAGGACCTCCATCCATTGTTGAATGCGATAACCACCGCCCAGAACGGTGAAAGGCCTACGGCCAATGCCTCCAAATAGCTTCTGTCTTTCTCTTTCTCTTTCTCTCTTTCTGTCTCTGTCTCTGTCTCTTTCTCTGTCTCTGTCTCTGTCTCTGTCTCTGTCTCTGTCTCTGTCTCTGTCTCTGTCTCTGTCTCTGTGTCTGTCTCTGTCTGTCTCTGTCTGTCTCTGTCTGTCTCTGTCTGTCTCTGTCTGTCTCTGTCTGTCTCTGTCTCTCTCTCTCTGACAAAGAGAGGAAAACACGGGGAAAACTCCACAAACACGTACAAGACACAAAGGGAGTGAAATGGGGATAGGAAAGACAACAACACAGCACTCACACACCGCCGCCATAACGTCACACACAAATCGCAACAGCCGGTGTCACAAAACAGATCCGCCCCCAAAACAGATCCACCCCCCAGCGATTCTGTACCGGTACAGATTCGCCCCCCTCGAAATAGATTAGCCCCCCTGCCACGAAATAGACTCTCCGCCGTGATAAAATCGCCCCCTCATAATATATATGTACATGTTTCAGCAGATATTCAAACTTAGAAAAAAAAGTGTAACAATTGTATGGCTCTTGGTGATTGTGGAAGAGTTCTTTTACAATTAATCTACAACTAGAGCAACAGAATATTGGTGTAACCCAATAAAAATAAAACCATAATAACGATAAAAATAAATAAAAATAACCAAAAATAACATAAAAAGAACCTAAAATAACCATAAAAATAACCATAAAAATAACCATGAAATAACCATAAAACCATAAAACCATAAAACCATAACCAAAATAAAAATAAACCAATAACAATCTATCAATAATTACTATATGAAGTGTTCAAGTATGACTTAAAAAGATTGAGAAAATGTGCAAGTCCGCACTCAATCAATTCCCCAAACAATATTAGTCGTACTTTTATCACGTCCCCTCTTGTAAACCAATATTTCCATATGTATATTTATATATCCGCAAACGAGAATGGGGGGGGGGGGGGCGATTCTATTCTGATGGGGGCGAGAAACGTATCCGTCGGGGGGCGAGTTTATACTGGTACAGATTCGCCTGGGGAAGAGTTTATAAGGGGGCAGATTTATTTTGCAACACCGGCAGGGGGCGAGAGAGAGAAAGAGAAAGAGAAAGATAAAGAGAAAGAGAAAGAGAAAGAGAGAGAGGTGGACAGGTGATGTAAAGGAGATGTTATCTGGCCTGTCATTGAAGGCTTCGTCTTCATGATGACAGTTCAAGTTGTGCATCTTGTTTGACAAAATGTTGATCATTATGTTTCTATAAGAGCTTCCCTGGTGTGAAGGCTTCAACATAGTGGGATGTGAAATTATTCAATGTGTAATAGTATTGTCGTGTGATTCCCTCAGGTGAACACCACAGGGATCACGAATGGCCAAAAGCGAGCTTTAAACTCTGAAGCATTCAGTTCAATTGCGGACTTTACTATATAGCGCGGAAGGAAAGAAAGGGAAAAGGGGAGGATCCCACCGGGTAGTCTTCAACCTGCAGAAAATAACTCAAACAAAAACCGGGTTTAGAAATGTACAAGGAAAATAACAAAAGGATTTATTAAAACGGATTCAGATAACAAGAAAACGCGAGGGTAAAACTAAATTCCTATGGGATCCTTCACACCAGACTTATAACATGGACAAATGAGGAATAAAAGAACTGGAAAATAATGGTGTGTAGTTTAATTCTGGCACTCAACTCAAAATGGTGCCTCGTCAGCAATCGTCCAGGCCCCAGCGCGCAGTCTTGACGCGGCTTTGGTGTTGGCGGGAAACCGCTCGTCGTTTGGCGCACACGCACAAAACCAGGCCTCGCTGCACGGTCCGTCTCGGACAGCAGGTGCGCAACTTCCCTCCTCAGCCACGTCGGCCTCCATTCGCCTCGCACGCCAAAGGATGGTGTCAGCAAGAGTGTCGAGGACCAGGGGTGAGCGAGAGGCAGGAACGTCGAGGGTCAGAGGAAGATACGAGAGGTGAGGAAGGGCAAGAGATCGTCGAGGGCAAGATCAAAGCGTGAAGGGCGAACGGCAAGTGGGAAAATGTCGGTCCTCGAGTTCTTTTATCGTCAGGGTCGTGACGTCATCAGCGCTTCTCAACCAATCAGCGCGCCGAGTCTTGCTCACCTCTGACGTCATCGGTGGTCCTTGCCAATTGGTGCTCTGCTTTCTCCTCGGCCTTCCTTCCACCAATCAGCGGGTAGCTTCTTGCTCCACCCTGGCCAATCACGGCTCCTCGGGGCGTGTCTTCGGCCTGCTTGTCTTCCGTGGCGATGTAGCTGGTGCATCCAAATGGCCGTGCTCAGAACTGGCTTCCTGTTGGTTTTATGGTTATTATTTAGTGCAATTAATGGGCATTTCCTCACTAGTTTCTATGGTCGGTTTCTAGTCATAATAACTTGCCAAAAAGGACAAAGGATGTAAATCACATAGGGATAATAGGACTTACAAGGGATAATTTATCCTTATGCCCTAAGCTAGCTAACATGCCCCACCCCCTATTGACGGGGACAAAGATACACCTTACTCCGACATTCGGCTAAACATAACTTATTACATGGTGATGGTTCTTACCCGACATCCGGGGCATGATACCTACACAAATCTACCTGACTCTACATATCACTACCCCACAAACATAATAGTATTATCACAAACAAGGCCACTTGTTGTAATATGAATTAATGATGTAATCGTCACATGTAAAAAAACAAGACTTCTAACATTGCGCTAATTTTCCAATTGGAATCTCTTTGGCCTGGGAATGATCAGCACGTTCTCTTATATCCTGCTGTTTCACACGTTCTTACCTCCCTCAGTCACCACCCCCCTCTCCACCAACACACACACACACACAAATCAATTTTTTAAAACAAACACCAAGCAAAATGAAACAAATATACTGCAAGAGGGAAATACCTGGTGGTTCATTTTCCTGTAAATTGCTAATTCATAATGAATTTGATTGCAATTGCTGAGTAATTTATATAATGCAAACCATTACGTTTTTTTTGTTTTTTTTTTACTCTACAGGGTGAATCGTAAGTCCCAGGACATTGTTTTAGCTGCTTATAGAAGATTTGTTTATACCGTATACCAGGGTGAGCCATAAGCCGCAGGAATAACAAGAAGAAAATGACATAAAATGTTAAAGACCCCCGCCGGAGTTTTAGTAATTTTGCTGTACGGAGTTAAAGTCCATCAGTCGGCCATCTTTGATTGGATTACAAAAAAAATCTTCTGTATAAGTATACACTCATGTATTGTCTTTGTGCCAAGTTTGAAGAAAATCGGTCCATGCATGTCTGAGAAATGGATGAGGACACGTTTAAGTAACAAAATGTCTGCCAGTCGGCCATCTTGGATCTGATCTCGAAAAAAATGGCATGCATATGTAGCACATCATTCATTATGTGTGCCAAGTTTGAACAAGATCGGTAAATGCATGTCTGAGAAATGATTGACGACGTGTTCAACATTGAGTTTTTTTTACAACTGAAATGGCCGCCAGTCGGCCACCTTTGATCGCATCATGAAACAAAATGATGTGCACATGTACACCATCATGTATTGTCTTTCTGCCAACTATGAACAAAATCGGTCCATACATCTCCAAGATATGGTTGCAGACGCACGGACGGACAGACGAGACCAAATCCATAAGCCCCCGTTTCGGACTAAGTCCAACATGGGCTAATATTACAGTAATAATAGTAATACATAACAGGAATAATAAAAACAACATATTACAGCAACACAATATTACAATACATCCTTAGATATCGAGGGCATCCATATGATGTCATGGCACAACGTGTGTTTTCTCCACCTGTTGGAATTTTTACTGAGGTGAATATTCCGAAGCAATGTTGGAATTTTTCTGGAAGCTCAGCAGTTGTGAGATTTGGCAGGGAGTGGGTGAATATTCTGACCCAATGTTGGAATTATTCCTGGAAGCTCAGCAGTTGTGTGAGATTTGGCAGGGAGTGGGTGAATATTCTGACCCAATGTTGGAATTATTCCTGGAAGCTCAGCAGTTGTGAGATTTGGCAGGGTGTGGGTGAATATTCTGACCCAATGTTGGAATTATTCCTGGAAGCTCAGCAGTTGTGTGAGATTTGGCAGGGAGTGAGTGAATATTCTGACCCAATGTTGGAATTTTTCTGGAAGCTCAGCAGTTGTGTGAGATTTGGCAGGGTGTGGGTGAATATTCTGACCCAATGTTGGAATTATTCCTGGAAGCTCAGCAGTTGTGAGAGATTTGGCAGGGAGTGGGTGAATATTCTGACCCAATGTTGGAATTATTCCTGGAAGCTCAGCAGTTGTGTGAGATTTGGCAGGGTGTGGGTGAATATTCTGACCCAATGTTGGAATTATTCCTGGAAGCTCAGCAGTTGTGTGAGATTTGGCAGGGTGTGGGTGAATATTCTGACCCAATGTTGGAATTATTCCTGGAAGCTCAGCAGTTGTGAGAGATTTGGCAGGGAGTGGGTGAATATTCTGACCCAATGTTGGAATTATTCCTGGAAGCTCAGCAGTTGTGTGAGATTTGGCAGGGTGTGGGTGAATATTCTGACCCAATGTTGGAATTATTCCTGGAAGCTCAGCAGTTGTGAGATTTGGCAGGGTGTGGGTGAATATTCTGACCCAATGTTGGAATTATTCCTGGAAGCTCAGCAGTTGTGAGAGATTTAGCAGGGAGTGGGTGAATATTCTGACCCAATGTTGGAATTATTCCTGGAAGCTCAGCAGTTGTGAGATTTGGCAGGGTGTGGGTGAATATTCTGACCCAATGTTGGAATTATTCCTGGAAGCTCAGCAGTTGTGTGAGATTTGGCAGGGAGTGGGTGAATATTCTGACCCAATGATGGAATTATTCCTGGAAGCTCAGCAGTTGTGTGAGATTTGGCAGGGTGTGGGTGAATATTCTGACCCAATGTTGGAATTATTCCTGGAAGCTCAGCAGTTGTGTGAGATTTGGCAGGGAGTGGGTGAATATTCTGACCCAATGTTGGAATTATTCCTGGAAGCTCAGCAGTTGTGAGATTTGGCAGGGAGTGGGTGAATATTCTGACCCAATGTTGGAATTATTCCTGGAAGCTCAGCAGTTGTGAGAGATTTGGCAGGGTGTGGGTGAATATTCTGACCCAATGTTGGAATTATTCCTGGAAGCTCAGCAGTTGTGTGAGATTTGGCAGGAAGTGGGTGAATATTCTGACCCAATGTTGGAATTATTCCTGGAAGCTCAGCAGTTGTGTGAGATTTGGCAGGGAGTGGGTGAATATTCTGACCCAATGTTGGAATTATTCCTGGAAGCTCAGCAGTTGTGTGAGATTTGGCAGGGTGTGGGTGAATATTCTGACCCAATGTTGGAATTATTCCTGGAAGCTCAGCAGTTGTGTGAGATTTGGCAGGGAGTGGGTGAATATTCTGACCCAATGTTGGAATTATTCCTGGAAGCTCAGCAGTTGTGAGATTTGGCAGGGAGTGGGTGAATATTCTGACCCAATGTTGGAATTATTCCTGGAAGCTCAGCAGTTGTGAGAGATTTGGCAGGGTGTGGGTGAATATTCTGACCCAATGTTGGAATTATTCCTGGAAGCTCAGCAGTTGTGTGAGATTTGGCAGGGAGTGGGTGAATATTCTGACCCAATGATGGAATTATTCCTGGAAGCTCAGCAGTTGTGAGAGATTTGGCAGGGTGTGGGTGAATATTCTGACCCAATGTTGGAATTATTCCTGGAAGCTCAGCAGTTGTGTGAGATTTGGCAGGGAGTGGGTGAATATTCTGACCCAATGTTGGAATTATTCCTGGAAGCTCAGCAGTTGTGTGAGATTTGGCAGGGTGTGGGTGAATATTCTGACCCAATGTTGGAATTATTCCTGGAAGCTCAGCAGTTGTGTGAGATTTGGCAGGGAGTGGGTGAATATTCTGACCCAATGTTGGAATTATTCCTGGAAGCTCAGCAGTTGTGTGAGATTTGGCAGGGAGTGGGTGAATATTCTGACCCAATGTTGGAATTATTCCTGGAAGCTCAGCAGTTGTGAGAGATTTGGCAGGGTGTGGGTGAATATTCTGACCCAATGTTGGAATTATTCCTGGAAGCTCAGCAGTTGTGTGAGATTTGGCAGGGAGTGGGTGAATATTCTGACCCAATGATGGAATTATTCCTGGAAGCTCAGCAGTTGTGCGAGATTCGGCAGTGAATGGGTGAATATTCCGAACCGATGTTGGAATTTTACTGGAAGCTCGGCAATTGTGGAAGAATTGGCAGGGAATGGATGAATATTACGAAGCAATGTTGGAATTTTACGAGGAGCTCAGCATTGTGTAAGATATGGCAGTGAATGGGTGAATATTCCAACCCAATGTTGAATTGTTACTGGAAGCTCTGCAGTTGTGTGAGATACGGCAGGGAATGGGTGAATATTCCAAAGCAATGTTGGAATTTTACTGGGAGCTCAGCATTGTGTAAGATCTGGCAATGAATGGGTGAATATTCCAACCCAATGTTGAATTGTTACTGGAAGCTCGGCAGGCAATTGTGTGAGATACGGCAGGGAATGGGTGAATATTCCAAAGCAATGTTGGAATTTTACTGGGAGCTCAGCATTGCATAAGATCTGGCAGTGAATGGGTGAATATTCCAACCCAATGTTGAATTGTTACTGGAAGCTCGGCAGTTGTGTGAGATACGGCAGGGAATGGGTGAATATTCCAAAGCAATGTTGGAATTTTATTGGGAGCTCAGCATTGTGTAAGATCTGGCAATGAATGGGTGAATATTCCAACCCAATGTTGAATTGTTACTGGAAGCTCGGCAGTTGTGTGAGCTACGGCAGGGAATGGGTGAATATTCCAAAGCAATGTTGGAATTTTACTGGGAACTCAGCATTGCGTAAGATCTGGCAGTGAATGGGTGAATATTCCAACCCAATGTTGAATTGTTACTGGAAGCTCGGCAGTTGTGTGATATACGGCAGGGAATGGGTGAATATTCCAAAGCAATGTTGGAATTTTACTGGGAACTCAGCATTGCGTAAGATCTGGCAGTGAATGGGTGAATATTCCAACCCAATGTTGAATTGTTACTGGAAGCTCGGCAGTTGTGTGAGATACGGCATGGAATGGGTGAATATTCCAAAGCAATGTTGGAATTTTACTGGGAGCTCAGCATTGCGTATGATCGGGCAGTGAATGGGTGAATATTCCAACCCAATGTTGAATTGTTACTGGAAGCTCAGCAGTTGTGTGATATACGGCAGGGAATGGGTGAATATTCCAAAGCAATGTTGGAATTTTACTGGGAGCTCAGTCAGCATTGTGTAAGATCTGGCAGTGAATATGAATGAATGAATGATCGTTTTAAGGCCAATTTCCCTGCTAGAGCGGGGGTTAGCCTTGCGAGCCCCATGACAATCATGGTTCCCTGTTTGAGGCAATGTTTTTATGGCCGGATGCCCTTCCTGACGCCAACCCTTGGTGACGCTCTTATGATGCGCAGGGAAATATGAGTGAATATTCCAACCCAATGTTGAATTGTTACTGGAAGCTGGGCAGTTGTGTGAGATACGACAGGGAATGGGTGAATATTCCAAAGCAATGTTGGAATTTTACTGGGAGCTCAGCATTGCGTAAAATCTGGCAGTAAATGGGTGAATATTCTGACCCAATGTTGGAATTTTACTGGAAGCTCGGCAGTTATGTGAGATACGGCAGGGTGTGGGTGAATATTCCGAAGCAATGTTGGAATTTTACTGGGAGCTCAGCATTGCGTAAGATCTGGCAGTGAATGGGTGAATATTTTGACCCAATGTTGGAATTTTACTGGAAGCTCGGCATTTGTGAAATAATCGGCAGGGAATGGGTGAATATTCCTATGTAATGTTGAATTGTTAATTGAAGCTCGGCAGTTTTGTGAGATTCCGCAGTGAATGCGTGAATATTCCGACACAATGTTGGAATTATTCCTGGAAACTCGGCAGTTGTGTGAGATACGGCAGTGAATGGGTGAATATTCCTATGTAATGTTGAATTGTTAATTGAAGCCCGGCAGTTTTGTGAGATTCCGCAGTGAATGCGTGAATATTCCGACCCGATGTTGGAATTGTTCCTGCAAGCTCGGCAGTTGTGTAAGATTCGGCAGGGAATGGGTTACCAGCACTGCACTACGTCGTATTGTATGATGTGGAAAGATTAGCCTGCTATACCAATACCATCCATTCTCATCTCAGTGAGAACCTTATTCTTATATTGCAATATATGACGACGACGTATCGGGATGCTGGCGTTGGGATGTGTTCCTCCACTCGCCCCATTCATCAAAATAAATCCATGTGATTTTATCCTGTTCACGACCTGTGAGAAACAACCCCAGGGTATATGGCTTACATGAGTCAATGAGGGCCTCACAACTACTCATTACAACACTTCAGAAGGAATAGATCCAGTGATTTGTGCATTGACTATATAATGAAGATTACACTCATGTTTCATAATGGGGGGTTGATAGGATGGCTCATAGGTACGCACACTCGCTCTAATGTGTCTAGCCTTGGTTTGAATCCCGACCAAGCTATAAACTGTCATACCAACTGTTGTTGGGAAGGCGATGGAAAATCACCTCGTGTAATTAACGCTAAGAAACTGCTTCCACATCACAGACACTAACAGATAATTGTACATCAGAATGAGAATAATGGGACTCACAGGATATCTATTATGGGGAGAATACTCGACATGAAACTGTCTAATTAGGGTTCAAATTCCAGCCCCGTGATCAACTTCCATCCTGGTGATTCAATGGTAGGGTGTCACATCAGTAGGTATATGCCATTCATTTGTGGAGGTCAAATATGCCCGCAGTGCCTCTCAAAAGGTGCAAGCCATAGTGTGCCGGTACCCTGGACAAAGTGTAACTTCCAGCCCAGATGGAGGGATGCTCTGGCAGCATCCTGCAATGGAGCAGCGACATTCCAGGGTTCAATTCTCAATTATAGAGAGTTTAATGACCAGTACTGGGCACCCTGGTCTCCCCCAACCTCACCTGCTGTCAGGAAGGTGAAGCAATAACATATAACAATGTTTTTTATTTAATTTACAGGTATTGTGTTTGTGTATGTGGGTTGAAAGTAGGAGACCGACAACGTCATTTACTTTGGAATATCCCTCAATACATGACTCCTTATACAGTTTTACAATTTACAACTTTCTCCTTCTTCGTTACTTATCAGACGTACATTTGAAATATTTTACCTGGTTACCTGGTTATTGTTTGGTTACCTGGTGTACCTGGTTATTGTTTTCTCGATTAAAATAGTCTGTGAATCTCCCTGCAATATACACCTCGAGGTGCCCACCTTTGAATACGTTAGAAATTCCAGCAGAATGCGGTTGTGTGGTATTCCAGAGTAGCTGCGGGAAGCGGCACACAGCGGAATAAGGTTACTTTGTCAAAACGTGTTACAGAAGGCGGTGTGTGCCGTGTTTTGTTGCGAGTCTTTTGACAAAGATTTATGAACGACCAGGATGCTCGCGTGATGCGTTTTCCTCCCCAGTGCTTGCACAAAAAGGTCGGTACCCCACTTGTGATGGCGATGAAGGTTCAAACAGAAATGCAGCGCTCAAAGGTAAAACAAAATGACTGCAATTTTTCTCGCTTTATTGACCCGATACAAGGTATACAAATGGGTGTGTGTATATCTATATGCATTTATATATTATATATGCTGTATATATATATATATATATATACTAGCTTGAGCGTCGATACTCAGGAACGGGCTTATTTTAGCTGAGGATAATGACTGCACCTGAGTTGCTGTGTTATCATGATTTTCACCAATCATAATACAAACAATTACTTTGCACAAATGTATTTGTTGTGTTTGTGATATTACATTTCTATAGGCAATTTAGGTTGAAGATTCAGGTTGAATGTTTTTTTTTCAAGAAAGAACCCCTCAGCACATACATAGGGGAGGGGTAGGTGCAGACTGGAAGTTTGGGACGATTACACCTCACCACCACGTAATTCAAAACACCTCACCACCAAGTAATACAAAACACCTCACTACCACATAATTCAAAACACCTCACCACCACGTAATTTAAAACACCTCACCACCACGTAATTTAAAACACCTCACCACCAAGTAATACAAAACACCTCACCACCAAGTAATACAAAACACCTCACTACCACATAATTCAAAACACCTCACCACCACGTAATTTAAAACACCTCACCACCAAGTAATACAAAACACCTCACCACCAAGTAATACAAAACACCTCACCACCACGTAATTCAAAACACCTCACCACCAAGTAATACAAAACACCTCACCACCACGTAATTTAAAACACCTCACCACCAAGTAATACAAAACACCTCACCACCACGTAATTCAAAACACCTCACCACCAAGTAATACAAAACACCTCACTACCACATAATTCAAAACACCTCACCACCATAAAACACGTAATAAAAACACCTCACCACCACGAAATTGAAAACACCTCACCACCACGAAATTGAAAACACCTCACAGCCATCAAACACGTAATAAAAACACCTCAACACCACGTAATTCAAAATACCTCACCACCAAGTAATTCAAAACACCTCACCACCATAAAACACGTAATAAAAACACCTCACCACAACGAAATTGAAAACACCTCACAGCCATCAAACACGTAATAAAAACACCTCACCACCACGAAATTCAAAACACCACACAGCCATAAAACACGTAATAAAAACACCTCACAGCCATCAAACACGTAATAAAAACACCTCACCACCATGTAATTCAAAATACCTCACCACCATAAAACACGTAATAAAAACACCTCACCACAACGAAATTGAAAACACCTCACCACCACGAAATTGAAAACACCTCACAGCCATCAGGCACGTAATAAAAACACCTCACCACAACGAAATTCAAAACACCACACAGCCATAAAACACGTAATAAAAACACCTCACCACAACGAAATTCAAAACACCACACAGCCATAAAACACGTAATAAAAACACCTCACCACCACGAAATTGAAAACACCTCACAGCCATCAAACACGTAATAAAAACACCTCACCACCACGAAATTGAAAACACCTCACAGCCATCAAACACGTAATAAAAACACCTCACAGCCATAAAACACGTAATAAAAACACCTCACCACCACGAAATTCAAAACACCACACAGCCATCAAACACGAAATTAAAAACACCTCACAGCCATAAAACACGTAATAAAAACACCTCACCACAACGAAATTCAAAACACCACACAGCCATAAAACACGTAATAAAAACACCTCACCACCACGAAATTGAAAACACCTCACAGCCATCAAACACGTAATAAAAACACCTCACCACAACGAAATTCAAAACACCACACAGCCATAAAACACGTAATAAAAACACCTCACCACCACGAAATTCAAAACACCTCACAGCCATCAAACACGTAATAAAAACACCTCACAGCCATAAAACACGTAATAAAAACACCTCACAGCCATAAAACGTAATAAAAACACCACCACCACGAAAGTAAAAACACCTCAGCCATAAAACACGTAATAAAAACACCTCACAGCCATAAAACACGTAATAAAAACACCTCACAGCCATAAAACACGTAATAAAAACACCTCACAGCCATAAAACACGTAATAAAAACACCTCACCACCACGAAAGTAAAAACACCTCAGCCATAAAACACGTAATAAAAACACCTCACAGCCATAAAACACGTAATAAAAACACCTCAGCCATAAAACACGTAATAAAAACACCTCACAGCCATAAAACACGTAATAAAAACACCTCACCACCAATTAATTCAAAACAACTCACCACCATGTGATTTAAAAACACCTCACCACCACATAATTCAAAATACCTCACCACCACGTGATTCAAAACCACCACAACGTTATTAAAAACACTTCACAACCACGAAAACAAAAGTTTGAGGGAGTAGTTCAGTGACAGCACAGACACTGCCCAGATGTGTAGATATATAGATAAATGACTTTACCCGAGTTGCCGTTTTGTCATGGTTTAAACCAATCATAATTCAAACAATTATTTTGCACAAATGTATTTGTAATATACGTGATATCATATTTTATAAACAATCGAAGTTGGAAAAAAAAAAATTCCCCAAAAAAAAAAAAAATTGGCAATTTTTTCAAAAACAATACCCTTAGGACATACCGACGGGAGAGATATGTGCATACCAGAAGTTTGGTACGATTTCACAAAAGTTTGAGAAAGTAGTTAAGTGAACACAGGACAACACAACACAAGACAGGACAGACGCTGCACAGATATATATATATATATGTGTATATATATATATATATGTGAATATATGTGTGTGTGTGTGTGTGTGTGTGTGTGTGTGTGTGTGTGTGTGTGTGTGTGTGTGTGTGTGTGTGTGTGTGTGTGTGTGTGTGTGTGTGTGTGTGTGTGTGTGTGTGTGTGTGTATATATATATATATATATCGATCTATCTGTGCAGCGTCTGTCCTGTGTTGTCACTGAACTACTTTCTCAAACTTTTGTGAAATCGTACCAAACTTCTGGTGTGCTCATATCTCTCCCGTCGGTATGTCCTAAGGGTATTTTTTTTAGAAAAACATTCCAATTTGTTTTTTTGTTTTTTTGGAATTTTTTGGGGAATTTTTTTTTTTCAACTTCAATTGTTTATAAAATGTGATATCACGTATATTACAAACACATTTGTGCAAAATAATTGTTTGAATTATGATTGGTTTAAACCATGACAAAACGGCAACTCGGGTACAGTCATTTATCTATATATCTACACATCTGGGCAGTGTCTGTGTTGTCACTTAACGACTCCCTCAAACTTTTGTTTCCGTGGTTGTGGTGTTTTTAATAACGTTGTGGTGGTTTTGAATCACGTGGTGGTGAGGTGTTTTTAAATCACATGGTGGTGAGGTGTTTTTAAATCACATGGTGGTGAGGTGTTTTGAATTACGTGGTGGTGAGGTATTTATAATTACGTAGTGGTGAGGTGTTTTTAATTATGTGGTGGTGAGGTGTTTTGAAATAGTTGGTGATGAGGTGTTTTGAATTACGTGGTGGTGAGGTGTTTTTAAATGACGTCGTGGTGAGGTGTTTTTTATTTTGTGGCTGTGAGGTGTTTTGAATTACTTGGTGGTGAGGTGTTTTGAATTACGTGGTGGTGAGGTGTTTTTAAATGACGTCGTGGTGAGGTGTTTTTTATTTTGTGGCTGTGAGGTGTTTTTATTACATGTTTTATGGCTGTGAGGTGTTTTTAATTTTGTGGTGGTGTGTTTTTATTACGTGTTTCATGGCTGTGAGGTGTTTTTATTACGTGTTTTATGGCTGTGAGGTGTTTTTAATTTTGTGGTGGTGTGTTTTTATTACTTGTTTTATGGCTGTGAGGTGTTTTTATTACGTGTTTCATGGCTGTGAGGTGTTTTTATTACGTGTTTCATGGCTGTGAGGTGTTTTTATTATGTGTTTCATGGCTGTGAGGTGTTTTTATTACGTGTTTCATGGCTGTGAGGTGTTTTTATTTTCGTGGTGGTGAGGTATTTGTATTACGTGTTTTATGGCTGTGAGGTGTTTTTATTACGTGTTTTATGGTTGTGAGGTGTTTTTATTATGTGTTTGATGGCTGTGAGGTGTTTTTAATTTTGTGGTGGTGAGGTGTTTTTATTACGTGTTTTATGGCTGTGAGGTGTTTTTATTACGTGTTTTATGGCTGTGAGGTGTTTTTATTACATGTTTTATGGCTGTGAGATGTTTTTATTACGTGTTTCATGGCTGTGAGGTGTTTTTATTACGTGTTTCATGGCTGTGAGGTGTTTTTATTACGTGTTTTATGGCTGTGAGGTGTTTTTATTTCGTGTTTTATGGCTGTGAGATGTTTTTGTTGCGTGTTTCATGGCTGTGAGGTGTTTTTATTACGTGTTTTATGGCTGTGAGATGTTTTTATTACGTGTTTCATGGCTGTGAGGTGTTTTTAATTTTGTGGTGGTAAGGTATTTGTATTATGTGTTTCATGGCTGTGAGGTGTTTTTATTACGTGTTTTATGGCTGTGAGATGTTTTTATTACGTGTTTCATGGCTGTGAGGTGTTTTTATTACGTGTTTTATGGCTGTGAGGTGTTTTGAATTACGTGGTAGTGAGGTGTAATCATCCCAAAGTTCCAGTCTGCAACTACCCCTCCCCTATGTATGTGCTGAGGGGTTCTTTCTTGAAAAAAAAAAAACATTCAACCTGAATCTTCAACCTAAATTGCCTAGAAAAATGTAATATCACAAACACAACAAATACATTTGTGCAAAGTAATTGTTTGTATTATGATTGGTGTAAATCATGACAACACAGCAACTCAGGTACAGTCATTAGCCTCAGCTAAAATAAGCCCGTTCCTCAGTAACGACGCTTGGTGAGGCGAGCGTAGCGAGCCGAGCCAAGCTAGTATATATATATATATATATATATATATATATATATATATATATATATATATATATATATATATATATATATATATATATATATATATATATATATATACATATACAGTCACGTGAAAAAGTAAGTACATCCAATGTAAATTTTTGACTTTTTCAACATATTTCAACATACAGCTATTTGATCTTCATTTCAACAATATTGATAGATAAAGGTGATATAATATAACAAATATCATGAAACATTTACATTTTGTAGTCTATTGTATAATTGAAATTAACATAAATGCAAATTTCGCATGTGGAAAAAGTAAGTACACCCTTGGCTCTCATAGGTGGTATTGCCCTCTTTGGCAGAAACAACCTCAAGTAGGCGTTTCTTGTAACTGTCTGCCAGTCTCTGACATCGACTGGGAGAAATTTTACCCACTCCTCCATGCAGAATTATTTCCGCTGTGCGATGTTTGAGGGGTTTCTTGCATGCACAGCTCGTTTCAAATCCCCCCACAACATCTCGATGGGATTTAGCTCCGGATTTTGACTTGGCCATTCCAGAACCCTCCATTTCTTTCTTTTCAGCCCTTCCTTGGTGGATTTACTGGTATGTTTCGGGTCATTGTCATGTTGCAAGGTCCACCTTCGGTTGAGCTTCAACTTTCCCTACAGATGGCCTCACATTATCCTCAAGCACCCCTCTGGTACAATGAAGAATTCATAGTGGATTCTATGATGGTGAGCTGCCCAGGCCCTGATGCAGCAAAGCTGCCCCAAACCATAATATTTCCACCACCATGCTTTACAGTTGGTATCAGGTTCTTGTGGTCAAATGCTGTCATTGGTTTTCGCCAAACATGTCTTCTGGTACTGTGGCCAAATATCTCTACCTTTGACTCATCTGTCCAGAGCACATTGTTCCAGAAGTGCTGGTCTTTGCCTATGTGTTCATTGGCAAACTTTAGTCTTGCCCTGATGTTCTTTCTGGACAGCAAAGGTTTCCTCCTGGCACACCTCCCATGTTAGATCAAATTTGTGCAGCCTCTTTCTAATGGTAGACTCGTGCACTTTGACATCAACAGTGGCACGAGCTACCTGTCGGTCCTGTGATGACATTCTGGGGTTCTTAGAGACTTCTTTCAGCATCTTGCGGTCTGCTCTCGGGCTGAACTTGCTGGGGCGGCCTGGCCTGAACAAGTTGGCAGTTGTTTGGAATCTTCTCCACTTGTAGATGATCTTCCGGATAGTCGAATGATTGATTTCAAATTGTTTGGAGATATTTTTAAATCCCTTCCCAGACTCGTAGGCATCTATAACC